>NC_132810.1:18842044-19214544 GCF_048594095.1 Paramormyrops kingsleyae
GGCCCTCGCGCCAGGTCCCATTTAGGCTGCCGGGGGGCCCGAGCAGCTGCCCCCTCCTTCAGGCCCTGTAACCGCACGACTCCGTAAACTCCCGGCGAACCGGCGCGGGCGGAACAAGGGCGGGCGACGTTCCAGCCCGAGCGGCCGCCCAAAACCGCGGAGGGGGGCACTCACTGATTCTTTGCAGGAGAGCGAGTTTGTATCGGGGAAGAACATTTGCGCTCATTTTATTTTCATTTTTTTGTGCTCAGTCACCTGGGGACCCGTAAAGGTGACCCTTTTATTGCGTTTCTCTCTGGAAGCCCCGCTTCCCCCCGCGTCAGATTTATGAATCTTTTAGCTACGTTATTATCTTTTATTTGTCATTTCACCCCCCGTTTCCCGCGTCCTGTGACGTTCGGGCTGCTCTATTCCTGAGGGTCGGTTATAACCCGAGAGGCTGGCCTGTGTCCCCCTCACTGCAGGCCTCCGTTTGCGAGGTCCCCCATCTACCTGGGCTCGTGGCCCCCAGCCCCCCAGCAGCTGCAGCCGCCGCCGGCCCTGGGCTCCTCTCCCCCCTTCCTCTTCGCCGCAGTATGATCCCTACGGGTAGGTCCCTCAGTGTGGCTGCCATCCTTACCCGGCAGCATGGCTATCGGCAGTCGCAGTGCCGGTTCGCAGTGCCGGGAGCGCTAACCGAAGACACGCTGCATGCCCTTGTCCATGTCTCCCATCACAGGCATGGTCTGATTGGTCAGTTCGCCTGACATGTGATCTCTCACTGCACCTCTAACAGCTAACGGCTAACGCAGTGCGGCCCCTAACCATTTCACTGACCAGGCTAACGCGTGGTACAGCCTGCTAACCTAGCTTAGCAATCTAATGGAGAGTCTGAGACACCGGGTAATGTTCCCTGTAACAGTGTTGTGTGTTGAGCTGAGCCATGAAAGGGCACATTTGTCAGGGATGTAAATTCTCTCTGATGGTCTCTGGGGTTTGTCGCCTCTCCCCCGATGATTCTCTGGAGCATCGTCCATCTCCTCGTGGATCCAGGCAGCCCTGTGGCAGGAGAGGGCATCATGTGGCTGCCATGGTCCTTTTTGCAGCCATCTTGCAAAAAACAGTCATCATGGCTCGCGCTCGGTAATAATGACAAATTAGGCGCCGGCCGAGAGGCGCGGCACTCACTCCGGCATTCGGGGCCGCCGTCTGACAGCTGGTGATTAATGGCTGGTATCGGCTCTGGCGGCGGGTGGGGTGGGGTGGTGCGTAGTGCCGGGGGGTGGGGGGGGGGTCCTGGAAGACGGATCCTCTGCGTACGGATCTGGCGCGGTGCGTGCCGTGGTGCCGGATGAGCAGAGCTGTCAGTCACCCCTCCATATCCCCCTAAACGCGGCTCTCCAGGGTCGATGCAACTGGCCAGAGAGAGCCCCCCCCCCGTGCTAGATTCAAACCAGGGGGGGCTGACAGGGGTAGGTATTCACGCTCCTGGCCTTGATTAACGTTCTCCGATCGTATCTGGCTGTTGTGTTTTTTGCACGTCAGTCTTGGTTTGGTGGCAGCCCGTTTATCTGATTCCGACGCTGCATCAATGTACCGTGCCGGCAAGGCCGGGGTCGAAGGTTAACCCGGCATCTGGCATTTTCGGGAGGGGGAAGAGGAGGAAGACGAAGTGGGGGACAAATCAGTCGGAGCATCTCTGCGCCTGCAGCGGCCTGAGCCTCGCATCGGGGGGGGGGGGGGGGGGTTGCGTGAGAAATCAAACATGGCTCATACATAATAAATAATCTCTATGCTCCCACCCCAAGCCCATCATTGTTGTTCATATTGTCCCCCCCACACTTTATTCCCTTTGATGTGACAGCATGTCTTTCAGGCTGCACTCAGATGTGGCTCACGTGAGGGGGGGGCTATGAATGTAATTAAAGCGCCCTGACAAAAGGACTGACAAACCCCCCCCACCCTACCCGGGCTCTCGGGTCCTCCAGATGACACTCGAAAGCGGGAGGTTGACAGACTCCTCACTCTGAAGGCACATGCCCCCCCCCACTATATCTCCCCCCTCCCACGAAGAACGTGCCAGAAAGCGGGTCCAGCCGCCATGGCCAAATGAGCCTGCCCAAAGACCTTCGCCGGGTCCTGATCATTCCCTCTCCCTTGTTACGGTTTTGTTTCTTTGTTTGTCGCTCTGCAGAATGTCCTCGTCTCCTGTTTCTTTCTGTCCGCTATTTTCAAGTACACGTCTTTTTGGCCGCTGGCGCAGCTTCCATCGCTTTTCGCGGTCCACGGAGATCAGACCGGGCACCATGCTCTGCCGTCGCCGTCGATATTGCATCCTCGCCGTAGCGTTTCTGAGTGTGTATCACCTGAGTGGAGGTGGGGGGGGGGGGAGGGTCTGCCCAGCATTGCCTTGTACACAGGCGGCCATAAACCAACCAATAAAGCGAAAAGAAACCTGCTGCTATTGGCTACTGAAGGGCAGGTCGGCTGTTTGAAGGAGTGTGTCCCGGTGTTCAACGGAAGGGGGCGGATTTTGGGAAAACTAAACGATTAACAGGAACCTTTGAATCCCAGCACCTCCTCAAAGCTGCAGGAGTGTCACAGTGGTGGGGGCTGAACAAAGAGGGGGAATGAAAAGCACGATTTTAATAAACCTATCAAGCAAATGAAAAGCTGAAGACAGAGGAGAAATTCTTCGGGAGAGGAAACAGTGTTGCCAAATAATTCATTTCTTACCTCCTTAGTAAGTAAATTTGCTAAATAAATAAGAGGCACTTGAATGTGAGTCGTCAAGAGCTGCCGCAAGCTGGGGGTGGGGGGGTGGGGGGACAGCCCATGCGAGGCAGGGAGACGTGTGTGATGAATGGCCGATATAAATGGCTTTTCTCCGCTAGAGCTGTTTCATGTGCTTGTTTTTTATTATTAATATATTATCATTATTGTTATTAAGCATTAAGCATTTCTCTGGAATTAGAAGTACTTGCCCACCCCCCCACCCTTTGGGTTCTTATATTCAGCCGAGCAGCAACAGTTTAAGTGCTCTCCGGGTGCTGGAACGGGGTGGGCGGGACCCAGTTCTCCTCTTCAGAACCCTGTCCTAGACGTTTGCATGGGAACGCCCGTCTTTGTGCCACCAGAGATCAGCGCCAAGCGTTACACGCACCAGTGCTCCCGTCCGCACTGTGTCAGGAGCCGCTTGGGGTGGCGGTTCTTCCTGATTGGCTGTCAGGGGGACCCACCCAGGGTGTGACAGGCTGCTCCGTCGCCAAGGGGCGGGGCTTGAGCACCGCGTACGTGTGGCATGCTGTTGTCCCTCCCTGCCACTCCCTCTGGCGAAGTCTAGTGCCCCCTGGTGGCAGCCATCTCGGCGCCTGCTGAGACCCCCCGAGGGACAGAGGAGTGTGTCACACCATGACGGGGGTCTGGCCCCGCATGCATAAATTAAGCACAGAGAGGCTTTTAATGGCTTCTCTTTAGACATGAATTTGTAATAACTTCAGCCCCCTCCCTGAGTTACACACACAATGAGAGCCTCTGCAGGTCCTCTACTGTTTCTGATCATGCCTCTGGGGGGGGGGGGAGTGACAGTATTTATCCACACCTCTTAAGGTTACCTTTTTAGACTAGTGTGAATTACAACTAAAGACCCCCCCCCCCCCCACCCACTCTTTCAAAATTTTCCCTTGTCTGGAGATTACAGCCTCTCTCTCTCTCTCTCTCTCTCTCTCTCTCTGCTGGGCCCTTAAAGCTTGTGTAAGCAGCAGCAGACCCCAGATAAGACTCTGCTTTTAGCTGTGGGGGGGTACGAGGCTTCTTGAGTGCCCGCTGCCCAGTTTTTGACCCGCCGGAGTCACATGACATTAACAGGTCGTTATGGCGGATGGTACTTTGGGGCTGGAATGGATTTGAATCTCCTCTCTTCCCACCCAGGAAGCCAGAGAGGAGGATGAAGCAGCCGCGGGTGGCGTGGGGGTACGGATGGTTTATTAAATTATTTTCAATCTTATTTATTTTCTTGCTGGAGGCTGCCTGGAATGTGTTGCCAAGCCCCCACCAAGGTGGGACTTTTCACAGAGTCGGAGTGACTTTGGAGATGACAGTGAAAAATGGGGGGGGGGGGGGTGTAGACTGGCACACCCGACAGCTGCAAGCCGAGGTCCCTTCTGGAAGGTCTTTGACATTTCCTGGCCATGATTTAAAAAATAGTCCCCCCCCCCAAAAAAAAAGTCTCATCATTGCCACTATAACCATTGTGTCCTAGAATCCCCAACACTGTTTTGAAATGTAACCCCCCCCCCCCCCCCCCCCGTAACGTAACACTTCTTTAGTAGATTCCATTTCACATTGCCCCCCCCCCTCCCCTTAATGGTTCTGTCTGCCACAGCGGGATTCCTGTCCCTCATTGGCTGGCCAAGCTGCCTGGCTGCACTTCAAGCCAAGCAGCTGACATCAGAGCCCCTGGAGTCTGCTGTGGTTGACAGCCCCCCCCCCCCCCCCCCACCAGAGTTACCTTGTGCTATTTTTGTACTGACAGCTGATGGGACAGAGCCCCTCATTGTGTGCTTGTGTTTTTTTCTATTTTCTTTCGGGGATTGGGGGGGGGGCAACATATAAATCACCTGACATCCTGGGGGCCGTCGCGACTAGGTGAGCCGCTAGCGTCGAGTTCTGTGGTCGCCATAGCGACCAATCACATGACGATGCGGTGGGTGGAGGGTGACGTGTCTGTTCTGGTGAGACACCCTGCCGAGGGCCTTGTTTTTTATTAACCCCCCCATTGTCTTCCTTAGCCTGGAGAGGTGTATATTCCGCTTTTCCAGCGTGACGTTACGGGTTTGTTTACCTGCTTACCTCTGATGACATCGTCTCGGGGAGGTGTGTCTGTCCCGAGGATCCGATGTGCTGATAGTCCCATGTGGTGTTTGGATCGCGCCGCCTGACCGCTTACGGAAGGAGCCCCTGAGACGTTCAGTGAATGTCGTTATCGCAAACGGTATCACTGCAGTTAATCTTAAAAAAAAAAAAGTAATCTCAGGTTTGTCAAATCAGTCCCCAAATAGCCTTTTATAAAAAGCAGCATACTGCATGGGCATTTTCCGTCAAAGGCACTGTGGCATGGCAGGATCTCGCTGTATTTTTAGGTCGGGATCTTTCCAGTGTCAACTAGGATTGTCCATTTCCTTAACCTGACAGCATCCGTTAATTGCTTTTTTTTTTTTTTTTTTTAAATGCTTGACATGCTCAGTGGGTCTCTGGATCCCCCCCCCTCCTCAGTGATGCTTTGGTATTCCCCTGTACGCAGGCAGGGAAGCTACCCTGGCACGAACCACATGGGGATGATGGGGGCCAACTCGCCATACAGCCAGCTAGCAGGGAACAGCTCTGGCGTGATGACATCACAGGTGCCACCCTACAGTGTTCCGCCCACAGGTAATGCTCAGAGTGACCAGAAGGAATTGTGGGTAATGTGTTAGTTTGAGGTTTATTCTACAATACTGTAGAATTCAGTATTACATTTTGTATTGTATTCTACAATACTGTAGAATGAGTATTTCTTCATGTTTTAGTTTTTAATACCTTGTATTTCTGTTATTCTCCTATAATCAATTAATTAGGTTACTTTAATATGAGAACCAGGACCCCCAGAGAAACTGTTCAATACAACCACCAGCCCTGAAAATACACCGCACCACCTAGACCTTGAAATCGTACTTATTTCCTACGCAAGACGGCAGTTTAATGGAAAAATGTTTCTTTGTCGGATGACTGCAAAGAGGATCGGCAACGCGAGCCCTTGAAGCCCCGAAACAGCCTTCTTTGTATTGTTTAACAAAAAAGAAAAACTGTACTGTCGAAATGAAAACAAATTTCACAAAGCAAATGAAGCTTCGGTGTGGAATGTTAAAAAAAAAAAAAAGTTCCGTCGGCACTGCGTGTCGTTGGGTGACTCGTCCCCACGTCTTTATCCAGCTTAGATTAAGGCCTTTGTAGCTAAATAAATCAATAAAATTCATAGGTCTGTCCAAACCTTTATCTCTCATTGCCAAGTATAAACTATCAGAAAGTGCTTTCCTGAAGGGTACCGATTTGTGCTAACGATATCGAATTGGACTTAACAGCGCCTTTCACAGGCTGGTAGTTGTCCCACTTAGCCGGCCCCGATTGAGTCCTTGCATTTGCTCGCCTGAGGGAAAGGCATTTTTTCCAGTCGAGGGTGGAGTGCTTTTCAAGGAAAACAACACAATTATTGTGTCTAGTACATGCAGCATAGCTTAGCGTAAAAACACGACTCGCTTATTTGTTGGCCCGACAGGTCTAGCTGAAAAGATTCAGCTTGCAGCAGCAGGTTAAGGTCCATAAGGGCTCGAATGTCCGCTCTGTGTTGACCGACGAGAGTGTTAAGTTAAACTGGGGTGATGCTCGAAAGTGTGATTGACACAGCATGTGCCCACACTCTCGCACACATTATATGGATATACTTTATATAGACATATTCCCGTTTCACAGCAATTAACAGTTTCTAACAGAAATGGATGAAAATTAAGTGTAGACTAATCTGTCCGCACCCCGTCACACATACGTACGTTCACACACTGCATGTAATGATGCGTGCCCCGGTCTGATCGCACATTAACATGGTGCATACACATGTAGGAACATGTAAGAGACACGAACAAAAGCACGTAAGGCTGTGGACGGCTGCGCACACATTGCGTGCCGATTACGGTGGGAGGGAGGGAGATGCCGCCCCCAGCTGTCCTGCTTAGGAAGCATCTTCTGTGACGTCCCTGCAGTCCTTGACATTTACAGTGCCGAGTGATGGGCTGACATCGGACAGGCAGTGGCTTCCCAGGTCCCACCAGTACAGGGCGCCCTTTCTCCATTTTCTTTTTCTTTTTCGCCTGTGGCTCCTTGAATGGCCTGCAGGGGGTGCTGGTGAGAACATGATGGCTGCTGACTCGAAGCAGAAAACTGACAACAAGGAGGAGAGTGTTCCAGCTACAGAGACTGCCAAAGCTAAGGTATGAGCATGATGCTGTTCTTTCTCTCTCTCACTCACACACACACGCACGTTTATCCTTTCTGGGTTAGCACTAAACCCTGTGCCGTTATGACTACTCAGAACAATGACCCATAGGGGTGTATATAAACCCATAGGGGCATAGTCTGACCAAGACTACATGTCCCAGCATGCTTCAGGATTGAGCATGCACGAGGACAGGCTTGTATTAGCATTTAACGGTGGCTGGGTGGGTGATGACGGCTGGTATTTAGAACAAGTTTACGAGTTGGTTGAAGAACTGCGGCATTTATTGAAGTCAGACGGTGGATGAATTACTGGCCGGCACTTTCAGAGGGCATAGGCTCGTCTGAAGTGATTCCTCTGGGCAGCCGTCCCCTCAGCGGTCTCTGCTGACAGTCCCAATGTTTCCAAATGCTTCATAAACAAAAAAGGGGGGCTATGATTTTCCCTTTAACCCCCCATTATCGACTGACCTTTATCTGTGAGCCCTAATTTTTCATGCGCGTTTCGGCCTCGTCTTCTCGCCTCGGCCCCCGTCTCGCTATTTCCCCGATCGCCACAGAACCTCCGAGGCTCACCCGGCGCCGAGCGGAGCACGTGCGTGTTTCCATTTAGTTTGTGCATGTGCGCTTTAATCCCTCGTGCTTCACGGCGCCACGTGTCACTCACAGTGAGACTTCGGCGCTTCCCGTGACAGTGCTGACAGATCGGAATGCTTTGTGACGGGTCTCCAGGCTCGATGTCGTCCTAGTGCTTACTGTCCTCACCCCCTCCTGCCCCGGGGTGACATGTCGGCACTGGAAACCCCTCCCACAGCCCCCCCCATTCCCCCTTCTGCTCTCCCACTGATAGCGAGCTTTTGCTGATAACACAGGTTCACGCGCTGAATTATTCAGAGCAGCTGGAGCCTCCTGAAAGACCGCGGCTTCCCTCCGGACGCTGCCGGCCCCCGGGAGTGTGCTGAGCCCCCGCTATTAGCCGGCCTGCTCTGCTGATGCTCGCACTGCGGTCTGGCTGCCCGGCCAGCAGGGGGCGATCTGGTCCCAGTTTGTCACATGAGGAGGAAGACACAAAAGACAAAATGGGGGGCTCTCGCTCACTGCCGTCGATGCTCACCCTGCCTTTCTTCCTTCGCCACCACAGGATGGATACAGCTCTCAGTGTATGTCTCAGCCCCCGACTCCCGGTGCCCTGCCCGTCCCCTCCCCGCTGTCCCCTAGCCCTGCTAGCCTGTCCTCCTACCACGGCGATGACAGCGACAGCATCAGCAGTCCTGTTTGGCCAAAGACGCCATCCAGCCCTGTAAGTGGTGCCTCATTCTCTCTTTCTTCTTCCTCTTTCATTTTGTCTGTGTGTGTCTGAGTAGAAACGTGGAGGTATTGAGATTCGACCCCAACCCTCAGTGGAGGAGTCCTGGCAAATTTTTTTGGTCCCCCCCCAATCTCCCTTCTCATTCTCCTGTCCCTTCTGGCTCAGAAGTCCAACTCCTCGACCATGACCGGCGAGAAGATCGGCCGGCTGTATGAGATGGGTGGCGAGCCGGAGAGGAAACTCTGGGTGGAGCGGTACCTCTCCTTCATGGAGGAGCGTGGCACACCGGTGCCAAACCTGCCCGCCGTCGGCAAGAAGCCCCTGGACCTCTGCAAGCTCTACATGACGGTGAAGGAGATGGGTGGCCTGGCAATGGTGAGGCCCGGCAGGGGCCGACCGGCTCTGTCGACGCGCCGACCGGCTCTGTCGACGCGCTAAAGGGCATAGAAGGGGCGCGCTAAATTTAGCGGGATGCACAAAGGGGGGCAATCCAGAAAGGGGAGAGCTCCGGTGTCCTCTTGGTGCTGAAACCCCCTCCCCCCCCCGACAGGTGAACAAAAATAAGAAGTGGAGGGAGCTGGCGGGGGCGCTCAGCATGGGCACGTCCAGCAGCGCCGCCAGCTCGCTGAAGAAGCAGTATATCCAGTACCTGTTCGCCTTCGAGTGCAAGGTGGAGCGCGGCGAGGAGCCCCCGCCGGAGGTCTTCGCCATGGCCGACGGCAAGAAGCAAACCAAGATCCAGCCGCCGTCGCCCGGTGAGGAGGCCTTGGGCCGTCTCAGGGAACCTTCCGGAACATACGTGACGCGTCTCCCTTTGATTCGGGTTAATCTGTTGTGTAATTTTAGCAAGCCTCGCGTTTTGGGAGCCACAATCCCCCCCCCCACCAGAATCAGCAAGGGGGGGGGGGGGTGTGTATTTCAGCACTAAGGGGTTTTTTTTTTTTTTTCCTGAAATCCAAGAATTCTCGATAGCAGAAGAAAACCCATTGAAGAGGGAAAAAAAAACCTTTCCTGGGTAGGAAGTGGCAATTATATCAGCATCGCAGCTGGGTGCCTGTCACCGGGCTGCGTGTCTCACGACCCCCCCACCCCCCCCCCCACCCCCCGAAATGTATCACGCCTATCCGTCCATCCTGCAGGCGGTGCCTCCCCTGCTTGGGCAGAAAGGGGGGGGAGGCGGGGAGTGACGGGTGACTATAAATAGCTGACGTGATGTCACGGGGAGAGCCGTCGGGCAGCCAAGAGGGGGATTCCCCTCCGGATGATTAATGGGGGCGGAGCCAGCATATACACCGAGGTGACCTCTGGTGAACCCAACGTTTGCAGCCATGGTGGTGAGGCAGCAGCTTTTTTATTCATTTTTTTATTAGCTCGACTCACCCCCCCCCCCCCCCACACACACACCTTCTCCCTTCAAATATAAAACTGAGGGCACTTAAGTGCAAGGCGCCCCTCCCTTCCTGCTCTGTCTGAGCACGCCTGCCCTTTGAATAATGTCCATCCACTCCACCTCAACAACCGCTTTGTTGTGTTTTTTTCTTTGCTGGAGGGGGGAGGCACGTTTCCAGTGTTTTGCTTTTTGCAGTGGTGATGCTACCACCTGTCATCTGCCTGCCAGAATAATCCCACAATTCCCGAAACAAACCCTTCCCCACAGCGCCCCCTGCAGGGAGCCTTGGTCCCGAAGGCCTTTTTCCATCCCCTCTGCCGAGGACCCAGTGTGCTGTCAATTATTCAGCGTCGATATGAATTTTTAAAGTCAGTCTCTGTCCCATCTCTGCCAGAGATTTTTCCTGACTAGCGTAGATCACCAGGATATTAACTCGTGTTTTTATGTGTTGAAGCCGGGGCTTTTGATTATGTACTTTTGACTGAGGCTTCGTAAAAGGGTTTGGCTTCTCTATTCTGGGCAGAGACCGTAGATCATCTTCTGTGTGTCGTGTGTTCAGTGGGCGAACTCCTCACTGACAGCACACAAGGAACAACACATTGAGTCAGAGCTGGGCACACGGCTCTTCCGCTCACCCACGCCCTCCAGTGGCCAAGTCACGTGTGCTTTATTGTCATACCATCCATATCCAGGTATGGAGTGGCACGAAATAGTGTCCCCCAGAACCTGGGTGCATCATACAAACAGCGAGTGACGGGGGAGCGGGGTTCTATCGGAGCGGGCTGGATACTAGGGGTTTGTGTACATAGTACCATGTGCATGTAAACAATAAGTAACACAGCAGCAGAGTAACCGATGGAATTAAAATAGTGACTGATAGTGAATAGGTAAAAAACTTGTGATGTTCTGGAGGGGATGTGAAGTGCAGTTTGTTGTCCAGTGTGTATTATTAAATCAAGGTTGATATCGACTCTTCAAACCAGGAATTAGAATTTGCTGCCATATTGGAAATTAGTGCTATTCAGCAGTCTGCCTGCAGGGCGCCTCTTTCAATGCTCCCTCTTCTCCTCTTCACTTGCTCCTTCTCTCCGCTCCTCCTCCTCCATCTCTCCAGCCAACTCTGGCTCCCTCCAGGGCCCCCAGACTCCACAGTCGACAGGGAGCAGTTCCATGGCCGAGATGCCGGGAGACCTGAAGCCCCCCACCCCGGCAGCCACACCCCACAGTCAGGTCACCCCGCTGCAGGGCAGCAGGTAGGTGGAGTACCAGCATCAGCACATATGGACCTGCCTCCCAATCAGATCCAGAGACAGAACCAGAGGACTGCCGTCATTTACAACCTGACAGCCCGTTATTTCAAAACAGATCCTTCCCCAAACCTGCTCTTGCAGAAATCTGCATTTGCGAGCGAACAAATATTAATATTGCTTGCCGCTCTTTTAATTGTCACGATTGCTTGGCACGTAAACATTACTGATAAATAACTTGTAGCCTGTTTGCGGCTTTGAGAACACAAATTAGAATGTTGGCAGAGCACTACGTAAATAAAGCAATTTAGGAAACGTAAGTGCCCACAGTTGATTAAACAACCTATTTTAAAACAACGTAATGAAGAATTCATTTAGACCGAGTTACATGACCTCGGTATTTTATTGTGACGACTGCTCGGGAGTGATTATTTATGCTTGTGTTCTGTTGCTGAATTTGTGCACGTCGGAGTGTCCTGCTGTATTTGTGAGCTGCTCATTCCGATACCAACGTGGAGCACAGAGGATATTACCCGGTATTCGTGTGAGTGGGTAGAGCGATATTCAGTGTTCAAAATCACAGATAAGCCTTTTAAGTCCTGCTAGACATATTATCGTTCATATTTATAAAGACCTTTATTCTTAAAATTAACTTTTAAAAATAAAGCATTCCATGATTTGCCCGTTAGCAGCCGTTGTGTGCGTACCTGTATATATATTTGAATTCGAATTATAAATATGGTAAGTGGATTTTCTTCTACAGTTGTGATAACTGACTAAAATGCAGTTTAGATTAGATATTGTTAGGATGCTTGCTGTGTTAATCACTGAAATTAATATGTGCTTTAATAATAGGCCTAGACGTAGCCCCCTGTCGTGATTTAGGTGCGGTTTAGCTCACAATTATATGAGTTACTGATCATTACTACAAAGCAAAAATAATATCATGCATCAAGACTGTTTTTATATTGTAACCATAATATCATAATATATTCTGTATAGTGGTCAGATATTGAAAGGTTAGCGTCAAACAAACCTTTATTTTACTTATGTAACCACTGCTAGTTGTATTACTATATATAGTAATAATGTTTTATGAAACTATGTTTTAATGTTTTTGGGAGAGTGATTGAGAATTAATAGTATTTATTTGGGAATCAATTGGAAGTCTTAACAAGAAAGGAAATGACTGTCAGCAAGGGACCGTGAGAGAGACGGTTAAGCCTTTGTGCGCTGTGTGCTTGTGGTCAGTGTGGTGATTTGCTCTGGCCGTCACGTCTGAATCGTCCCTGACTCTGCTGCACCCCCTCCTCTGCCCCACGTGTCACAGGAACAGCACTGTCAGCGTGCAGGACCCCTTCTCAGAGGTCAGCGACCCCGCCTTCCAGAAGCGCAACTCCTCGACCCCCGGCGCCCCCTACCCTCAGGGCGCCAACATGTCGGACGTCATGATGCGGATGCAGTTCGAGGCCAACAAGGACCCGTTCACGGGCATGAGGAAGGGTGAGCTGGCGGGGGGGGGTGCTCTGCGTGCGGCTCACGATCGATCGGGGGGGCACCCAAGGGCAGATGCGACGCCCCCACTTCCTGCAGCGCTCCGACTATCAGCCGGGCTGATCGCTGGCAGTCTGCTGTATGACCTTCAGCCTTTATCCTCCCCTTTCTTTCCAAGAACACTGGATCACAGTGGGTCAGACAAACCTTAAGCATTATCTCACCCTACTCTTTCTGTTTGGAATTAGCTTTTGCTGGGAACGTTACAGCCTCAGTAGGAATGCCGGCTTTTATTACGCTTTGGCAGCTAAGTAAAGCTCTCTGCGGCAGCATCCTCAGTCTCCCCTGGTCCTTGCTGATTATCTGCGTGGAAGTGGCGCCCCCTAGTGAAGGCCAGCGTCCTTGCAGAGTTTTCTGAGCAAGGCCGTGCTGTATGTAAAATCATGTTTCACTTGTGTGAGAGTAGAGAAGCTCTGACACTGTTCTATAATGTTCTGCTTGCCCTCAGCTACAGGTGTAGGCCTGTATGTTCAATTATTTGTGTATTTGTTTTGCATGTATTAATAAGCGAATGGGGTAAGTTTATTAGCTAGTGGGAGTGGATAGGCCAGAAAATGTAACTGAGGGTGTGCATACAAGATGCACGCGCCTGATTGGCTGATGCGACCCTATATTTTTCAACAGTAGCGGGCGCCGAACCTTTCATGTCGGCACAGATGCCCGGTAGCGGCATGCAGGACATGTACAGCCGAGCGCCATCCAGTGCCATGGCCGGCCTTGGCATGGGCCAGCGTCCGCAGTACCCTTATGGGCCCGGATACGACCGGAGGTGAGCCAGGCCGCCGTGTGCGTGTGAGCTCTGTCATACCTCTCAGCCAGTAAAGGGAAAATCCAAGCTTGCTGGGTTGTCATGTGGTGTAACCCATGTCTGATTGGCGAGGGCCTTTTGGGTTTGGTCAGTCAATGTGATCCCAGCTTCCTTTAATCTTAATATCTTCAATCACTTTTATCAACATGAGGGAAATAGGGGAGCATTAAGTATTACTAACTTCATTTTTACGACTCAGTGATTTGATGATCATATCAATCTTATTGTTATATATCTGTGAATATATGTCTGTTACATTGGTAAAATACTATAATTAATGAGTGTGGAGCTTGCAGTTTGCACGTCTGTTATAATTGTCCCATACTTCATAAGCATAAGTAATGTGAGGAGTATATCTGACTGGGGTGAACATCCTGTAAAATAGATCGGACCATGTGATGGGCATGGAGGGTAACATGGGACCCCCCGGGAACCAAGGCAACATGGTACCTTCCAACAGTGACCCCAGCATGTATTCTCCGAACCGATACCCCTCTCAGCCGAGGTACGACATCCAGCGTCCCCCCACCCCCACCCAGCTATCTGGCATGCTTTAAACCTCTCTGTGAATTTTCTATAGAGGGTAATAGCGTAGCGTGTGTTCGAAGTTTGCGCTCACGCTGCCGTGTCCTGTCTATGCCAGGCACGAAGGCTACAGCCAGCAGTACAGCGGCATGCCCTACGGCGGACACCCCCCTGGAATGTTCCCCCAGCAGCAGGTGAGGTGACCGCGCGTGCCGGAGGGACATCCGTCTGAACGTGGGCCCAGGCTAGCTAGCTAGCGCTAACGCTTCCTCCCTCTGCAGGGCTACAAGCGGCCGATGGAGAGGATGTACAGCGGCCCACCAGCCAAGCGACACGAGAGTGAGGTGTACGGGGTACCCTATGGCGGCCAGCAGCCCGAAATCTACGGGCAGTACGGAGGCGGCTACTCGGGCCCCGAGCGGCGCCCTCCGCAGGGCCAGTTCCCATATTCATACGGCCGCGAGCGCATGGCTGGTCCAGGCCAGGGCCCCCCACAGCAGCCCCCACAGCACGGAATGTCCCCTCAGATGATGGGCGGGGGCGGCTCGGCCGAAGGACCCCAGCCCAACATGTGGCCCCCCCGGACAGACATGCCCTACCCGTACCCCAACCGGCCCAGCCAGGGGCCACCTTCCCAGGTACCCCCATACCCCGGCATGGGGCGGGGAGACGACATGGACAGTCGGTCCGGGCAGGATGGACCGTGGCCGGGTCACGGGGGCCAACGGCAGTCCTCTTTCATACCGCCCTCCACGGGGTCCATGCCCCCCATGAGCGGCAGGCCCCCACCATCCAGCCCGGCCATGCCCAACCACATCTCCCGGGCACCCAGCCCCGCTTCCTTCCAGCGCTCCCTGGAGGCCCATATGTCACCCAACAAGGCAGCCTACTTGTCCTCCTTGAAGATGCCCAAAGTGGGAATGCCCGTGCCTGGCCAGCAGGGCGGCCCTCCCCCAGGCCAGGGCCCTCCACACATCAGGCGGGAACTGCACTTCCCTTCAGGGTCCATAGAGGGCACCATGCCTGTTCTCAAGCCACGCCGAAAACTTACCTCAAAGGACACTGGTAAATCCTGCTCAAACATGACTGTCATCACAGTTTATAAAGTACTATTGAGTTTGGGTTGGGTTTTAGAATAAAGCCTAAATATGTTGCCATTTGTTTCTACGCAAAGTTGTTCTCATAGTGTTGTAGTAATTAAACAACAGTGAAGTACATTTCCTGAGGGGAACTACAACAGTTTGTCCTTGTAGTGACGGGCACATAGCCGCTGTGCTAGCCAGCTTCAGCATGCAGTGCTAGCCAGCTTCAGCATGCAGTGCAGGTTGCCATATCAGGAACCGTGTTTTGCTCCCCCCCCCCCAGGAACTCCAGAGGCATGGCGGGTCATGATGTCGCTCAAGTCAGGCCTGCTGGCAGAGAGCACCTGGGCGCTGGACACCATCAACGTGCTGCTCTATGACGACAGCACCGTGAGCTCCTTCATGCTCTCACAGGTACGGGGTGCATCGGGGGCGGGGGGGAGGCATGAGGGCACATGAACACAAGGGCTGGGGAGCATGCGTAATTTGTAAGCCTTTAATTGTTCACTCAAAAGGTTTTAGACAGTTGTCGATCGCAGAGAGACCGAGTTGGGTTAATGGATACAGCCAGCTATATGAAGAACAGGATCATTCCCAAAAAAGGAACAGAAACTGAAAATGTGTGTAACCATATCTGATTGCAGCTGCCTGGCTTCCTGGAGCTCGTGGTGGAGTACTTCAGGAGGTGTCTCATTGAGATCTTCGGGATTCTTAGAGAGTATGAGGTTGGAGCCGCGGGCCAGAAGACACTCCTGGGACCCGGCGCCGACGAAAAGTCTGAAGAGCCTCCTGACTCTGAGGGCGAACCCGAGCCCAAGATGGAGGAAGGGGAAGGGCTGAGGGAGGAGCAACAGCCCAGCCAATCAGAAGAAGCCCTGGCTAATAAGGAGGAAGCCGCCCCAGAACTGGAGAAAGAGGCAATGGTGGATGGGGTGGCCAAGGATGCGGACGGCGAGCCACAACTGGAGGGCGAGTGGCCTTCAGAGCAACCCATCCTGGAGCTGGAGCCAGAGCCAGAGCCACGGCCCAAGCAGGCCAGCAAGTACGACAGGTTCCCGGTAAAGGTGCTGAAGAAGGAGGACGACTTTGTGGAGGACTGCTCTGACCATCTGGGCCAGGTGCAGGAGTTCACCAGCGGGCTGCTGCACTGGCAGACGGGTGGCGGGGACTCCACGGCGCACATCCAGATCCACTTTGAGAGCAAGAGCGAGGGGTCTGCCTGGGGGGCGGCGTGTGGAAGGGAGGCGGGGCCTGGGACACGAATGAGGGCAGCCAACGAGGAGGAGTGCGGAGAAGAGGCGGCAGAGAGGAGCATCACCGCCACCATCGATGATGTGCTCTGTGCCAGGCATGGCAGCTTCTCCGAGGGCGGCTCCTCCCTGGGGGCTCATGGTGGCTCATACCCCTTCCGCCTGGATGAGGCAGAGGGTCATCGTCGCATCACGGTCCTGGAGGACGAGCCACGCACCCTGGATGAGGCACCGCTGTCTACTGCCGCCACCTGGCAAGATTCACTGGCCCGACGCTGTATCTGCATCTCCAACATCGTGCGCAGCCTCTCGTTTGTGCCCGGCAACGACGCCGAGATGTCCAGGCACCCCGGCCTGGTGCTGATTCTGGGTGAGCTGGTGCTGCTGCACCACGAGCACCCTGAACGCAAGAGGCCGCCCCAGACCTACGAGCGGGAGGAGCTTGACCGTGGTCTGGCCTGCACCCGTGACGAATGGCGCTGGGACTGCCTGGCCTCACTGCGGGAGAACACCATGGTGACTCTGGCCAACATTGCCGGGCAGCTCGACCTGTCCCTCTATCCAGAGAGCATCTGCCTGCCTATCCTGGATGGCCTGCTACACTGGATGGTGTGCCCCTCGGCTCAGGCCCAGGACCCATTTCCCGCCGTGGGGCAGCACTCTGCCCTGACGCCACAACGCCTCGTCCTGGAGACCCTGTGCAAGCTGAGCATCCAGGACAACAACGTGGATCTCATGCTGGCCACGCCGCCCTTCAGCCGGCAGGAGAAGCTGTTTGCCACGCTGGTGCGCTATGTGGGTGAGCGCAAGCACCAGGTGTACCGGGAGATGGCGGTGGCCATCCTCTCTAACCTGGCGCAGGGGGACACGCTGGCGGCACGCGCCATCGCCGTGCAGAGGGGCAGTATCGGTAACCTGGTGGGCTTCCTGGAGGACGGCGTGGCCATGGCACAGTACCAGCAGAACCAGCACAGCCTACTGCACATGGGCCACCCACCCATGGAGCCACCCAGCACCAACATGATGTGCCGGGCCGGCAAGGCCCTGCTGGCCATGGCCAAGGTGGAGGAGAACCGGCCTGAGTTCGTGTTGTACGAGGGCCGGCTGCTGGACATCTCCATCTCCTCTGTGCTGAACTCTGGCGTGGCCGCCCTTATATGTGAAGTGCTCTTTCAGATTGGCCACTTATGACAAGAGACGCAGAAATCACATGTGATTGGTGGTTTTATATTTTTATTTAAATGAAATCAAATAAAGTTTGTTTTTTTATATATATAAATATATATATAGTTCCTCTGGCTCATTAACATTTTCATTTTGGAATTTAAAAAATAATTTTAATACAGATATTTAATACCTGCCGTTCCTGTGTTTTAAGTGTATTTCTTTGCTTCTTTTATATGTTATTTTTTTCTTTTGTTTAACCAAAGTTGCTGCCAGATTTTGGAGAGGGTATCTTTATTTTTCTTAATTTGAAATTAGTTTTCTGAATGTTCATACCTATATCTGTTTTGTTTTATTTTTGGGAAGCAGATTTATTTAAATTGTGAGAAATATTGTAGATAACTTATCTTGCCACGTGCCGAGGAGAACGGAGGACAATGAGAACAAAAGGAACCTTGATCTTACTTTTTTTTAAAAAGTAAATATATCCATCTCTGAGAAAATGAGTTGTGCAATAGGATTTAATGTAAGTCAGCTTGATAAGTAAGAGAAGCGTCTTTTAACATGCAATACGTGAATTAGACCACAAGAGGACAGTGTTGCATCAGCCTGTCTTGGAGAAAATTGTCCTCATATTTTTTGCTTCCGTCACCAGTGACAAAATCTGGCTTGCTTCCTTATTATTGTCACGGCTACATCTTGAGTACACTTCCACAAAGGAACAATTTTGTTTTTGTACTTCTGTTGCATTTTTTTTTTTTATTTTCTATTTTGCCGGTTGGCCAATATGTATATAATGTTGTACATTGGACACCCCCACATTTTTACCCCTTTAATTTTTTTCCCAGTTCTTCTTTTTCAGAGATGTGGTACCTACAAAGTGATGGTAGTTTTTAATCATTATTATAATTATTGTTAATGTTGTTATTTAATATTATAAATATTTTGTTATCTGGGTCATATCTTCAAGCAAGGTTCATGTAAAGGTTCCTATCTGTTTTAAAAATAATAATAAAAATTCTTGTATGCTTTGTTCTGTAGCAGACAGCTGTTCACACCACTTGCTTCGTTAACCAGATGTGATTACATTCAGATGGTTACTAGAAAAGGTTACAAAAGAACGAAGAACAGATTTTATGGGTTTTTTTTCTCCCCTCCAGTGATGCAAATGGTCATATTTGTACTCCAGAATAATGTAGTTAAAAAGAATGACAAAAACAGCAGACTATACCAACAAAGGATGTAAATGACACCTTTTTCCTCTGACTCAATATCATTTATTCAGTATAAATCTTTATACTATATGTTCCACATGTTAAGAATAAATGTACATTAAATCTTGTTAAGCACTTTGATGGCTGTTTTTTATTGCTTTATATCTCTGTTGCTGTTTGTGCCGGTGACTCGCAGAAATTCTGTAAATCCTCGCTAATGAAGCAGATGTTCATGGACACCTGCTGTACCAATGCGCCGTGTGTCCATTGCTGTCTGATGGCCTGCTTTTCTGTTTTCAAAATTGTTCATTTGGAATAACTTGTTCCTGTTGTGATTGCCCCCCCCCCTCCACCAGTCACCATGCTCAGGCCAGAGTGCATTATGGTACTGGGACACCTAAGAACTTTAAGGAAGATTCCACATCCTGATCAAAGCCCCCACAACCCCCCAAAACACATTTTTAGCTTCACTTGGAACAGTCCTCATGGGGCACTTCAGGCTAAACTACGGCATCTATATGCTGGTGATGTCACCATTAAGAAAGCGCTTTCTCTGAAACTCGCTGTATGCAGGTTCCTTTATGGGAATTTAAGTGATTATTGGGCCAGCAGTTGGTGGATTCTGATATTGCGGGACTGGAAAGCCGTTCAGTGCTGGAGCTCAAGGGGTCTGCGGGTGTGAACTCAGACCACCTGGTCTCCGGCAAAGCAAAGCCCCACTATCTGTGGCCTGGGTGCAGAGGAAGTGGACTGACCCCATTCTCTGCAGCAGCCTGCTAACTGGTTTGGGTGTTGAATCCTCCTCTGCACCACCAGATTCTGCACTGTCTTTCCCATTAAGCCTCCAAACTATTGAGTACAAATTGATATTGACAGAATTGATTCCCATTACAGCTTTTAGCCTTGTTTTTATTATTATTCTCCCTATAGATCAGTGATTCCCAGACAAGTCCCCGTTTTTACTTCCTCCCAGCTCTCTGGCAGACAATCCACATTTTTGCTCCCTACTGGGAGCATGGAGGGAGCAAATACATGGGCTTATCTATGAGTCAAAGAGGACTGGATTGGGAAACACTGCGATAATTGCACAAAAGCCAGTGGAAGTTGAGTATAAGAATGGACAGGCTCTCAAATGATTTCTTAGGCTGAGCTGTTGTACAGCACAGGGCAGTTATCTAAATCGGCTGGCACGTCGGCTGGTTTCTGACGTAACCTCCCACTCAGTATGCTACCGGAGCCAGCACTGCCTCTGTGCTGTGGTGAGTCACAGGAACCACCAGTACAAAGTGTGATGTGTGGGCAGTCAGTTACACCGGCCCCCGCCACGCCTACGTCACATGGCGCGGCAGGAAGGTAGGTGATTACCACAGGACTTCCACACAGTTTGGGTCTGAGGATGAGTGTATACCATTTATGTTGAATTGTGTGTGAATGTATAGAGAGCTTGAGAAAGGGTTAGGGTTAGGGGAACCATCACAACAGGGCTAGTATTGTGAGAAGGAAAGCAAAATGGCTCACGACTGACATGAACGATGTCATCATGATGTCATCCTGTTGCCTTCAGTCCCGCATCACTTGACCCTCTACAATCCACTTCTGTAACTCTGTCCCCATGTCACAACCAGCCAAGCTTTGTGCACAATGTCTGTTCTGGCACAACCTCCCATATCACCTGAACTTTCAGTTTCAAGATCGCACAGCAGCAGGGGTCTTTGTGTATCTTCTGCTTTCACTTTTCGGTCTGAAGTCCATTCTGGAGCATTTCAAGTAAATGGCTGATTGAGAAATAGCTCCCTGCGAAATCAACATATCCAACTGAGACCTCGTTTTTATAGCAGAGTGCAGTTTATTCTGGAAAATGGCCAGGTCTCATTTTTGACATGGTTCCATGTTATTTATGGATTATAAAAAGAATATCATGGAAAACAATTTCCTTTTGGAAGTGCTGAGTTAACCCCTTTCAGAAGCTGGCTGACTCTACGATCTGAATTCCTAAGCAATTCAAAACAAGCAAAAGCCACACATGCACTTCTTGAGTGGCTAATAATTCTCTACGAGTACAACTGTAATAAACGATGGAAAGCTATTATTCATTAGGTGTGTAAGCAGTAAACAGCAGATGTGTCCATTTGTCTTAGCGGTTGAGCCAACAACCATGCAGACACACAGGACATTTCCCTGGTGATGAACAGGAATGAATCTCAAATTCCACAAATTCCAAAGGGCTCAATGTAACACAGCACCAGTGGTTTGAGCGGGGTGAGGTGGGATTTCCTCCAATTGTACATAAGCCTTTCATGTGTGTTAAATTGGATGCTGGGGAGATATCTTCATACGTCTGACCACCATTTGGCCATCGCATGTCGAGATCTGTTGCTAGGCAGTTAGCTGTCCTATACCACTTCTGATCAAGATGAGACTGCAGGTGGTTTCACTCAGTGATTCTCAAATCAGTCCTCAGGGACCTGCAGACGGTCCACGTTTTTACTCCCTCAGGGAATTGGAAGAGAGCAAAAACACGGACCGTCTGGGGGTCGCCAAGGACTGGTTTGAGAAACGCTGGTTAAACTTATCCAGGCCCAAGAGTATGTTGCCATCATTTGATGAGGCTCCTTCACTAATGATGTATCCTGAGAATGCTTGAGGACTAAAGTGCAAAAAAAACAGGTTACCCACAGATGTCTGAGCAGCTAGGAGAACAATTTATCTGGGTTAGGAGGTTTTTTGTTTTGTTTTTTTTTTTTTTTTGGGGGGGGGGGGGGGTAGCACTCATTTACAGTAATTCCTATTCTTTTGCTCCAAATAAGCAATGCAATCGGACTGTTGTGGCCGCTAGGTGACTCAAAAACTCAGAAGGTTATTTGGATCTTAATTTTAATTCCCGTGTTTTTTTTATCGTCACCCGTCACTAGTGACGTAAAACTGCAAGCAACGCTTCGGACTCCTTTCTTATTTATCTGGAGCTGTGCCGAGGTAGTGCTCTGTGAGTCACCAGAGCAGCGATGCCTGACTGAACGGCGATGAACGGAGACGAGGAGGCCCGTTGAGTATGGTGGGCAGCCACCGCGTGGAGGAAGCGCGGGGGATCACCTGGGAGACAGTCTGCGTCACGAACGGGCGAATACGGCGCTCCCGTAAAAGGCAGGGGGCCCGCGTCACGTGACCGGGCATCCGGCTGCAAGCTGTCATTTCATTTGCGATTATCTTTCTGCTGATTTATCTTTAATTTTACAAACTGTATAAGTGTTACGACCCATTCAATGGTTAATGAAATAATGCAAAATAATATCTTCGTGGGAAATGGAGGGGGTTTCCACATATGCGTCATTTTCCTGTCAATACATCGCATTTCATGCCGTTTCAACATGTGAATACAGAAATGGCATTACGTAGAGAATCCGGTGTGAAAAATCTCGTAAAAACCACATTACGCTATACTTTCATACAGTAAGTCGTTGCGGCTCTTGATTTTATCGATACTACATGTATTCACATTTATTACATACTTTACTGTGGCTTATTAAAACAACGCCCACGATTGAACTAAATAAATTCAGCTCAACGAAAAATCAAGTGTCGTTGTATGCTGCATCTTTATGAAAATAAAATCCTGCTCCAACTTGCTAAATCAAATATATCTCCAGATTTCTTTTATTTAGAAATTCCCGAATCATGACAGGACACTCACTGTATAGTAGTAAGAGTCATCACATTTGTCTTATCACAATCTTAATTCGACCGACAGTAAACCGAACTTAATTATTTTTAAATTACGCCGAATCGCCCCACTTAATACGCCCCGAACCGAATAACAACGGCATATAGGTCTCTTCAATAATTTTTTAAGCATTCTGCTGATGTCTCTTTATATAACAGGAATAGACATCGTGATATAATTTAAGAAATTCCAGATTATGCTGCTCACACGAAATATAGTTCAATTAAAGTTCGGATTTTACTACATTACTATATTACTTGTGATCTTTTGAACGAATTCCAGCTCTGAATTCCAAAGGACATCACCATGAAGTTATTTTCAGCATTCCCAGAACAAAACAAAAAAAACGTCTCGTTTAGAACGGCTTGGGTTACGGAGACACCAGCTAACCGGAAGGCTGTGCACATTGTTAAGCAACTCGTGTTCATATGCCTGTTCATGAGATGGAATTTGTAGTTTTTATAAGAATATTTTTTGTGTCGCCCTTCAGTGTCGTGGGACCGCAACACTACACTTCCCGAAGTCCCACGCGCGGCCGTACGCGCTCTTCTCCGGACAGCTCAGCGTACTGTTTATTAGTTGCAATGAGCAGTGAAGTCGTGAAGGTGGTGGCAGAGTGTGTCCTCCGGAACAATTAAATAAGGGCTGTTTCTGTTTCGGCATTTCGTTCGGTCGATGCTGCAAGTTTCCACGCCGTCGGCCACGAAAGAAATAAAGGCGCTCGCCGTGTACCTGAACTCTTCGCGTTTACGCTTTTGAATATTGACCCGACGCGTCTCATCCGTGTTCATCACTCGGGATTCCTACGTCGTTTGTGGATTAAAAAAATCATCTTGAATGTGAGGGCGTCCCGAGCTTATGCGGCTGCCCGACTAAGCGACGCTTCTGTCGGCGAAGGTGGCCCGGCTGTCGAGCGCGTGCGGCACCGGCGCATCTATGCGGACGCCTCGCGTGTTTGCGGGATGAAGATGTCGCGCATAGTTTTAATAGCCGCTCGCAACAAACCCGGATAATCGGCGGACAAATAATCGAGAGAGAGGACGACAACCAGTCGCGCTTCTTTATTTTTTTTTTATTTTCTTGTGGAGGGTGAGAAGAAAAGGAAGGGGGTAATTTGGAGGGCTTTTGTGCTGTGCCTCTTACTGCGATCTTCAGCTGGATGTCCGCCTGCTTACGATGAACTGGCGGGGCGGCGAAGAGTAGAAAGGAAACTGTCGGCAGGAGACCAACTTCTCCACCGTGTCTTAGGCAGCCGTCCTCCTGCTTATGACCGCTTGTGTTTACTGGAGATAACGAATAGTATAGGCAGCCCGATCCGCGTAGACGACAGGCTTTGCTCGGATATTTGTATTTTGACGTCAGGTTCTCCGAAGGGAAGAGACCAGGTAAGGGTAATTTAACCAAGGATCCCTACCACTCTAGGGGTTTGTTTTGATCGATCGATTATCCTTTTAAAGACGTTTCCGATATCCTTTATACTGCTCTGAACACAAGACATTGATGACTCTTGAGTACCAGTCAATAAGTCTTGAAAAGAATACTCCCTGTTATGTAATGGGGAGTATTTCAGGCAATAGACTATGTGTACGTGGATAGACTTGTTTTTTATATTAGGGGTGAGCTTGAGATACTGGGGCTTTCTTGCAACAAGCAGGAAATCCATCACACTGTCTAGATTCGGTTTCACTGGAATTGCAGTGGACACTATGGTGAGCTTGGACATTACACAAAGTGACTTCATCATTCCCATCTGCTCTGGTTCTCTCGCAGAGACTTCTTCGGATTTCTTTTGACCGTTGTTGGGGTGCCACTGTTGATTCATGCATCTCGGGGTGTCCGATCCCATGAGAGAGTGCGAGTACAGTCAGATAAGCACTCGCAGCTCGACGCCAATGGAGTCTCCCCACAAGAAGAGGATCCCAAGGAGGAAGTGGCAAGTCTTCCCAGGCCGGAATAAATTTTACTGCAATGGAAGGATTATGATGGCTAGGCAGACCGGTGTCTTCTACCTCACCCTGGTCCTCATTGTGGTCACCAGTGGGCTCTTCTTCGCTTTTGAGTAAGTCAAATATGTATGTGTATTTGTGTCTATTTTTTTTTTGCGTTTCTATGAGAATGACGTTATTTCGCTGGTTTGTTGACGTTAGGTAAACATAACCCCAGCAACAAGTCCATTGGAAATCTGCTAAGCCACTAAAAAGTGTTTTAGATGCAGTCGTCATTGAGTTTTTCATAATGGAACGATGTATCAACATTCACAGTGGATAAAGACAACCACATAGGTGAGGTGTACCAGTAAGGTGACCATCCAGATGAAGGGAATCACTGACTTCCAAAGACGTGTATAAACCACCTTTTGATACTTTTGCAACTGTAGTTTCCAGCCTCCTGTTACATTTATCTGCTCTGGGTGTCTCTTTTCGTTTGTCTCAACACATCCAACCATCTGCGTTTGTTTAGTGAAGATGATTTCCTTGGGAGAGGGTGATTCCGCCTTTCCCTTTGTGGGGGGGGGGGATTATCTGTGAAGCTGGAGCATATAGGGGAGAAAAGGTGGGCTGCCACGGTAACTGGGAAGCGGCCAAAAGCCAACTGCCCCCTCTTCCTCTGCTGCTAAATCCTGCCCGCCACGTCCTGCCAGGGCCAGGCTGAGTGCAGCCCGCCATGTGGTTCACATTGACGAGCTCCTCTTCCCCTGCTAGCTTTTTTCCATTCATTATCATTTTAACCCGGCGTGATGCAGACTTTGGCCTTGGGCCTGTAAGCCGGGCTCTGTCTGCTTCAGCTAGCAACGAGAGCCTGAAGCAAGCACTTCCATAAGGCCAAAACCTACATCGATTGGACGCTCCAGGCTTAAAAAAACGAAGGAATTTTCTAGTACTCAATATTTTGTCACTTATCTTGTGTTATTGACCATCGCCACTTTTTTTTTTCCCTGTTTGGTTATATCTTTTTTTCGGTTTATGTTGATTTTATTTAAGGAGCACGTTGGATATTTCGCTCTGACTGTAGAACCTACAGATGGCTGTTCTCGGAACACGCTGTGTAGACACCGTTAGTCAGCCTCTTCACACTCTGCGTTCGTACAGTATGTCACTGGCCCTGTGGCACTCTGCACACGAGACCTACTTATCTTTAAAGTGCTGCAGAAAAAGACCACGTTTGCAGTACTTTTTTAGCAGCCCGGTCTTTCTCTGAAGCCCCCCCGAGCGAATGAGACACTCTGCATGGCCTTACCATGAGCCTGCCCCCTCACTTACACATGTGTGTTTCTCCTGTGTGAAACTGGGGTCCTTATGAATAATATAGAAGTATAAGTATTTTGGAATCGTGTGTGAAACGAAGCACTTAATGTCTTCCAGTGCTTTTGAAGCACAAGATGACCCCCGTAAACAGTCATCCCTGCTTTGGGCTTTAAGCAGACTACTCCATTAGTGGTAAACATTTTAAAGTGATACTTGGCACCCCAATACAGATGGTGTAGACCAGCTGATCCCTTTGCCAGTTCCTCAGTGTGGAATGATGCCTCTCATCCCTGCACTAAAGAAAACAGGGATGTCTGTGTTAAACTCAGTGTAGATCTGTGCGGCTTTCGTGTGGTTTTTAAGGGGCTCCTACAGAGGTCCAGATTCCATAACCAGCTGGTGTCTGCCAACACGCCTGTGATTCCTAGGCACGGCCTCTGTCTGAAATTTACCTGACAAAGGAAGTGAATTCGGATCCCGTTTCTGTGCTCTTATGCTTAGCGGGTTATGTTGCTGTATTTGGGTGTCTGTGATCATCTATTTCCCGCCTTGCTGCACATAAGTTATAGTATTTAGCCCTTAGATGCTGACAGGATAGAGACCTTCTGAGCCGTTAGCCTCTTTGTCTTCTGTTTTTTTTTTTTCTCCCTCTATTCTCCTGTTCACCATGCTGTGAAATTATCCCTTTATCCTGCCAGATGCCTCCATACGCCTTCCCCCCAATGGTGGTCTAGACCCCGAGTCCGCTTAGTGGGTCGGTTGCGTTCTTGCCTTGTCAAGGCGTCTGGTTGAATACCCACTCGCACGTAGTTTAATGAGATCCGCTGATGAAATGCAGCCCATTGTTATCCGTCCCCCTCAGCAGGAGCGCCTCGCATAATTCGGCCCGAACTCTTTCAACCCGAAGCCTTTGTTAGCGGAAATGACCCAAAACCCCCCGACTGACAGGGCCCTGTAATTACTCTCGTGAAAATGTGAAAAGTCACGTTTGCAAACACCGCCGCCTCCTGAATTGCGCCGCTGAAGTCTGACATTTGCACAGTGTAACTGATCATTTTAATTATCTTTATCCATTAACAGCGGCGGCAAATTGCAAACTTCCGTCAGCACTGGGCGCAGCGCTCGGTCAGTGTTGACTGTTGGTCACCTTCCCTTCCAGTGATGTATTGTGTCATTCTGTAATTATGGTCTCTGCTCCCAGCCCGTCTGTGACTTGTGCCAGAGTAAACCGACCATGCTGTCATTTGGCGTGTTGACCGACAGCATTAAGCTCACTGTCCTCGCGCCACGCTGAACTTTGCAGACTCCATGCGTTGACTCTTGGTATGGGTAACATGGGGGGGGGGGGGGGGGGGGGGTAGGCACGTACCCAGGCCATAGCAGCTGCACTGTTTGCCAACTCAACCACAGCTACCTCGTGATCCTCTGGAAGCCGTGCTGTCTGCCCCCAGGTGCCCCCCCCCCACATGCTAATAGGTCTCGTCCGGTGTGGTTGGTTCCTGCCGACTGCCCACTTGCACATTCACTCTGCACATTTTCAGACTTTCTTGCAGTTCTGTATTTTCAAACTGGTTTCAAGTTCTAGACCAGCTCATGGATTTAAGGGAAGCGGACGCCCAGGCAGACTCTTGACTTGTGTGTGTGCACTCGAGCTCCTTTGCTCTTCTGTTTTGTTGGGCTGTTGGTGTGTTTTTAATATCTTCCTCCAATGCATCTGAAGAATGGATTCTACCCAAAACCCACTATCCTGAACTTAAAGCAATAGCCCAGTACAGATGGTGTGGACCAGCTCATCCTTTGCCAGTTCCTCAGTGTGGAATGGGGCACTTAAGAAAACAGGGACGTCTGTGTTAAATTCAGTGCAGATCCGTGCAACTTTCATGTGATTTGATTAATGTGATGTCATCCTTCGCAGTAAGAAACTCCTCCCAGTCACAGCAATACAATTAAGGCACTGGCCTTTTTTGACACTGGAAATGAATATCACTCTCACACCTGTGCTATATGTATAGAGAGTGCTCTTAGGTTGGGTTGTTGTGTATTGATACCATTCTCATAGTTTATTATTTCCCTTTTGTTGCTTTTCCAGGCAATAATGCAGTAAACAATGTCTTAGTGAAATTTCCTAATGTTTCCTAAAGAGTTTCTGGCAGGTATTTATAGAGCGTTTAAGTCTGGGTATATGGCGGGTATTGGCAGGTCTCTCCATTTAGTGTTTACTGAAAACTAATCTTGAACCCAAGTAACCCACTCCCACCACAAAGAGATTCCTTCTCGCCTTGCTCAGAGATGCGTATCTCTGTCTTAGCACTGCCTTCGCCGTCATTCCCGAGTCGGAGGGGCGGGGGGGGGGGGCTCACTTCTGCTTCCCCTCCAGGCTTCCCCTGGCCCCTCTTGCGCCGTGACGAGTCCGTGCTGACTTGCGGCAAGCAGAACAGCAGCATGGCGGTGCTGCCTCTGTAGGGAGGTGGCTGCCGTGAATAGCACCTCACAATGGATAATGTTGGTACCTGCGCTGCTTGCTAAGTGTCCCTTCCACTGGAGACAAAGATGAAAGGAGCGTGACAGAGATGGTGAAGAATCTGTCGGAACCTGTATGCCATCATGGCGTGTGCTGGAAGGGACCAAAGACATTCTTCCCTTTCTTTCGCTGTCAGTGATGTGACAGCTAACGATTTTGTACAGAATATTTATGTCTCTGTTGCATAAGGCCCTTCTGCGTTTCCTCTAGCATAAAGTTTAATCCGTTGTAATGAGAACCATTTGTCATTGTAAAGTTTTATCCGTTTCTCAAATGGTTACCTGGCTTATCGCGGCAGGTCGTTGATGTGTGTGTTTATAAGGGCCTTCGGAATTTATATGAGCATGTTGCTGGCTGATGTAACCTTTTATTGTGCCTGGTAGCGGTTTTGCGTACGAAGACCCTGGCCTTCTGAGAGCCTCACTGAGGTGTTGACTCGGTCCCGAGGACACTGGGTGGAATTAAGGGTTGGTAAAGTATCTGATAAACCATTTACTGGCACGTTTCTGTTCTTTCCGCCTGGTTTGTACCAGTGTTGCCGAGACTGCCATCCCAAATCAGCCCTACATATCGTCTCTCTGTTAATCCTCCACATGCCACATCAAGTAGCTTTCAGTCAACTGTCTTTAATAGCCAATTTGAGGGTTTTCTCCTACAACCCACTCCCCCCCACTGTTGGGCACCCTCATCCTGATTAAGATGGCGGTTTGGGAATCGAGTGAATCCTGCTATAAATCTGGTTTCTTTATTTTTCTTTATAAAAATGACTGTCTGTTTACAGATACACTCACTTCACGATTACTCTGAACTCTATTATTAAAAAGCATTGATTTTAAAATTTTTCTTCTCGAATTACTCCCCAATATGATGGAAGGAAGATGACGCATAGATGACGAGGATCCAGATAAAGAGCGAAAGCATCATTTGTGTAGAAGCATTTCATGGTAAAAGTGAATGAAAACGTAGTCATCTGCCAGTATTGCAAAGCAAAACTTAAATATCATCACGGTGCGACTGCAATGCAAATATATCTTAAAGGAAGACATCCTGGTTTGACGGACTCGCCCAGTAATGGGAGGTTAGACACAGAAATGTCCCATCTAGCCTTTCTGTGTAGCCTAGCCTGACTTTGCCATCTCTTTGACTTAAATCATTTCGTTTAATGTACTATCTACGATTCCTGTATGTCAGAACCATTGCCGCTTAAATTAAGTTTAGCCCCACTGCTTAGCCGCATGATTTTACATAGTACAATACATATAACCAATTAGAATTGAATGTATTATGTGTTAGGGCTGGATGATACTGGGAGAAGTTCACATTGTATTTGCGGTATTTAGGAGTTGAAAATTAACTGTAAAGTCAAATATAACGTATCTACTAACAGTATGTCAAGCTGTGCTGCCGTGAGTTTTGCCAGCAAACAAAAAGCAGTATCGGTGAAACTTGTGCTTGATATCTTCTTTATGGAATGCAAAATGTTTCCATGCAGTGGAAAATGAATGTCCTTTTGTGACCAGTCCTCGTTCGCATTTCACCTCTACATTTATTGTTAAATTTATCCCAAACTCGCCACAAGATCTATTAATGAGTCCAACAGCAAGGACAAGAATGATAATGTCTTGCAGAGCGCATGCAGTGCTTATGCAAGTACAGCAGCGGTAAACTTTAGACTGAATTTTTTTTTAAAGGATATGCTAGATAATGGAAATGGAATCATCATTAAAATTGCAAAGCTGGCTAAGTTTTGTTTCCTCTGACTGAGGAAAAAAATATTTTATCGCAGCTTTTGATGCTTTGAACCCAGCAGACTGTCATGGTCCTTGTGGTATGACAATCGCATGTGCATGAATGTCTATTAAAATTGCACATCGTTTAGTGTGTGTGTGTGTGTGTGTGTGTGTGTGTGTGTGTGTGTGTGTGTTCCCTTTTGCCGCATCCTCCAGTTCCCTTCCACTGGCCAAAAACATGCAGCTTAAGTGCAGTGCCTAAACTGATACTATGTTCGATGGAGTTTGCACCAATTGCAAATGTATAGGATGACATTATGAACGATTACTCAATGAACCATCAAATTAATTGGTAGATTTTTCTATGCCTTTCAATCATCCCCATTACTGTATATGTGTCCACCTGCCGCAGCACAGGGTGGGAGCCCTCCAGCGACCACCTGCGTCTCTGTTACAGCAACCAGCTTGGCGGCTCTACTGTGGGAGTATTGGGTAGAACTGGTGTGTGTGTGTGTGTCCTGTCTGTCTGTCTCTTTCTCTGGTACTTTCCCACATGCAGAATTTTCGCAGTGGTTACAGGTAGCACAGAGTACAAATTACTACTTGTACCCAAACAGACTTATTAAGTTCTAGTAATTAGTGTTCTTAATAGTCTATTTCACCCTTAATGCAGCAGATGTGACATTGTAACACTGATCCAGGCTGATTTTGAGATTTTGAGGCTGTTCCTTTCCCGCACTTCAGCGTCTTCGATCTGCCCCTTCATATGACGATATGAGATGTCTGCTGTCTGCTCAGTGTGTTTAGGTCCCACAACAGCCGCGTTCAGCAGGTAGTTGTGGTTGTCCACACCTCCTTGGATGTGTTGGCCCGTGTGGGGAGAGCATCCATTCAGTTATTCTTGCCCACCCTGCGATGGACAGGCATCTCGTCCGTACAGCTCCCCTGCCTTGCGGCTTAGGCTGCGTGTGACTCTGTATTGGGTAAGTGCTTGGAAGATGGAATATGTTCATTTTAGAATATGAACGGTAATTAGCCTTATGATTTCATGTATATATGGGACTGATGTATGTTCAGTTTCTTTGAGATGTGTAAACTGGCCAGAGTTGATCATATCAGAGTATAATCAGAGATCAGAGTTAATATGACCTTAATCTGCCTGGGGCCCTTGTCTTTGTTTCTGAAGAAATTGCAGGATTCTTGTCACCTGCAAGCTTTTCGAAGCCTGTGTCCTTTTTGGCTCGATCAAGAGCTGAATCCACTGGATGATGAGGCTGCGGGGCGGTTCGGCCTCCATGAGGAGAAGGTCGAAAACACCTTTTATTTTAATCGAACTGAGAAGCTTTTAGCATCGATCGAGTCATTAGCGTGAGGGGCTTGCCAAAGATCCAGTGCTCATGGCGGACGGATGTACTTTGCAAGAATCACCCGCCTTTTCACATCCAAGCGCGGTACGGGAGATGCCAGCACTGCCCTCCCTAGCTGTCGCGCTTGAAGGAGGACGCCTGTACGTGGAGGACGGCTTCCAGAACTTTACTGGGACCTTCATTTTTCCATCGTGCAGTATTTCAGATTTTGTAATCTGATCACCATCTTGCAATAGTCATGAGAAAATAAATGTATTTTCAGATGAATTGCCGCCAGATCTCTCTCTGGACCATCGCCACAATGGCCGGGCCATTCATCCATGACCTCTCGCCTTCTCTGTGTCTGGTGTTGGCGTGTTGGGCTATTTCTGCTTTCCCCTTGGGGAGGGGAGGTGTGCCCTAAAATGTTTTGACGCAAAAAGGGCGTCATATGGAATTATTGGAAATTAAACCCTGGATTATATGCTGTCTGCTTTATCTGCCTCCCTGCTGTGCATGAAAGGCCTGCAGTAATTGCGACCACCTCCGGGTTGCGGAGTTGCCGCGCATCGAGTGCCCTTTCTGCTGATGGCTTCAGACTGACACATGCGGCTGACAGGCGGTGCCCCTCCGGAGGCAGGAGGCCGGCACTGGGTGATTTACTAATCTCCGGTATTGGCTGTACTAGCCGTAAGGATCCTTTTGTCATTATTTTTTTTTTTTGTTCTGCTCGAGGAAATATTTTGCATTCCACGTTGGGTGCTTGTCATGCCAGGTGCAGAGTTCTGGATTAACTGTAACCTTCATGCTCCCCACCCTGCTCGTGACATGGTCATTGCCTTTCTTATACCTGCCTTTGGGCTGTGGTTGGTTGATGTGTAGTTACCTGGCATGATGCTAGGAATGCTGGTCCCGTCCCATGTGAACAGTCTGTGTCGTTGAATGTTCACGTTAGAGAGTCATGCAGCGAGTGAGGAGCAGTCTTGGTCCTGTCGGTCAGAAGAAGGCCCCACAGTGGAGTTCAGTACTCTGGGCTCACTGCGGGTCTAGATGACAACTGATGGCACCGTTCCACCCCACCATAAATCTGTGGTGACTTTGCGCAATCATTAGCCTAACAGCTCAGTGGATGACAACATCTTTGGTGGGGGGGCTCAACTTTAACTTGTGTTTGTGTCTGTTTACTGCATGGGTTTGGGGGTGGGGTCCCCATGCAGCCAGTAGAATTGTTTCTTGTAGGGTAAACCGCCCCCCCACTGTGTCACAGGGAACGGCAGGTCTGAGGAAGCCGCTGAGCCTTGCTACTTGTCTGCGGTGATCGGGATGGTTCCGGTGGCACGTGGACCAGGGCTTACTACGAGGTTCTGGGGTGAGGGTGAGGTAGGGAGCACAGGGAGGAAAGGGTGACCTGTTTTATTGTTCCACTTAATGTAGAACAGGAGCCTATAAGAAGCCCTGTGGTGCTGGGAAGTGCTCTGAGGGGTGATGTGCAAAGGCCACCACGGGGTGATGTGTAAATGCCACCAAGGGGTGATGTGCAAAGGCCACCTCTTGCAGTTATATTCCGTTAAACAGGAAACTGGGAGGGGGGAATACCCCTCTCCTCCTGCCTGTTTCATAATCTTATTTTTGCGATTCCAAAAGCAGACATTTCATTGGCTGTAGCTGGCTGCTCCCCTTCCTGTTTGGACTTTAATTGCTTCTGATCTCTACCACAGCTGACGGTTTATAGTGTCCATTTGTGGAACGTCTCCGACGGAGGGGATCCCAAGGTCTCTGTGTCCCCCCCCCTTCCCTTGGAGGGTAATTCGTGCTCCTTGAGGCTCCTGCTCCCAACCCATCCCACCCCGCCCCATGGTAAGAGGAACTTGGCTCATCTTTGTCGCAACAGTGACGGGTCATTTCCTTGTGACTGTTCGTCATGCTTTGCCTGTCACCAAGTTTATTAAATAAACACGGGTGCCGTGCATCCGGCAGGAACGGGATACTACGGAGACGGCCGCACCTGACTGCAACAGCACTTCTCCTGCAGAGAGACGCATCCCCCACTAGATCTGTGTTGTTAATGAACATCTTCTGCAGTCTCCCAGCACCGAAACGGCCGATGTGCTCTTCTGTCGTTTATTTCATGGTGCAAGCATTCCTCGTTTTATTTTTCATTCTTTTGGAGTTCAGTTGTCTTATTTACCAAGTTGTCGATTTCTAGCCATTATGTTTGTAATGATGCTTATCTGATGCTGTAAGGAAGAGCGGGAAGTATGAATGAATCTCATCCCTGCATTGAATGTTGCTGCTCGCAGTCTGCTGACTGTTTGGAAATACCGGATGCATATTGTCGTGCGTCTCAGCGATTTAGACAGTAGGTACTATGGTAGAGAAAGTGTGTCACATGTTTTTGTGCCCTTTAGGTGAGGCTAGAAGTCCTCTATCTTTCCTGTGGTTTAGGGGTTTGCTGGTATCTAGGAAGGTTGTTAGTTTGAGTCCAGTGACCAGTCTAGTAAATGTACCACTGTTGGGCCCTTGAGAAAAGCCCTGCACCCTGGTAAACGCTTCAGGTTTAGGTTTCAAAAACCTAAAAAATGCCAAAAGTTTTGTGCTTTGCTTGGTTACTTATGGTTAAGGTTAGGGCTGGGTGGGGGTTATGGGTGTCATTGTTGGGATAAGGGTTTTACCCATAGAAATGAATGGAAGGTCCCCACAAAGATGTGTGTGTGTGTGTGTGTGTGTTTCGTAGGGGATGGGAAATGCAAAGATTGAATTTCATTATACTTGGAACAATGACAATATAGGCATTCTATTGTTTATAAAATACATCAAGATATTCTCAGCCCTGCATCCTGTCAGAGCTAATTGCAGCTGATTGTGTCATCCTGCCGCCCATATCTTGGTCTTATCCTGTCGGCACAGTCCACCAGAAATGCTGATGAGATGGGCCTGCTTATGGTTTGGGGGCCCTCAGTTTGTCCCGAGTCTGTCTGGGGTTGCATACGGTGACCGTCAGGGACGGGAACAGGTGGGCTGTCACAGAGTTTGAGTATGAAACCACCACTGGCAGCCACTTTCCTCGCTACGGTTAAGTTGACTGGCATGTCTCGAGCATGTGGGAGGCCATAGCTTTACTCTGGGGAAGCGCTGCAAGCCCTGTTTGCACATCCAGTTGAATGGTCTCCTTCAAACTTACAACCAGCTGAAAGAGCAGCCCTATCTACCAAGATGTCTTGGCACCTGGGATGGATCCAGCTCCTTGCCGTTTGGTTTTGATGCCGTTGTCGTCTTGCTGGAGTCTTTTTAATTTGATAGCTCTGGGGGGAAGGGAGGGAAGCAGGCAACACCGTTGTTTTTAAATACCTGAGCGACTCATCAATTCTTCATGCTGTTCCTGTAATTGACGAGATTGGTTGAGCTAATCACACGCAATGCAACCCATGTGATGTTTCGACGACTCTTGCTTGCACACCTGGACATTATGGTGCGTGTGGGTCTTTGAAAAGTAGCATGAAGCCAGTTTCAAGTCCTTAGGCTTGGAGGATGGAAAGGGGGGAGGGGGAGAGGCTGCCCCCCATGTTGAACTCTCTCTAATGGTGTTTCACTCTGCTTGAGGCTAGAATGGTTTCTGGTGAAATGCCATCCAGTAAACATTTGAGATGTACTCCTGGTGTGCAGTGGTACCTTCTGATTCCTGATAAGCGTTTACCTGAAGTGCACTGCATGGGAATGCTGATGCGATGACTCAGCTTGTCATACCGCTGCTGCCTGCTGTGGTCGTGACCTTCCGCCCTGTTTAGCCCTCTTCCTGTCAAACATCGGCTGTCTGATGGTGCCTCACTAGTGACATGCGGTGTGGTGCGTGGTCCTCTTGTTGCTTGGTACCGGGTGACCGCATTTGAGGGCCTCCATCCCATGCATAGTACCCGCTGAGTTGTGTTTGGTCCTGCAGGTTGCTATTCGTCGCCGCAGTGTTTCCGTTGGTAACTTTTCTCGGTGGTTTTACCCACCATGTAAAAATCTATCGACCAATCATTTAATCCAGCGCCTTTATAACTCATTTTGCAAGCCCAGTTCTCACCGTCCCCCCCCCCCGCCATACATGCGTCACGGAATTCTTGGTTTAATAGACGCTCTTATAAATCTCTAATAAAATTACTTGGGTATTTTCTAAGGAACAGAAAAACCAATGAGGTAGGTAAACAGAGCAGGTCTTCAGTTAGGTACGCTCTCCTCTCTCATACCTCATACACACTCGCTGAATTCTGCTAATTTATAACTATTTTACTGTTACGGTGTCATGTGAGAGTGGATACCCGTTAATCTATCCCCTGGCGACCCAGTAAGGCTAGTGGTAACTGTCTCAGCTTCTGTGTGAATGAGAAACCATAACAGAATCCCGTGTTCAAGAAGGGCAAGGTGAGGGTGGGGGGGGGGGGTACTTCTCCCCACATATTAGGTAAGAATTCACAACACCCGTTACTCACTTCCCACAAAAACAGCACTAAGGTTGTAACTTTGTTACTAGTTTACTTTGAGTGAAGCTCTGGAGATGGGCAAACTGTTGAGGACATAATTTAGCAACCTCTAAAAAACTTTATCAGCATCAACTGTCACTGACAAAACACTAAGCCTATATAAATTTAAATTTATATAATTGTGTACCTTCATAGAAAGAGAGGAAACATGCCATCACTAAACAATAATGTACAAAAACGTGCAACTGTCTGAATCCTCCCCCCCCCCCCCCGGGCACTATGTCCCAAGGGAAACACTATGCAGCCTGGTCTTCATAGGGGCCCCCTTCATCACCAGCTTGGTTTCGCCATAGTGCAGATTCTCATCAGCTTGCCGAAGTTGAAAGATCAAGTGCATGATCATAAGCTATGAAAGGCCTTCAAAGATAAACAAAACATTGTGTGTTGGAAGGGTAATTTTTGAAGATATTGTTCTCCCCATTCCTTAATCGAGCTACGCTTTGCATCCCAACGGACTTCCTGAGGGATAAGCCCTTTCCTACCTCTGTCTCACATGTAGATATATGCAGTCTGGTTCTTTTTCAGCTTCTGAAGGCAACATAAGAGGGATTTTTTTCCCCCTGTGTTCCCTGGTGAGAATCACAGTTCTGTTCCAGACGCATCATTTTGTGCCCAATGCATCCAGATGGAAGGGAAATGAAATGATTGTTCACTTTTTAATTTGAATGCGTACAGTCCACTGCTAGAATGTAGCATGACAATTTAAGCATACTGTTGATGTGTGTGGAAAGGCATCAGTTGTTGTACCATTTAGTGCAATATTAATATTAACCAGAACTGTAGACTATAAAAATATCCAAGCTATTAGGCTGTTGGGTGAATGAGGGGCCCCAAAAATCTAATGTCCTCTAGAGCAGTGATTCCCAGTCCAGTCTTTGGGAGCTAGAAGCTGGGAAGTAGCAAAAACATGGACCGTTTGTGGTTCCCCGAGAGCTGGGATGGGAAACGCTGCTTTAGAGCGCCTCGCTCCTGCTCTCCCTGTATCAGCTTCACGTTCCTAGGATCTCCAGCCACATCAGGGATAACTCAAGCAAATGTGCAGATGGGCCAGGTGAATGTGTCAGGTGGCAGCAAATACCTCTGTGCACCATACCTTCATTCACCCGTGCAGAACCTGCTGCCTCTTGGGTCAGTAGGCGTAGCATTCTAACCTAAATTTCAGGAAGCAGTTTCTTCTGTTACCCCATGAGAATTATGTTTGGCTGACTTTCACCTTCTAATCTTCTGGAGAGGCCATCAGTCAGGCCCTTTCTTTGGGACGCAATTGTAGATAATTCGACAGTTCCTGGACAGACGTACATCCTTGCAGGTGCTTGCAGAGTCATTTGAGGTTGCGGAAATGTGCACGTAAAGAGTGCATCGTGGAGTGAGTAAGCGGTTAAGTACGTTGGGTCATCTTGGGATTTTACACTCTGGAATTACCTGTAGCTTAGACTTAAAGAATGATGAAAATCTTTAGTCTGCATGGATTTTCCTGGCTGAATTTTAAAAGTGAACCTTGAGGGGACATTTTTTCTTTTTTGGAAGAGTGCAAAAATTGTGTGCAAAGCAGTTTGAAGGCTTTAATTTAGGAAAATGTTGTATGTGGTGTTTTCAGTCCTCCAGGGACATGTAGCAGATAGTCATTTTTAATACCTATTAAAGGAGAGGTGGGCATGGAAAGTGTAGATTTAATGGTTTACTGGGAGCAGGCTGGTAATAATGCCTGAGTTTTGTATGCTTCATACAAGATACACTTTCCAATTTTCTTTCACTGGAAAAAAGCTTGCACTGTTGAACCCAAACTTCGACGTGGACGACACGCATCAAGTCTGTGATTGTTAGTAAAACACCCTGTTTACACCGGTGAGCCAAAGCGTTTTGTACTTGCTCATTATCTGTGATGAGACTCAACTTAAGTAGGTCACAAAAGCCTTGTGATCCAGATTCTGCAAACCTACCCCCAAATCAGCTGGGTCGACCTCCCAAAAAAATCTGATTTAAAAGGCTTGTTTAGTTCTTGTTTTTAACATTTGTTTGCCAATCAGTTGGGTTTATTTTCACATCATGCTTTTCCCAGAACATGTGCTCCAGAGGACTGGACAGTGATCTTCCTAGGAAGATGGTGTACTTCATGTGGATTTTTGACATCCAGGATGATGCTGATGTGATATCGTAGAGTGATTGAGCCCAGCTGTGGTGGCACGCATGGCCAGGATTCAATTTTCACTCTCTGTGGGGTATGCTGTGTTAGCCTTTGGTAAGCTATAGTAGCGAATTGATCAGAGAGTCTCCTGAATCGACCATGTGACGAATGAAAGGAACACAATTTTTTGGGGGGTGGAGACTGCCATTTCCCTAGGCCAAACAAATGGAGAATGTCACCCCGTGCTGTAACTACCTATTTTGGTATTGCCGTTTGGATGACATCATAGGCTGATGGACAGATAGCATGAGGCACGAACGGAGAGATGAGGTGAAGCATTGACCAGCTTCTTCACAGCGGAGTCCTTGTTTTTTCCTTTTTTTTGGTGTGTGATGGTTTCCCCAGCAACCACTTGTCTTCTAGAAGCTCCATGTGTGCTGGTGGAAGCTTGCGTTGCTATAGCAATGAGTGCCTTTGAATAACATCCCAGTTTAATTTTTTGAGCGCTCGCTTGCGTCACTCCCTGTAAAAGATGCGTGCCTTCACATTTGCGTTGAAGAACCCGCTCGTCAGGAATTCCTTAAATTGCAGCCTTTTGAAAAGCATATACTTGGTTACGGAAGTGCCCAAAACCGCGACCTATCGAGACGTATACCCGAAAAAGCAATGTGCTTTCCAAGTGTACGCGAAGGCTAAATGACCCACGAGGGTGGCTGCAGACCCAGTGAGCAGTATTGTGTCGTTTACACCATCACTCACCAGTATAGAGGTTTGTCACGCAAGTTGTGTATGTTTCTGTAGGGTCTGGAGAAACAAGAAGGGGGCAACTGCTAATTCACAGACCTTCAGTAACTTGCAGCGGTTTCTGCAGCAAACACCGGTTTGTGGTGGAGTGACAATGGCTAATGAACTTGAGGACCCTGCCAGCGTAAGGCTGCAACCTCAATAGCTGCTTGATGTTTGTGTGTTCAGTGGCCACTTGCCGAATTTTAAAGTCCTTCATCTTCTCAGCTGTAAACATTAAAGCATTTGTTTTTGCACACTTTTATCCTGTCCAGATTTCATTGCCTTACCTTTTCGTCTTTCCCAAAGCTAGGACCCATATCAAACTCACTGTCCCTGATATGGGACTTGTTTTTAATTATGGGTGTAAATTTAACCTGTGGGGGCATCTTCGTGTGTCACGGCACTCCCAGGTCTCGGAAAATTGGACTGTAAGCAGATGAGGGATATAATTACGGGGTTGCTTCACAAAGCCGCCTGTAAACTGGCTCGGGCCTGAATCCTGCTCTCATGTAGCTAAAATTAGTTTGCCCCCCCCCGCGGTGGTGGACCTGTACCAAAGGTGTACCTGCCCAGACAGGGCTGTCATTTGCATATTCGTAGTTCATCCAGCCGTGAATAAAAATGTAAAAATTTTATTTTTTTTTATGTTTCTTAGCAGTTCTCAGTGGTTTAAAATAGTTTTTAACTTTAGCACATGGTGTCATTTATTAACGATACCGTCAGCCGGGCAGCGTAGCTGTGCTCATCGCGGCTCTTTCCCATCAGCCTGTGATCCTTTGGTATTTGGTTGGCAGGCTGGCACAGCAGTTGTGCCGAGGGTGCCGCGCCCTCGGTGCCGGCTGATTTGGATCCCCGAAGAACCGTAATTGCACTGTTAGCCCCCTTTTTCCCTCTGCCAAGCCAATCAGTGGTGGTGGGCATGAGTGGCTGACTCCGTTCATGCATTCAAATGAGCCCCGGTTTAGGTTTGTACTATATGTCCACTAACCTTGGGGCAGGGGTGGTCAATATTGATAATTTTTTAGTCTATAATCAATTGCCCACCACCCCAAATCAGTAGTTTTATAATCTTTGGACTTATTTTGTTCAGCTGCTTGTGTAAAGGTACTGTGTGGGAAGGCCGGTGTTTTAACTTGTGGGGGGGGGGGGGTTAATGTCATCCTACTGAACTGACTACTGAATAATATAAGCATGGACTCAGGCTTTCCCCTTTAAGTGTGATGAGTGCGCACTTTCCAGAGGATGTCATTAAAAATGCACCCAATCATTTCTACTGGTTTTAAAAAAAGCTTTGACCGAAACAGTGTCCGATTACGTTATTGTCATGTTAATAGCTCTGTTTGCTGCGTGAGTCTGTGGGATTTGTCAGACATCAGACCGACACTGGTACCTGTCATCACTGGTGCTGTGCAAAGAGCATTTTGAAAACACGGGTTTTAACGGCGGTGCTGCGATACACACCGCCATGCTGTTCGAGTTCGGTCATCGAAAACCCATCCAAATAGTTCCGTTTTCTTTGGCCAGCTTGCATGGGTAACTGTGGTGTCGGTGATTATGTAAGTATGTGTTGTCATCGAAATGAACGTCCCTCACATTAGAGTAATGACAGGGTAATTTGGTGGAGGTGGAGATGCCCTTTAACATCCCTTAGTCCTTGTTCCTTGCACCGCTCTGTCCCCGTTTGAGTAACCGTGTGCAGTTAGCAGTCTGTATTAACCGACTCGCACCCTGCTACTGGTTAGTCTTGTTCTTCCTTGTCCGCAGCTAAAAGTCACAAGGTTTAACGTCTCGGGTTGTACATCAAGTTAAACTGGAGTGCAGTTTCGTAAAAGAATTTGTGAAGATAAGACGTTTTCATCCCCGACTGAATTTCCCCTTCCGTTTTGCCGAGGAAGTGCCTACGGTGGCCCTGGAACATTGCTGGCGAATTTTAGTATCATAGTGAGCTGCTGCTTTTTCTGTTCTCTCATCCTTTTGTCTTGTTGTGTCGAACAAAACTGCCTTTTTCTGGCAGCTTTTAAATATGCATCTCGACCCTTCTCAGAGTCAGCTGCAGGAAGACCTCTCTCGATTTTAATATTTCAGTTCCTCTTTTAAGATGTGTACTGAACACATCTGTGTGCGTCTAAGATTTGTTGTTTGTAATGAAAGCAGGGGACGTTTCACAGCCTCGAGATATCCAGGTGCCTGACATAACAAGCGGATTAAATTGAATCCACAAGAGCAATAAACTATTAATAAACTGAGATTGCTAGTTTTTGCTCTTGTTTTAAAGCACGAACAAGGACTACAGTGTGGAACACAGTGAACGATGCACCTCCGGGCTCATCATGGCCGCCGTAGCCATGTATTCTGGCCCTGTTTAGCTTGAATATACGTCCAGGACAGGGCCCTCTAAATGAGGCTTGCCGAGTCCCAGTGAAGGACGGCTTGAGAACTGAACTCCTTCACCCTTCTAACTGTCACCATTCTCTGGCACAGATGCAAGTGAGCTGCGGCTTGATGACATTCTGAGCATAATCTTTTGTCTGTGGATCTCTGTTTTTATTATTCCCAGTCTGGCATTGACGTTAGCACTTGCACGGCTTATTAACTGTGAATTCGTATCATTTCAGCTAAATAGTACACGGTAAACGCGTCTAGGACCTGGTAATCTTCCCTTCTGGCATGTAACTACCCTGCCTCCACGTCGGCTGTTTCCCCCCCGTACTGCATGTGTGAGGGTTCGGTGGGGGGAGAGTGGGTGTGAAGCTATCCAGCTCATGCTGTAATCGGCCAGGAAAGCCCCTTGGCAGGATTGGGGGGGGAGCGGGGGGACGTGTGTATTAAAGCCTGTGATTTGTGTGTAGGTTACGGCATGAATCTGGTCTAGTCATCCAGCTCTCGTGGTGTTCCTCTGATCTTCCAAGGTGTTATGGGTAAAATGCCTGCTTTCTGTCAGCCACCCCTCATTTCCCCCTTACTTTTCCACCCTCCATTTCTGCAAGTTCCAGCTCTGGCCAGTTTCTGTTGCCAAGTGACACAATCTCTGTCCTGGTCAGGACCCTCAGCGGTCTCATTCATGTTCTCTGTACCGTAACCAGTCAGCAGTTGACCAGAAGCTCTCCCTATAGGTGCCCGTAATTTGTCGACTCCGGAAAGCCAAGATTTATATTTTGCCGTGAAGAATTTAAATACATGTGCGTACAAAATACAAAAGGTACATTTTGACTCCCAGTCCCATTTGTGTGTGTTTTTTTTTTTTCTTCACTACCAAGGATAGTCCCTCTTTCTGTTTTCGGACCCTTGGATTATTGCCATTTCTCCAAAACACAGCTGACTCTCTTGGTGGAGACCGGGGGCTTTTCCATGAGGTGACGTAGCGAAACGCCGGCTCCGCAGGGGGTGCTGGAGTCGCCAGTTTGGGTTTCGTCCCTGTGGCCTGTTTGGCACCGCGCCGTCCCCGGGGACCCACATGACCGCCTAAACACCCTGTTACAAAAGCCACACTTTTCTGCCCTTCACGGTGCCGCTGCCAGGCCACGCGTCTGTCTACCCGCTGCTTGTACGCGTCGGCCTGGTGGGATTCTGGGACTGCGTTTGGCCTGAGTGGTGTGGTGACATCCGCTGGTCTCTTGCAAAAAAACCGCTCCCCCAGCTCCACAATTTTTCGCACGTGTCTGGGACCTCACTCAAAAAGATACTTAAGCTTGCTCCACAATAACTATTTGTGGCCAACAGGGGACCTCAAACATTGGGGGGGGGGGGGGGGCACGTAAACGTGTTGTTTGAGCAGCAGTAAATGTCGCTGTCTGTCATGAATAATACGACTGCAGTGATCACCACAACCCAGCTGGAACATGGAATTATCCCTCCCCCTTGGTGCTTTCATCGCCTGTCATATTGCTGTTGGGTGGGTGAACCGGGAGACTGTGCTACTGGCTCAGGCAGGATTCTTGAGGCTAATGCTGCGTTCCATTTACCATCGGAGGTCGGAAGTCCGAACTGGGAATGACGTCACACCCGAGTGAACCGCGTTCCAGTACAGCGAGTCAGAAAGCCATTTAGCAATACCAGAAACCTGTTTCAAAAAGCAGGACTTCTTGTCGGGTTTAAGGTGCCTCAGGTTAAATGGCCTTCATTCAATTGCATTTAGCCCAGACTACCTTAAATCTGACAAATTATCTGGCTAAGCGAGAGATCCTGCTTACTGAAACAGGCCCCACTTCTAGCCCGGTTAATTTTAGCCATTGTTAGCGATATCCGTTGATGATGCGTTAAGCGGTATTTCGCGCATACAAACAAGGTAGCGGTATGTCCGCAGATAGCAGTTGGACGCTACTGTGTCTACGGCCAATTTAATGACAAATAAAACATAAGTGCTAATAAACAGAATATAACCACACCTTTCACTTCTGCTGCCATCTTGAAATTTGAGGTTGGGGTTGCAGAGGTTCCGCCGACTGAGTCAGGATTCTGACTTCGGGGTTGTTTGTCGAAATTTCCATGTAGAAACTCGGAATTTTTTACTTCCGAGTTCTAATGGAATGTAGCGTTGCTTCAGAGTTTTGCGAACCTCACGCACAGTCCTTGCTAATTTTTAAACGGGGTATGTAGTCATGGTCATTTACGCTGCATGCCCAACCTGCTGGGAGCATAACGGGCCCTTTCACCAAAAACTGATCCTTTGCCAAAAAACATAGCCGTCGGATCACTAAATGGTAGGATATGGGTGACGCCACTGAATTTCTTTTCAGTCCCGTAAATGAGATGGAATGTTCTCATCCTGATACCGATATTTAGTTAGATATTTAGCAGATCACATTTGCCAGGGGGTGGGGGCGCTTATGTGAACACGCACAAACCCAGAGTCAACTCGCCGAGTTCGTAAACGCCCTCATATTCTGTGTAACGCCGATTGCGCCAGTAAGGGTTTTTAACTCTGCTCCCGCGAGTTAACTGTGTGTAATACTCACCTCCCCGGTCTCGCAGTGCAGGCAGGCAGCGGTAACGGCGGCCCCGGTAAGCCCCCTCTGCTCCCGCGAGTTAACTGTGTGTAATACTCACCTCCCCGGTCTCGCAGTGCAGGCAGGCAGCGGTAACGGCGGCCCCGGTAAGCCCCCTCTGCTCCCGCGAGTTAACTGTGTGTAATACTCACCTCCCCGGTCTCGCAGTGCAGGCAGGCAGCGGTAACGGCGGCCCCGGTAAGCCCCCTCTGCTCCCGCGAGTTAACTGTGTGTAATACTCACCTCCCCGGTCTCGCAGTGCAGGCAGGCAGCGGTAACGGCGGCCCCGGTAAGCCCCCTCTGCTCCCGCGAGTTAACTGTGTGTAATACTCACCTCCCCGGTCTCGCAGTGCAGGCAGGCAGCGGTAACGGCGGCCCCGGTAGGCCCCCTCTGCTCCAGCGAGTTAACTCTGTGTAATACTCACCTCCCCGGTCTCGCAGTGCAGGCAGGCAGCGGTAACGGCGGCCCCGGTAGGCCCCCTCTGCTCCAGGCCTGCGTTAGGCCATGTGTCCTCAGAGCCATTTCTACCATGTGCCACTAACTCCGGAGCCAAAATGGCTGCCTTAAATAGACTAGCCAGATCGGTGGGGTGTTAACTTGGGGGGGGGGGGGGGGGGTTGAAATGGAAACTCTCCCAAGGTGTTGCCATCTGAACTGCCGACATCCTCGACCGTTAAAAAAATAAATAAGGGGGGGGGGCAGCAAGTAGAGAAATTCCCTAAAAAGGCCAAAAACATAAAGGCTGCCGCCGTGGCGGCGGGGGCCCCGGGATGTGGCGGCGGGTCGCCCTGATCCCGTGTCGCGGCAACCCAAGGCTGGCTCTCCGCAAAAGGACGTTTTCGTAATGGCCGCGATCAATAATTCAATGTGTATTTATAGGCTTTTAAAAAAAGCGAAATGAGCTGCCCCCCCATCACCATGGCGATAAAGGGTCGTCACGGTGACGCGAAGGCCTTATTGCGATCGATTTGAGTCGTGCTATTAAGCTGCGTAAGTGCTCAGGTAATGGCCTTTCCGCTGCTCAAACTCGCATACAAATCGTAAAATAACAGGCTTTCGTTTCGTTACTCCACTATTTCATTTGAGTTGTCCTTTATCCATGATTGTCGCCTAATGTAAGCTTAACCATTTTAACCCCCCCCGCCCCACGGAGTGGATATTTTGGGTCAGGTGAGCGCAGCCCACTGTCGGTCGGGCCGGCAGATTGACCCAGTCCATGGACTCCAGCCAAGCCTGGAAGGGGAACCAGAAAAAAACCACATCTGTGTGTAACCTCCTCCATGTTTCCCTTTGAAACTGTCTTGGCTCGTGTCTGGGCGGCCGAGACGGACTCCAATCAGGGACCTCAGCAAGGAAGTTAGCGGTTTTGTCAAGAAAACGATGTTGGCAGCTGTTTTTGTGAGCAATTCAGTCTAAGTTTTGCTGCAGTTAGTCAATGGGGGGGTGATCTCCAAGAATCTGCCCCCCCGCACACACACGCACACACACATACTTTTGACCTCTGGACCAACCAATTAAATGTAACCAGCTGGTTGTCTGAAGTAACGCGATTACACTAATTAACACCGGTAAGATCAAAAGGTGACTTATTTTAATCCCATTATCTGTTGCCAAATCAGATTATGGCCCATCTGGAGGCCTGGGAATCCATGCCTGGTGTCTGATATGCATTAGCTGGAGAAGATGATTGGCTGACCCACCTGTCATTCAGAAAGCTGCATCAATCCTATGGGTAGTCACTTGGAAGTTGTCTTTGTGAACGACCCTTATGATTGGCTTATGCAATGAACTGGATCTGAAGGCTGTATAGAAGGGAGAAAAATACTGAAACTTCCATCTAGTCAGGCCACTGTTGTGTGCCACTGCAATAGGGGGTTTAAAATGCATTTTATGAATTATCGTCTCATTCCTGTGTAAGAAAGGTCACTGTTTTCATAGAATGGGTTAAGGCGTATTGGGTATCAGATGTCTGAAAATGATTGGAAGTTATTAAAACTGTGCTTTGGAGATGGTGTCTGATTGGCCGGTGCTGCTGCTGGCTTCGGTGTGGCTGCACAAGCAGGTGATGCTGAACCCCGGCTTCATCTCACCACTGTCCCCTCTGTGTGCCCCCAGCTGCCCGTTCCTGGCATCGTCGCTTAGCCCCGCCATCCCGGCAGTAGGGGGCGTGCTCTTCCTCTTCGTGTTGGGGACACTGCTCCGGACCAGCTTCAGCGACCCCGGGGTCCTGCCCAGGGCCACACCCGACGAAGCCGCTGACCTGGAGAGGCAGATCGGTACGGCCCCCACCGCCATATCTCAAGCTGACTCATTTACTCAGCACTGTTGCTCTGACTTCCTGTCACATGACCTGCATGTTTTTTAGGGATGATCAGCACTGGGTTTTTCCAATCACAGGCAAGCCATGAGACCCTGCATCACAATGGTGGCATTGCGGTCCCCCCCCCATGTCACATGTCCCCTTCAGCGTCTGTTTGGTTAGCCATGTCAGCAGGTCACCATTTACTCGTCTTGCAGCCTTTAGAGAAGCTCGTTCACCCCCCCCCCCCCCCCGAAGGACAGCGTCTGGCAGCTCTGTGGGACGTAGGCGTCCACACAAGCGTCAGCATCAGCAGCCGGATCCCTCCGCCACTGGAACCGGAAAGTTGCGACACACTCTGGGAGTCTCGTTTCTGTTCAGATGAAACTCACCCCCGGTCGGTCTCTTGATCGGTCTTGTGCTGAGCCGGCGGGCAGTGGGCTCCTGTCCCGGGTGGTGTGCAGATCTGGCTCCCTGATGTTCCGGTCTCAGAGCATGACGCCACAGATGGGACCTCGGACTCCATTCTGGTTTGGAACCTCGCGCTTGTGGCGCCTCGCTTGGAGACCCGAGGCTGTTCCCCCGTCAGCCTGGTGCTGCTGTGGCCTCCGGCCCCCGGCGAGCCCCCTCTCTTTGTGGACGCGGTTCCTGGCCTGCGAATGGCTCTGTGTGTCTGCGTGCGAACGTGCCAGGTGGCTAAAGGATCATATCTCCTTGTTCTCTGTTGCCCAAACCACTGCCTATTTGTCCAGTATAGGATTCCTTAAGCGCAGCAGCCGTTGTACATATTCAGAGCTGAACACTGGGGCTGCTCGGTATATGGACCTTCTGTCGTGACCCGGGTCCATCCTGGACCTCCCCACACTCACGGCAGGCGCCGCACCAGGTCCACCCTGCTGTGTGTCGCTGGCTGCTGGTGCGTTGGTGCTTCTGTGGTGATGGGGAAATGGTGCCTTTTATCTTCACACCTTTGGGTGTTTTTAAGGTCTTCTCAGTGCTGTGTTACATTTCCATGCGTGATTTGCCGATACGGTTTGGGTGGGGGCTGCTACTGATGCATGATGGGAGTCTTAGCTGAAAGACAGGGTGTCACTCTGGTTTTCCGGTGACAGGCAGTTGGCTTGTGCAGTGGAGATGTTTGTGGGCGAGACCCGGTCGACAGAGGAATGTGACCCCCCCCCCCCTTATATCTCTCTCTCTCTCTCTCTCTCTCTCATTGTTTGTCTGCCTCTATTTGTTTCTCTCGTCCGTCTGCCTGTCTGTCTCTTTTGGCCTGATGGTGTTCTTGATTCAACAGAACACATGTCAGGTTGCTGCGCACCAGTGACGCTGGGGGGCGGCAGGGAGGTGTGAAATCAGCCACGCCCCCTCTGCGCCACTCCAAACAGCATCTCCTGCCCGATTGGTAGACTGACAGGGGATGTGTCATGTGACTGCCATTAACAGTCTTATTTCTTTGATGAAATTCACAGTAAAAATGTGAAGGATAAATTGGCATTAGATTCTCACAAAGTTGCTTCTTTTAAGCTAATGAACGGCAAAAAGAAATGTTCCGGAAAACTCCTCCAGATGTGTGGCAGCAACCTTGTGCGACCTCACTGCTAAGGTCAAGGTCTAAGCAACGTCTACCTGGATGTAAATGGAGCGTCAGAGCACAGAGTACCTTAGAACCGCCTGGCAGCGTAGGCCCGGGTAGCCATACTGTCCTGTCCCCCCACCCCCTCTCCGGGGTGCGTTTTAACTACCCTGTCACGCATCTGTGATCTTAATGAATGTAGTCTTGGGTTTTGGGTTATGGAGAGTTTCTTTTTTTTTTGGTTTTTTTTTCCTCTCCTCCAGAGGGCAGTAATGGTAGTTTGTTACGGTCATGACTGGCACAATCAGATCCCTCTACCAATGCGGCAGTTTGCCGACGGTTATTAACTAACAGCCAAAGATGGCCTTGACAGTGTCAGCTGGAAGGGACACAACTTCAGGAAGGGCTCCCCCTAATGGCAGACCGTGGGATCACAGGCACATAGTTATCGCATTCTTATTTTTGGTTATCCAAGCATCAAACATCTCGTAGTTTCGTGACTAGGCCCTGTCCTTGGCCACCCCATTTCCCTTTATTCTGCTCGACGACTTCTCATGCAGACCCGGGGTCGGTCCCGGGGAGCCCGATGGCCCACTCGGAGCCGTATTGGCGTTCTTCAGGCAGTGCGCAGAGCGAGAACGTCGTTACGGTCATTTAAAGCCTGACGAAGGGTGTGATGCTGCTAGACCAGAGGGAGGCCATGCGCTCGCGTCAGTGACCAAGCCTCTGCAATCTGCGGCGCTCCGCTGGGTCTGGGCCGGGCGCCAGGCCCGCCAGTATCAGAACCCTCCCCCCCATGCTTTGGTACAATCCTGTAAATGATGCTGGGGCCGGCCCACGTTCTCCGGCATCCTCGTGGGAAGCGGGGGAATACAATAAGCAGAGAGCCGGTTATTTGCTTTCGGGCTCTAATTCCAAGAGTCTTGTTGCCAGGGGTTACTGCATCTGTTTGTGGAGGAAAATAAATCGGAGCGTGTGAGCGAACTCTCCTTTCAGGGACCCCCTCCCTGCAGAGACCAACAGGCTTTCAGGATGACTGGCTTCTCCTGCTCAGTGTGCGTGTGTCCGTCGTGATGAGCGGGCAGTGTTCTAAGGGGACTTTTGTCCACTCCCCACCCCCCCCCCCAAGAGGCTTGCTTGTTTTGGCTGGTCTCTGAGACGCATCGTTTAGCAGAACACATGCTGCCTTAACGAGGCCCAAAGTTGTCTTTGAAGCCTGTGCCAGTCTTTTTTTTTTTTCTCCCCCCCCCCCTTTGGGGGAGAGCGGGAACAGACCGAGCAGTTTGCCTAGCGTGCTGTTCGTAATCTCGGCAAGATTGGCCACCGAGATGAAATGCGGCCTCTTTATCTGCGCCTCTGCCCCCATGTGACCCATGTGAACGACCTCTATCCTCTGCCTCAGAAATTTGCCGCTTTGTGTCTTGCTTACATGAATGTGGCATTAACAATCATAATATTTATCGGTGTCGTGTTTTATGTTTATCTGCTTGGTAGAGCAGTCGACGCACACAGGGGGTTTGAACTCCCTAGTAGCTTGTGTGTTCATATTAAGTGAATTGCTAACGTTTAATTCTATCACCTGTGCCAAGGTGAGAGAAGGTAGCAGATGTCCTTCTGGAGGGTGACCGGGGTGCTGAAATTAAAGTTAAATTGTAGCCCCCAGTTCTGTGCTCAGTCTGGGCACTAAGTGGCTCAGCAGGTGAGGGATCTGCATCTGGAAGGGTGTGGGTTCAAATCCCATAGATGGCAGACTAACTGTATCACCCTTGAGTCCTTGAGCTTGGCCCTTATCCCCAGCTGATTGGGGGTCTGCTGGGTGCTGCTCCCTGACCTCAAGCTGTCCTTGCTTGTTTTTAAATATATTTTACCCCCCCCCCCTTCCCCCTGCCACACAGTTTACACTGGGATGTGTTTTGGGTCCCATAATGTTACAAGGGGTCTGGCTGAGTGTGGCAGGGAGGGGGCGCAGCGAGGTCTCTGCGAGGGGTGGTGTGCTTGGTCTCTATCATGGGGGTGTGCTGAGGGGCTGTCCTCAAATGCCCCCACTCCTACACTGATATTCGGTCCCCCGCCCCCCCCCCCATTTCAGCAGCCTGCCTGCTGTTTATCCTCTTCCTCCTCACCTCCAGTCACCTCCCCCCCCCCCCCCCCTGCCAGCACCGAAACAGACTATCTAGGTAGAACAGGCAGGAAGCGATGGTTTGCTCTCCAATTTCACTAAATGAATTATAGATTTTCAATGGCTTTAAGTGAAGATGCTTTGGCTGATGCCATTGGCTGTCTTCACTGGCTGGGAAATTGAAGCTGTCTGTCCATGTGAATGTGGGAGAGCTTCGGTGTCGGAGCTGCAGCCCTTGATCCAAAGCGACAGCCATCGGCCCGGCCGCCTACGGCTTCGTCAGGACCGCAGCGTGACCTTGCACTGATTTCCCTGTGTTCCTCAGCATGTGTTGGCACATGCCGTTTGTCACGGGCTCGGACAGTGATTTGAAGGGGGCTGCTGTCATTATGGTCTGCATGTGAGAGTCTGTAGCTAAAACAGCCCCCCCTCCCCCAAGACACCTGACAGCTCCCAGCATCACCTAAGCACCTGGTCGCCGTTGTTCCGCATCCTCAAAACGAGCCGTCATACAGACACCATCAAAAGTGCGGCCGATGTCATTTTTGTACCCGGCAAACTTGCAAAGCGATCCAGGCTTTGTCTGACGACAAGAAGCATCTGCGTCTTATTTGCTTGATTGTCACGTTTCCGAGGTGCCAGAATCGAGAACTGCAAGAATGGTGCGTAAAGGAGGGGGCGGGAGAGAGTCTCGTCGCATCCGACCGCCGCTGCAGATTTCGCATTTACCTCTGGTTTGATGAGATTTGCAGAATGACTTTCACAGGTCAGTGCATGAGGAACAGCAGGCGAGTCGTTTAGATTTACAAATGATCCCGTATTTCAACCTGTTTATACAGTATGAATATCTCAGAGATTAAGTCCGTGCCCCCCATCCTCAAGAATACAACACCAGTGCTCTTGTTGGATTAGAAATGGCTGCCTTTAAGCATTGCACTGTGACCTGAATTACTTTGACTCATTACAATTCATTCATTTATTGGATACTTATGGACTTGCGGAAAGGTTGCAGTTTGGGTGCCTCCTGGGGTTTGAACCCACAACCTTCGTGGTGTTAGCACAGCGTTGTACTTGCTGCTGTAGCAGCTTTTCCCCCTTCCTTAATAAAAAAGGTGCACGTTGGCAAAGGTTAGATGTTTATGAAACAGACGGGACGCACCATTGATGCGTTAGGTAACGGAGTAGAGGAGTGTTCCGCCTGTGTTTGTGTGTGTTGTCTAAGATGTATGAGTCAGTAAGGGGGCTGGCTTGTAGAGGGGACTGGGGTGGTCTGTCTGACCCATTGCTGGTGTGTCTGACTGGGGGGGGGGTGGGCTGTGCATTTTCTGAGTATTTTTGGCGTCAGCAAGGCATGTTTTGGGCTTAGGGTCTTGAAGATTGGAGGCATTTTGATGTCCCAGTGGGTCATTGCCCTCCCATTATGCCCCAGACGGGGCGGTAATTGGTGGTGGATGGCGGAACACGTTGGCAGAGCAGAGGGGAGAGGCGACAGGATGACACAGATTTCGGGGGGGGGGGGGGGGGTGCTGGACTGGAGAAGAGAATTAGATAAGGAAGGAGAAAAATGCTGGTTTTGCCTGGACGTCTATGGATGTTTCCATCACTAACCGCCCCCCACCCCTCATGAGGGGGATATTTATTTATTTATTTTCTTCCAATGGCACCACTTCCGGTGGATTCCGTCCGCCCCCCAGGACGAAGGAGGTGATCATCAACGGGCAGACGGTGAAGCTGAAGTACTGCTTCACCTGCAAGATTTTCAGGCCGCCGCGTGCCTCCCACTGCAGCCTGTGCGACAACTGCGTGGGTGAGTCTGTGAGGGCCAGCCAGCAGGGGGCACTGTGGGCCGTGTTCATAGCTCAAGGACCCTGCTTTAGTGCCTAATAGGGGAAACTCACTATTTTAGCACTTTTCGCTGTGGCAAAATATCCATCTGTATGAAATAGCTTTGTATAAAAGCAATGTATGTAGTAACGTGTGCGATTGCATGTCATAGCACACACCTGTCACACGTGTTCAGGTACGTGTAGCTGTGTCTTACCGCATGTACTTATGGCGTTGGTAGATGAGTAAAGTGCTGTTTTCTGAGACATGCCTGGATGCGCCACGTCGACGTCGTCGTGCGGTGGCTTAGCCGTGAAAGGCAGAGAATGGCCTCTGGATCCGTAAAGGACTTCCACCCTCACAGAAGCCCGGCGTGCTCTGGGTACATTTGGCGTAAACACACTGCGGTCCTGGAATTCTGTATGCTGGTGGGTCTATGTTTAGTAACGCGACTCGCGAGGTACAGGAGAGGCGTGTGGGTAGAGCGTCCCGGTTTGATGTGAGGCTCCCCCGCTCCAGATCTGCCCACGGAATTGTGGGGGGGGGGGGGCGGACTCTACATCCTCCTACCTCAATTATTAGGCAGGAAGGTTTCCAAGGTCCTGGGCATGATGTCACTGTGAGGAGTTTCTTATGGACTGACACCATGTTTTCCAGCCTTGGCTGGTTGCTCTTGAAGGCGACGTTAATAATCACCATCATCATTATTGCTAACAACAATTCCAGTGTCGTGAACTAAGGAACTGTCATCAGCCTTATTAAGTGTTTGAGTTGCCTTTTCTGGAATGTGTTCGCTTTTATAAATCAGAGCAGGATTATGGAAGCTCTGCTCTGTTACTTTCCCGTAAGCTGGTCCATCTAGTCAGTGCATCCAATTTACACGAGCTGCACCTCACGTCAGAATCCTTGTGCCCTGTGCTTTACAAGCATGCGCTTTCGTTGTGCTTCTTTATCTGTGAGGACTGCTTGGCCTGGAGAAAGGGGAGATCAGGCTGTCAGATGTTCCTCCCCCACACCTGACTGGATGTGGCAGGTTAAGGAGGGGCTTGGTTGTCAGCATAATCCTTCCTGGTATAAAACGACCTCTGGCGGCGCTAATACAGGTTGACGTGCAGGTTGAAACCCTCAGTACCTGAACGGCGTTAAAGCAGCGCTTAGAGCAGATTTTTGGAGCAGGTCACCATAGTTTATCATTTCTTTACCTCCTTTTAGTGCCAGGTGTTGGTGTCGGAGGCTATCCTCATTCTGATTAGAAAAGCACTCAGCCCAGAGCAGTTATCTGAGCGTGAAATGAACGTGGGCCTCTGCTCGTAATGGCCCGCTTCTGTCCTGCAGAACACCGTGTTGGGTTAACGGATGAGAGCAGAGTGTCGGGCGAATGGGGGTCAACTCGCTCAGGGTGAGGCAGGTTACAGTGCCGATCGTGTTCAGGTTCTGGGACTGACGTGGGGCTGTCATGTTCAGCCTGACAACGTTCATGATCCACGTACCAGCTGAGAGTTTGGATATTGAGATGGGGGTGTTCACCCAGTTGTCTTCACGTCTTGGTCGCTGCTCCTGCGAAACCTACACGAGTGATCGTTGGATGAAACACTGGGGCCAAATGGTGGCATGAAGCTCTTCCAGGTTTGTGAGCTTCCATCTGAGAAGACAAGAGCTTCCACTCTACCAGGCTTTCCTGATCTTGTCCAAAATCTGCTCATCCTCCACAGAACGGTTCGACCACCACTGTCCCTGGGTGGGCAACTGCGTGGGCAGGAGGAACTACCGCTTCTTCTACATGTTCATCCTCTCGCTGTCCTTCCTCACCATTTTCATCTTCGCCTTCGTCATCACGCACGTCATCCTGCGTAAGTAGACGCTTGACTCGACTGGTCGACAGACATTAAGTGGGGCTTGTGATGCGTTTGGTCCATGTACCTATGTATGCGGGATGAGAACAAAAGTGTGTGTTAGGTAGGAATTTTTGGGGGGGTCTGGAGTGAGCCCACTCAGTTCCATTCCTGATAGTTATTTGTAGTGCCCCTCCCAACATGGTTCCCCTAAAGCACTCGTATGTTAACTGAAGGTTGTAGGTTCAAATCCCAGTTACCTCTTGTCTCCCTGAGCCATGATACTTAACCCCAGTTCCAACCGAATCTACAGCTGTATCATTTCATTCTTGAGCCTCTCTCCTGGGAGCTCGTGGGGGGATGGGCGACCTTTGTTTTGCGTCCTCATGTCAGCATTTGTTTATCTTCCCGGTGCTGGTAACCTTTTGGGCAATTACGGCATTAATAAATTCGTCTAATGTAGCGCGCCGTCTGGCCTGTTGCCATGGCTCCTGGTTTTGGGGTAATATCAGGTCTGCCCCTCACCTCTTCCCCTCTGTTGTGTGTAAGGAAGGGATGCGTGCGGGAAGTAGAGGGTTCTGTCACCGGTTTCCTGAAGAGTCGTAGGTGGCCAGTTCGGTCAGGGATTCGGGTCCTAAGTCATTGGTGCTTCACCCTCTTATGGGGGCCTTTTCCTCTCCATGTGGCCACTGTAAAATGATGTAGTGAGAGTCCCGGGCCCAAGCAACAGGCTAGAGTGTGTGTTTGACTTTTGACATTGTCCTCTCCTCTTGTGCAGGGTCCCAAAGCATGGGCTTCCTCAGTGCCCTCAAGGACAGCCCTGCCAGATATCCTTGTCCAGCTTGTGGAAGTGTGTGTCTGTGTCTGTGTCCGTGTCCATCCAAATCAGGCACTCACCAGGTCACCTTTGGGGCTACCACAGACCCCAGGGGCTACCACAGACCCCAGGGGCTACCACAGACCCCAGGGGCTACCACAGACCCCAGGGGCTACCACAGACCCCGGGTTCCCCTCATATCACATCCTCCCTTGGGGGCCTGCACCCCCATACTGTTCTCTATGTTCCTGCTGAGTCAGGAAGGACGTGCACTGTCACACCGTGTCCCTTCAAAGGGGACGTCTTCTTTGAGGGGCTGCTCCAGTCTCTGTCCTCGGGACTGTATACTGTTCCATTGGATCGCTTTTCTCGTTTAAAATAAAAATAAAATAATGGAGAGTATCATGTATCATTTTTTTTTAAATAAACATATTGCAGTTTGAATTAGATGTAGTTTAGCTTTCTCAAATTTATCCCTGCTTAAGGCTTTTCATAGTAAGATGGTCCACTCGTTTTATCTTGAACCTGGAAAACGCGACATGATCCGGTGTTTTCCAGCCCCTCCGCCATTTCCTTCCTCCTCCGCCCAAAGATGTGCTTGTGTTTTGTTGACGGCCATCATTTCACCCCCAGCTCTGACTGGAAGTGCTGCAAAGGTCTGCTGTTTTGAGGGGGGTCGCGGACTCGCAGGCGTTCACTCACAGCGCTCATTTTTATCTATTTTTCTCTACTCCTGCATTTTTTGTGCTTATTTATACCTTTTTTGGGGGGGGGGGGGGGGGTTGAGATTGACTACCCAAGAAACGTTCCGAAATTAGATGTTCCGGCAATTTCCTGTGCAGCCCCTGCCGATGTTCTTAAGGATATGAATAGGAGCCCTCCTCAACAGAAAATTACCCTCCCCCCCAAATGATGCTGTTAGACAACCATGTGATCCCACCCTCCTGCTGCCGTCTTCGCTCGACAAGAGCCAGTTTTGTTGACTATCATAGAAGCGTCACATCTGTAGATATGATGTCTGTCTGGTGCCTTTAGGAGGTGACAGCAGGTGACTAGGCATGCAGGGTAGCAGCTGCGTCTGTCTGTCTGCGTTTGTATGTCTGTCTGCGTTTGTATGTCTGTCTGCGTATGTCTGTCTGTCTGCGTTTGTATGTCTGTTTGGGTGGGTGTCTTCTGCTCCCAGTATTTTGGAATCTCTCCCAGTTTGCGCGTCTGTTCCTCCCTGCCTTCCCTGTTGACGCGTCCTTGACTCTGCGGCACCGTGTTGGAGGTGGTGGTCTGCTTCTTCTCCGTGTGGTCCATCGTGGGCCTGTCTGGATTCCACACCTACCTGATAAGCTCCAATCAGACCACCAACGAAGACGTGAGTGTCACCCGGTGTTCTCTGTTCAAATTACGGGTTACTGTCACAGCGAGGGCTGTGTTAATCTGTAATGTACATCTGTAATTACAGGGTTAATAAGGTACCCACAAGGCTCAAAGTTTTTTATTCAGCTGTATTGTAATTACATATGACCTTTTTTTTTTTTTTTTAAATTAGTGCTTTCTGTGACTAATATTAGTGTGACTGAAAATAAGTATTCCTTCTGTATTATCCCACAAACTGAATTTCTATGTAGCCTAAATGTTCTTTCAATTGATTTTTCTCTCTCCTAACCCCCCTCCCAGATTAAGGGATCATGGTCATCGAAACGGGGCAAGGACAACTATAATCCTTACAGCTACGGAAACATCTTCAGTAACTGCTGCGCTGCTCTTTGTGGGCCACTGCCGCCCAGGTAATTCTCGCAGCTGGGTGACCTGTAGGAGGCGCCAATGGGCCGTTCTTCCCCTCCAGTGTCGACATGTACTGTACAGACGAGTTCACATACAGGTCACTGGAGTGCTGACCTGTCAGTTTACTGATGCTGTGGGAACTGAGCTTGACCAATCAGCATCGTTAATGGCTCAGCATGTTTTTAGTGAGCCAATTAAGTGGGGTGCCTGACCAATAGCGGGTGGGGATGGGTGGAGGTTTGTTTTCTAAATCGAGAGGAGCCCACACAGCCTTACAGTGCCCCTGTAGACTGAGCCTTCGTGGAGAATCATCGCATAAGTCCCTTAAGTGAGCATGTGAAGCACTTAACGCTACACAGACAGAGAGATTCGGTGTCGCTGACGACATCAACCCCCAGGTCATTTCTCACCTTTTCCTTGAAAAAGGCCGAACGTGCCTGGTGTTTACATGCTGTCTGCCTGTGCAGTTTGGCTGTCCTGAGAGACTATCAGGTGACCCTCCTCTGGGAGTAAAACTATACTCACAGCGCTCAGGTAGCCGAACAAGTGCCCCTGTTTCTGGCCGTTTTCTCAAGCGCCTCACCGTGGGAACACTGGGAGCACTGGGAGCGCTGTGGGACTTAAAGGGTCATTAATGATCATTAACACGCGGAGGTGGGTCGTATGATGCTGGTATGCATGATCTCACTCCAGTTTGTAAAACGAGGCCCCTGCTTAGCAATGTATACCTGAACCACACACAAGCACTACAGGTGGATGTCTTGGGCCGTGATTGGCCGTTTTTTTTTTTTTAGATGCCTGAGCTTGTAGTTCTAATGGCTGTGACCTCGGTCCCCTCTGTTTCCCCAGCCTAATCAACAGGAGGGGCTTCGTCCAGCCAGACACGCCCCAGCCCACCCCTCCGACCAATGGGATCACCATGTACGGGGCCACGCAGTCGCAGAGCCATATGGTGAGTTATGCTCCTCCCTCCTGCTGTGGACCAGCGTACTGACACTTGGGCCGCCTCAACCCCCAAGATGCCCAGTGGCATTTCTTCTTTTGACCCCCCCCACCCCCATTTGTGTGTCCGTTGCCTGTGCTGTAATTGGCCTGCGTTGAGACTGCATGCCCACTTAACCTGGAATCCTTATGCTAAAAGCTTCACTTACCGTTGCCCTTCGCCGTTGCCCTTCACCGACGCCCCCTGTGCAGCCTATCCCCAAAAATAAACAAACCCGTCGGACTCGCATGGTCACGCATATCTAGATAAGCCAGCCATAAGTGAAGGGGCGTGTCTGCTCAAGGTCGGCCGGGTTATTCGCATATCCGCTGCGTTTGTGCCCCGATGGAGAGCGATGTAGGCGGGCGAAGACGTGTGGCGCTCTGCTGTACCACTGTGACACCGTTCCCTGCCCAGGGGGAGGAAAGAAGGCATGAGGGGGAGAGTGGAATGCAGGTAGAGGGATGGAAAGGGGGTAAGGGGCAGAAAAAGGAGGAGAGGGAGGGATGGAGAGAAAGGGAGAGGGGGACAGTGTCTGAAACTGGTCGAAAGGCACTGTCACCTTGGGATCACATGCAACAAATGTTACTTTCTGTTTGGCTGGTAGGTGGCTATTAACCCCGTTTAACTCGGTCAGCTATGAACTCCTCCGTCTGCCGGTGCGTCGTCCATTAATTCTATGTAAGGGGCCACCTTGGAGGGTGTTCTCTCTCACTACTCAGCGTGAGGAACGTGAGGTGTGGCGCGTAAATAAGTCTGGCCAGCAGATCGATCTTTCATTTTCCCCAGAATAAAAAAAACGATGTATCGTTGTCCCGCTAATAAGATCTGGCACGTTTCACCGCCGGCACCGACGGGAGACGCAGGCAAAAGCTATTCAGTCTTATTGAGGTACAAAAATAATACCATCTGCTCTCCATTTTCTGCTCTTCTGCGTAGCTTCCATGTTCGCGCCGGTGCTTGTGGTCAAGCAAGCAGCAAGTTTATCACTGCAAGCAGCAAGTTTATCACTGCAAGCAGCAAGTTTATCACTGCAAGCAGCAAGTTTATCACTGCAAGCAGCAAGTTTATCACTGCAAGCACCTCCTCAGTAGTGCCTCCGAGGCACTGAATCAGAGTCCTGATGATCTCGCTCACACACACATGCATACAAATACACACCAGTTCTCATTCTCTCTGGGTTTTTCACGTGATACATGACAATGTGGTCAGCCGCTATATTGGGGGGGGCATATTTGCAAGCCGCCCTGGTGCGCCTGGTTATAAAATTCTCGCACTGTCTCCAAAAATGGTCGCAGCCTGAAACCCTGTGGAACCACACTTTTTGATTTTGATTTTTTTCTACACCACGTGACACACACACACACACACACACAAGCCAGTGCAATGGATTGTCTCTGGGCACACGTTTTCCTTCTGGCCTCTATGACATGTTCGTGTAACGTTACGTTAGACAGCCAATCTCCTTATGTGTGCTTATTAGCTCACAGATGCTAAGATTTACCATTTGGATATTGGAATTTGGCTCCGAAACATAATTAATTTTTCGGTCCTCGATAGTATTGGAGCATTGTGGTCCGTACCCAGCCCTAGTCCCAAGGCTGAACCAGGTATTATGTCACATTGGTGGGGGGGGGTTTTATTTGTCACTCATTTAAAACGTTTTCACAATGTTCTGCACGCTGCATTCCCCTAGTCCACTCGCCATGGCAACCGCTTCCACATGACCGTGGCTCTGATTCGTCGGTGTGATACGTAACTAAGGGAAGCGTGACACCTTTCTGTGGGTGGGGGCGTGGTTACAGTAAATAATGGTGACAGTAGTGCATTCCCATTGCTGGGCACCATGACCTTCAGCCACAGTAAGCTCTGAGTAAAAGATGCATGCCTATTGACCCCCCCCCCCCCAAAAGGCCACTGGCACCCTCTTTAAGAATAACACCCTGTCTTGGCAGCTTACGGTGGCTTATGTGTGTTATGATCCCTCAAAGCTCGCTCGGATTTATCAGGGGCAGGAGAAGCTCGGGGCTCAGATGAGGCTCTGAATGTTCCGCTCGCGTCTGTTCGAGGGCCACAGAGGACCGTCACTGACAGCGTCTCGACCCACGGGGGCTAATTGAATTGCGTTTGCCTCGTTAACTCCGCCACCATGTCCTTACACGGTCCTGAAGATCGCCTTTGTTCAGAGACCTGGCAGCAGCCCCTGCGCTGCCGTGCTGCGGCGTATTTCATTCACGCGCGATAGTTCCGTGCAGTCGTACGCGGCCTTCCAAGGTCGCCCTGGTTACCAGCCATGCCAGCTTTCATTGGCCAAGTCTGAGGGGGTAGCTAACAATTGAGCTGGACAGACGTGCGAGCTGGCGGATGAGTAAGCGTGCAGTCACACCGCCGTGGACGCTGCTGCCGTGCGCGCGGGTGTTCTTCATCACTCCTGCTCTTGTCTGCCCCCTAGTGGCACGATGAGTAATTGACACTCCAGCCTCTCCTGGCCAACTCGCTCATCCTCATGTCGGCCTGCTGAAGTCCCGTCAAACTTCCGGTTTTCTTTCTTTCCTCCCGTCTTCCCTTATGGTTGATTCGTTTTAATTGTAGCAATGTGTGAATTTTTGGAGTTTGAATAAAGTTTTTGTATTTTGAAATGTGGGATTCCATTGCTGTTTTCTAGACAGGCCTTGTGTAATCGAGTAACATCCTTTAATGGGAAGATTCTGTCTTGCTGACTGGCTGATTTGTGCCAGATGACTCTACTTGGTTGAATGTTTTTGGCTGTTGGCATTTTAACTGGTTACTAACCACTTTTCTCCTTTCTCTTCCTTCATTTGCCCCCCCTCCCGCCCCCTTCTCTGCCCCTGGTTCTTCTTACCCCCGTCCTTGTCTTGCATACCCTAACCCCATCATGCATCCCCCCCGCTGCCCCACCCCCGCCTTCAGTGTGACCAAGACCAGTGCATTCAGAGCACCAAATTCGTTTTGCAGGCCGCTGCCACGCCCTTGCTGCAGAGCGATCCCGTCGTCATGGGCGACGAGCCCTCGCTGCCGGGCCGGACCTCGCTGGGCACGGCATGTGCCGCGCTGCCCTTGGCCCAGCCCACACCCCCGACCTCCACGCCCAGCCTGAGCTGTGACACAGACATGCACCCCCTGCGTGGCGACCACGTGCCCGAGGCCCACCACCACTTCCTGACCCCTGAGGAAGCACCGTCGCCCCCTGGCATGCTGCCCTGCGGCAGCCCGCTGGGTCACAGCCACACCATGCCCTTCTACAACCCCGCCAGCCAGGACTCCCTGCACGAGGACTCCGTCCGGGGGCTGGTGAAGCTCAGCTCCGTCTAGCCTGCCGCCTCCATCTGCCCCGTGCCACGCCCGCAGACACCCCCCTTCCGCCCAAATCAACCCCCCCCCCTTGCCAAAGCCCCATCTCAACAGACTGAGCCCCACTCAGCCAATACACTGCCAGTCCTCCCAGTCACACGGGTGGGGTGGGAATGTCAGTGGGTCAGCTGACCCTAAACTCGCCCCTCCCACATCTGCAGGGACCCGGATGGCGGTCCTGGGTTCCCAGGAAGGCGGGTGAAAGTGGCGATACCGACTGTGGACAGCAAGTGGCGCTGTGCCCTGTGAGAAGTGGTCAGAAGTGTAAAGCGACGCCATGCTGCGCCCCCCCCTCCCCCCCCAACGCTCCTTTTCTGTGATGGATCTGGTGATGCTCTTTTATAACCCTCCCATGGCCGTTCTTTGGTTTTGTATTTTCTTTGTTTTTTTGACAAATGATGCCCTTCGCCTTTTCTTGCTGCGATTTATCGTGGAGTGTCAAAGGTGATTCCGATAACTGCCGATACTGTGTTGTGTTGCATATCACTCAATCCGCCCCTCCATGTTTAATCGCGATATGGTATTGTGGTGTGCCATACCGGGACTGTGACCCACCCATACACACTTGTTATATTTCCTGTGGATATTAATAAAAAACCACAACTTTTTATTGCCAAACTACTCCAGTGGCATTGTGGAGTCTCTGAATTAAAATGTCTTTTGGCCCTCGTGACTGACCGGGGTTGAACCCGGCTGTCAAGGCGGCGGCAGGGTTGGTTACGGAGTCGGGGCCGTGCGTGGGAGATGATGCTCTTGGGTTTTGCCTTGGAGCACCGGAAATGTTCCGCTGCAGCCGTCAGCGGTCGGTGGCAGGTCGTGCCGCGTATTTTGATGTGTATGCTGCACTCGGGTGGGTTTGTTTCTGGAACCCCACTCAAAATGTCACCCCCCCAGTGTAATGACTGTCTCTGGCCAGCAGGGGGCCCAGCACAAATGCATGGTTTGAGTGGTGTTGAATGCTGCCACAGACCAAACTAATGCATTATTTTAAACCAGTTGCATTTCTATGGAGGGTGTTCTCCTACTTTAAATTATACTGTAAATGATCATTTAAATGACATTTTATAAATGTTTAAATGACAATTTAAATTTTTATTTAGATCATTTAAATGACATTTATTTATTGAATGTTATCACAAAACACCCCACACACATTTCGTCACAATACTGAATCGGTTATGTTTTTTATATTGAGGTTAATGAAAGGTAACAGTCTGTCTTTGTGTAATGTAGAAGCAGGGTTACCTTCAGGAGTGATCTCTGATATTCTTAAAACTGCATGGAGATGTTTGCGATTTTAAGGGAGAGATGGGCGACAGCAGATTGAGGTCAGTGAACTTCCTGCTCTTTGTCAGGTTTCCCCGTGGCTGACCAAATTTTGCGTGTAGAAGCATGTTTTTACAAACACCAAGGGCTGTTTTTATTTTACCAAAAGCCCCAGTTTGCATACTGATTATTTGTTGAATTTTATGTAAATAAACTTTTTTTTGCTTAACTTACCACTTCATATTAATTCATCTGGTCACGAAGGACGCCGGTCGTCATGCCCTTGTGCCTTTTGTGTTTTTGCTGTTTGTTATGCTTGCAGTTGCTTTTCTTCACCTGTAGATGGTGACCAACTCTGCTTAATGAAACTGACGTATCCCAAAAAGCGTGGCCTTCATGCAGTTTTAGTGCTGAAGGAATTGGCTTACAACTATAATTCATGAGCTGCACCTTAAATCTGTGTCCATATCTGGGTTATTGGTAAGACACCCTCATATGTGAGTGTTGTGTAGAATCTTGAAGGCCATCCCTTAGAACTGCTATGGTTCTGTCCCATTGTGGACATGCCTGGGTGAACCTGATCATCTCCGTCCACCTGTTTGGGACCACAGTCTTTGTGGGCTGCGGATAGGAGCATGGAGGAGACCTTGATTAGCTCCAGCACAGGTGGAATGGTCCACCTTGAAGTCAGACTTCACTGTCCCACAGCAACTGGACGTGAGATCCTCCTGTCTGTCGCCTTAGCCTATGGAAAGCCCCTCGTTTTCTGCTTGCCTCCTTCAGCGGAACAGATGGCAGTCTGGAGGAGATGCAGGCCAAGCTGAAGAGGTGACACGGGTCGCTTAGACATGAGGGTGACAGACAAGTGATAGCGACGGCATTAAGTAGGATTAGACAGACTGGTGAGCAGTGAAGTTTGGCATGAAGCAGTCCGCTGGCATCCTCTGATGCCATTCCTGCTGACACTCATGTCACAGGTCATGTGACGCATCACATGGAATCCCAGGACCGGAGTCCTCTGGGGGTAGGTCGACCTTCAGGAGATCAAGAAGCAGAGAGCCAAAGGTACTTAAATTACAAAGTGAAATCTAGTATAGAAAATCTGCTTCCCAGTCCCATGTGGGGAAGCCCACTAACTGGTGTTTTATAACCTTCATCTAAAACCTGATCATATATCATTCAATGATATATGATCAGATTTTAGATGAAGGTTATAAAACGACATTGTGATTTTATACAATTATAATATTATTCGGGGTACTTTTTAGTATAATATCTGCATTTGTGGGTGGAGTGGTGACTGTAAGGCTAGGGATCAGTGCCAGCAATCGGAAGGTTGCTGGTTCGAATCCCGTGAATGCTAGGAGTGATTCTGCTCTGTTGGGCCCTTGGGCAAGACCCTTAACCTGCAGTTGCTTTGTCCTGATTATGACGTTAATCTGCATCCAGCCCTGCAAGCAGGGCCTCCAACTTACAGGGAAAATTCGGGGGTTGGTGGCAGGATTGACACTAAAGCTAATGGAAAATCAGTTCCATTCGGACTTGTGGAGGTATCACCCACCGCGTGACAGCACTCGGGTTCTCATCCCTGAGGTGGTTTGTCGTGTGGCGTAATCAGCGTAGGCTCCTCAACTGCTCCATCTGCATACCTGTTTGACTGAACTGGCTTTCATCGCCAATTTAATGGTTCTGCTGGTGTGGATGCCAGTGTACACAGTGGGGGTTTTTCCCAGAAATATCACTGTAAACACAAGTTTGACATCATTACAGAGGTTTCTTGTCATCTTTGGAAAAGTTCTTGGCATTGTTTCTGTGGTGAGACAAAGGTTGGATTTGCAGTGTGTGTCGGACAATGAAACCCAAATTTTCCCTTCATGGGGGGTATCGATTCTTGAAGTTTTCCAGAGCGTATTTTTAATGTAACGGACAAAACGAGCTCCTGGGGCCAGTGGTCTTCCCAGTAAGCCCAGTTTAATTGCCTCCAGACTGTTACTCACTGCCAGCTGTAGACTGGTCACCAGTTCTTGTTTTGCCTCTGAGCTTTATTGCCAAACCATGCAAAGTCAGCATTGTGGGAGATTAACTGGGAAAAACAATATGTATCTGCTAAAGTTGTATCTTAGCATTTTTGTCACAAAGATCACAGATATTTTCCGTTCATACATTCTCTTACCTTACCTGGACACCTCTACTTGAAAAATAGTGAAATCGGGGACTTGTACGTGGTTGGTGTGGTAAGCGATAAGGCATGGATAACAAATTCATAATGTCAAAAATCAAGAAAAGGTTTTAAAAATTAAAATCCATTTAATGTTTGTGTAAGACCCTTGCTTGTAAAAAGTACTGTGTTTCCTAGGCAATTTAATAATGTTTTGATTGGTAAGATGAACTTCAGGGACTCGGAGCTCAGAATTTCATCTGTCAGAATGATTGTAGTCAACTGGATGCAAATATGTAAAACAGGGGGCTCAGGTTTTTATGAGTGCGAGTTGTAAAAATCTAATGAAAGGGCTCCCAGTGTCGGGTGCGGGGCAGGGCACTGGGGAGGGGCCAAGTTAACTGTAGGTGTGGTGTGTTGACCTTTGACCTTTCTGTGCTTATCCGCATGAACAACTGGGTAGCTCAGTTAATAGTACTGTGTCCGTATATTGCAGTTCAGCAAAGTGCTTCTGTTGGTTATGGAATAATAGTGGAGCAGTCAAATCATTATGTGAATTCGCATAACATTGATAAAAGAGGTTAATACCTGTTGGTTCACTGTCCTCCCCTCCCGCTCCAGTGAATAGATCGTTCCACAGACAGAAAAAGCCTAGCGACTGTCTCTACGGCTGCGGGGGCCCTGCCCCTTTCTGCCATCTGTGACACGTGTGAAAGCTCTGAACACAACCAGCAGTCCGATTGCGTTTAACCCCCTGACCTCCAACTCAGTAGTGAAGGAGCTTGGGTGAATAGGGGGGGGGGGGTGCGCAATTTTATCTGCAAGTAGACGTCTGACTTTCACCCCAGCTGCGGTCCTCAGGGCTGTGAGCGAGGTAACTATGGCAACTCTCTGGCAGGGACGACTGCGTGAGTTCTGGGATTTGCTCATTGCTTGATCTGCCCACAGGTTTGCGCTGTATGGAATGGCTGCCGTTATCCACGGGCTAGAGGGAGGGGGGGGGCGTATCTGCATGCTGTCACGACAGACATATAGCAGGAACCCAGAATACAGCTGAAGTCAGGAAGAGAAGCTCATTAGCTTATGAGCACAAATCTCCATGCATGTCCCTTATTCTCTCCACAATCTTGCAGCCCCCTACTGGTGCATGTGAGGAAGGTAGACAGGCTGCTATTTAACAGTACTTGATATAACTGGTTGGTCTCGTCCTCCTCTTGCCAGTGAAATGTGCCGTAATTATAATAATCCAGCATCAGTCCCTGTTGGGTCCAGGTGCTCTGCAGTGCTCTGCCTGTGGGTTTTTGTCTGCGAGCTGCTTAAGCTGATTTAGCAGCCGGTGAGGATGGACCGTCCAGTACCGAGCCCGTTCACCAGCCGGCCCTGAGGGTGGCAGTCGGCAGCTTCAGACAAAACCCACATCCTGACCTCATGCTGACTAATCGATAGAGGAAATCTGTTGTTTAAATAAGAGTCAAAAAAGCCACATTTTTAGTTGTTTGCCCAAGATGGAACAGATCTTTAAACAACTCTGGAAAAATTGAGACCACTGTCTTTTTTTAAACAAATCTACATATTAAAATCCTGGTTTAACTCTGCTGGCAGAAGGCTACACTGCGAGGCAGGCTGCTCCCAGGCTCAAAACGTATAAAACAGCAGGACACAAGAATAAGGTGAAGCAGGAGACACTGAGAATGGGCCGAAACCAGCCAGGTAGAGGGCAGAAGCGACTTCCTAATGCCAGAGATGACCGTCAAGTTACCCGAAAGTTTCTCATGAATCGTAAGGCGTCATCAAGTGACCTTCCAAAGGAATGGGAAACATTAAGTGCAAGTGTGAAGTGCACTGCTGGGACAGTTCATATCAGGCTCCTAGAAGCAGGACCGAAGTCCCATAAAGGAAGAAAGAAGCCCTTCATTACAGAGAAGAACTAGGCTGCAGCTTGCAAAGATATACATATTATTCACAGACACACACCCACAAATTGAGAAATTACAGAAATAAAAAATTGTGCTATGGTCTCAATTTTTTTCACGGCTGTACATGAGAAGCCTCCTTTTCGCCATATATGGAGAGTAAGGACCCCGGCCGCCTGTAACAGGCCGGGCCTTTAGCAGAGTTATCACGCTACTTCCAACCTAACAGGAAGTAAGTGTTGATCTGTGGGGAAAAAAAAAAGACGAGGGCTGCTGAGCAGCTGTGTCTCGCCTTACTTGGAGACCAGGGAGTGAAGAGAAACGTTTTGCCGAAAAGGGATGAACGCACCGCACTGGTATTTTTACAAGGGAGGTCGAATTCCCTGCTGCTCTTTTGAACTGGGACAGCTCTGATTGGTTTACAGAGGGAGAAAGGCCCCCACCAATCACACGGACAGCTCAGAGGCCATGTTTAAATCAGGGCTGAGTTCAGCTGCTTTCTGGGAAACCAGTAGAAGATTGGGGTTGCAGTGCATTTTGGCCACAGTCACAGGTCAAGATCTAACCACAGACTGTTCATCACAAGCAGGATGTGGTCATACATGATTCCCACTGGCTGGATGGAGAATTTTAGAACTGCAAACAGAAACGTCGCCTTTGTTCAAGATCCAGTTGATTGCGTGAGAGTAATTGAATGACTTAATGATTCTGTCTGTATCTCCAGACCAACACGCACTCACGCACACTTAAACAGTGGAATATTTTCTGAATATTTAAATAGCGTCGTTTTCAAAAGAACTGAAGGAAGGCAGAACCGTGATTTTTCATTTGCCATCAGGTTTCTTATATCCACTACCCCCCCCCCCCCAACATAATGGTGGTTTAAATTTAGAACATAAAAAAATTGCTCAGAATGTACAAAAACTCACATGTTTGTTTGAAAAGGCGATGCAGGATCTTAAGTAGGTCTGGATCGCATGTGGCTCAGCTTTCTGGTTGAAAGAATCCACTGGAAGTTCTGTTGTACGTTGAGGGAGACTCACCCAAATGTTTCCTATTTCACACGCCTTCGGGAAGGATTTCAGTGTGTATCTGTTTTCCGGTCGTGGGAATAGACACCCCTCTCCCTGCCTGGAAGATCTACTAAGAGACAAGGGAGCTGTTAGAAAATGTCTTACACTCATATCCGAATTGATCTGCCGTATCGATACAGCTTCCAAAGCTATGGTAAGATCGTAAAAGCCCATGCGAGGAAAATCACAAAAACGTTACTGCGATGCAGCCCTGGCTGCCCATGCCTTCCGCCCAGAGATTTATTTTAAGCATTAGAAAACAATCTGAAGCCATCAGTGTTTTTGCTAAGTCTCTGGATTTTGGAAGTAGCCCTCAGCTGCTGCCTCTGAAAGCTCGATTTCATATCCAGATGTGTACAGTCCTCCTGGGATACGCAACAGTATCACTGAGAAAGGTTCTTGTTCAAAAGCGCGAGGAGTACGAATTTGGTGTTGCTTAGAAATTTTCAATATTTGGGTCTGACATTTGAAACAGAAGATGACAAAAAAAAAATCTCATGAACATTTGCGCTATCGTTGGTAGCTTGGAACATTTAACCAAAAAAGCATCTGGACGATATGAAACCAATCTAGGGTGAGAGTACAAGTGTAGTAAATACAAGTTAGTTTTTCCCTCCAAAAATACAAAACATCGTGTGAGAAGACTTGGTCAGCAGAAAACCACTATGAAGTTTCGCTGCATGAAAAATAAACCTTTCCGCTGTCTCTTTCGGTAAATTAAATCTAACATCAGTACCAAATAACAGGGGCTTCATCGTGGGCCCTGAGGTGAGGTCATGTTTCCACCATTCATGGCCTGACATTGGTAGTGGAATCTCCCCAATTGTGCATGATTTTAATAATCCCTGCAAATTCAGCGTGCATAATTGGTGACAGCACCGCATTTTATTAATATTAGTGAAAATTAATGTCACATTATATATTGTAACAGAAACAGCAATAGTTTTCGAATAAAAAATACTAACTGTATACAGGGCAACCACAAAATCGCCCTATAACGCGAGGTGACGTCACACCTCTGGCCCGGTAGGTAAAGTAGGCGTAGTACAAGCGAAATGATCCCACCAATCCCGCACTGAGTGAGGTTAGACCCGCCCACCTTATTAACATACAGAGATAGAAATGTAGAATAAACAAAGCTAATTATGCCATTTTTTTAATTTATATATTTCATTATTAATTTGTGTACTTATTTATTTACATCGATGTCATGTGTAGTCCTCCACAGATTTACCCATCCCCCCCAGTGTTAATATGAAACCTACACCCCTGGGACAGATGAACAGAGGAGGCTTTGTAAGCCCTGGACAGTCAAACACTGGCAGTACTGGTTGGGTACCTGCCTGCGTTAGGTGGATTGAGTGCCATGTGCAGCCTGGATGGGTGCTTCAGGACGTTTGGTGTCGTGAGGATGGTGTGAACGCCTTCGTGCATCGCGTCCCCAGAAGATATTAAACAAACAGTACGGGGGGTGCATTTAGTGTCCCAGTAAGGCTTGTTCCAGAGGGCTTTTTGTGCCCTAGAACGGGTCAAACAAAGGCTTTGTCAAGGATGTCCTGGAAGCTCCTACCCGAGGGATGGAATGTTCCTCGATTGTATGGCCTAAAGGATACAGAGCAGTCACTCACTGGCAGGTGGGTTATACATGCTGATTTGGTGCCTGGACTTCATCCCCCCTCCCTCAGCCATCGTAGCAAAGGCCATTAAGCTAGAAACACGTGGACAAACAGCTTTGCTACTAGAATAAGGTTTCTCAATTGATTACACTATCTTTGTCGAAATCGTGCCATTATTGCTGTAGATCTTCGTGTTCCAGTAGGTTTACCGGACTTTTTTTTTCTTTGCATGACTATATTGAGTTTTCAATTCATGTTACATGCAACATGACGTAATCTTCTTTTAAATTAATATATCTGTGAGTGTTTATCTGTCATGCATTTTGATACCGGTCCCTTGTTTGCCATATTTTACCGGCTATGTACTGAAACATTACTGCGATTCCACAGGTTATTAGAAATAAATGTCACCGGATTTTACAATCCAGGCTACTAATCATTGTCCAGGCGCGTTAGTTTTCCATACGTCGCATTGAATAAATGTAATGAACACTATTTGCAAACAGATAACGGGGGGGCTAATGGTAGGGTTTTGTGTGCGAACAGGAGCATTATAATTATGGTAACAAAAGACTACAAATGTAATATTAGAGCTGGAGCGATTGACATGGGGAGGTGCTGCACGGTGGTTATGTAACGGGCTTTTTCCAGCTGCACACTGTTGTAGTGACTCGATCCTTTAGGAGGTCCGAAATCCGGAGACTTGCTTCGGAATGCTGCAGGAAATTCCCAGCACCCTCGCCACGAGTCCGGCGCAGATGCATGCAGCATGCAAGTATGCATGCAAACAACGCGCTTTCCCCCTTGGCTGGATCTCCAGCTGCCTACGACTGCCGGCACGACCGTAACAAAGTTATTTTCTTACTGCATAGCAGACAATTAAGGAAATAGGAATTTCTAACACCTGCACTTGCGAAGAGTTATTCTGCATGTAATTCGCCCGTCGCGATGCAAAGCGGCGTATGGAGGAGCGCAGCTTCGCGGCCAGACTCGTCCCCCGTGTTGCTGTAAATAGTGGGACACGGGAGAACTTGAACACATGTAAGACTTTTTAATATTGATAATAATATTAACGGACAACATAGTTTGCTCGTAATTTTTTTTAACGAGGGCAGCGGCATGGGAAGCGTGGGTAGCCGCGGGAAAAAGGTGGCACCTGCGTCTCCGGAAGAGTCGAGTGCTGACGGGGAGCAGCGTGATCGCAGCGGGGCCGGCGGCTCCATAAAGCCGCCCAAAATGCAGAATGTGACTGAGCTGAGCAGGTCCCGGGACGGAGCCCCACCGGCCTGCCACAGCCAAGGACTGTCCGCTGACGACTATGACGTCATGGACGCGGAATTGGACGGCGCGCTGACGGAGTACGACGGTACAAGAGCCGTTGCCGGTGAGATCTCCCGGAAGGGCGGCTTCTGTCATCCCGGACGCCAGTACAAGGGAAGCGGCTTCAGATCCGTTTATAACTCAGAACTTTCTAAAGAAACTCCGCGTCCTTGTGACGTGGATCGCAGGGTCGATTTCAAGAAAGATTATTATAGTAAAAATACCAAACCTGCGCTTAGTTTTCCAGATAGACCTACTTGTCCTGGCGGATTACGGGAAAAGGTAATTTTTTTAAATCATTATTCTTTTCTTTCGTCTTCTTTTTTTTAGGTAACATTAGGCAAAATATAGGCCTACATAAAATCTTACAGTGATTGTAACTGGAGAGTAAAGGTGTTTGTACTCTTTGAAAGTGGCGCCGATCTTCAAATTCCTGTCGTCTAAAAATGCCGGAATCGCGACAAATTTAAAGAAATTATAAAACGCTTAAGGGTTTCAGTAGGAAAAATAACACAAAACACTAATGATATTCCCTTCTTATTAACTTGCACTTCCCATTTGTTGACTATGCAGTTTTGAACCCTCCCACTCGATCCTTAACGCCGTCCATGGCAACTCCAGCACTTTGTAAATTGTCTTTTGCGATTAAAATTTAAAAATGTTTTCGTAGTGTTTGTAAGAGCACCTTAATTGAGATAAACTCACAAGCAGCACAGAAAAATCGCGCATCTTTTGAGACCTATGGGTGTGAGGAAACGGGAATGGAAGGTTCAACTTTTTAATAATTTGTTCAAAATGCAGTTTGTGATTTCAAATGCAAATAGCTGGTTAAACAAATATGTTTAAACACAATATAGGCCTATCCACAGTCCTGTTAATCATGCTGCTGTTTTAAAAGTAAAATGTCTTTGCAGGACAGTTTCCAGGATCGCTCACTCACCAAGGAGACAGCCTCGTAAGTACGGCTTTAATTATTTAGCTTTCCTGCCCAAAAGTATGTTGTGACAAGTCGGGCAATATCAAATTAACAGTATGCATATTTCAATACTTAGCAGTCTTTTTAGGATGGATAATGCGTGTGATGCGCTGTTTCAGAAGGAAAAAAACACGGTCCACTGTTAGAAACGTATTATTATATTTCGAGACAGATAAATCTTAGTGTTAAGTTTACGGTATCCTTTCTATCAACGAGCCAAAAATGAGCTGACTCTTTTCCTGGAATTATTTCAATACATTTGTACATTTATGGTTATTATAGTAATAATAATAAAATTCTATTCACATACTTCTTTTTGCTCATGAAACTGTTTACAGGTGTCATAAACAATCTAATGAAAGATTAAACCAATGTGTTTAAAGTATTACGGTCAGTTAAAATGGATTTTGATTGGTTATTAAACAGCTCTAAATTGGTGTGTTTCTGGAACAGGGTCCCTGGAACTTGTGAGATTACATCCATCCGGTATAACAGGTCAGAGGAGGACCTGATGGAGACCATTGAGAGAGAATTCAGCTGATGATGACCGCAGGGAGAGTCCGCAGTGCTGCTCACTGACACAAAAGAGAAGCTGTTTTTGGTCGTGTGGCACAGCTCTGGTACCCAGAGATGAATTACAGGAACTGTTCTGTCACTTTCTATGACTATTATAAAATCTCCGCTTTGGTTTGGGGCAGCCATAACTATACTCAGCTGTACAACCAGTTCACTGGATACAGTTGTTGCTAGACTGCACGTTATTTAAGAGGCAGTGCTGGTGCAGGTTTGCTTTGGCCTCTTAGTCCCCCTAATTTACCGCCTATTCCTGTATTTCCAATCTGTCGAAGCGTAATGTGATGACAGAGCCCTGGCAGCATGTGACTTGACTGTGTTAGCCTGTAGGTCACTGCCAGCTGCCCAATATCGAAAAATCAAGGTGAATGATAAAACAGAGTATATTAACGGCCAGTGGTTTCCGTGACTCATGTGTGATCACCCCAACCAGACCACAGCGATCTGTCGCCATTACCTTGGTGACCGGTTTCCCTGAGAATATTTAACGAGCCAGAGGGTAGCATTCTCTTGCTAACACTGTAAATGATTACTTACGTCCATGTGAGCTCTCATGCTCAGCTCACGGTCGTTTGTTTTTTAGGCATGGTGTGTTCTTAATGTCTAGGCTTTTTAATCCCCACTTTTTTAAACTGAGGTCTGATTATACTGTAATAAAACTTATGTAACAGACTAAAACCGGCCTTTTATAAGGACGTTAACCTTAAATTCACCACACAGAAAAGAATTTGGGTCGCGAGGCGGTGCTGATCCACGATCAGATTTCCCAGCCGAGTACTAGAATTAGCCCATATAAACGGGTATTTGGTCTTCAGATGCTTAGAGCAAAACTAGTGAACACAAAACCAATCCAAGAAGCCAAACCGCAGATGCTGAATTTAAAATTCACTGGCACATCCAATCAGATTCGTGCGATAGGCGTTGATTGGCGTAAACTGCAGAGTGCACTGCACGCTTAATAATAGCGTTAACTTAAACCTATACTTAATACAGGGTCGCCACTGAGCCGGTAAAAACTGGGTCGCGGTGCAAAAATGGTTGAGAACCACTGTTCTCGAGAAAGGATATTTCAACCCTTGCTTTCTTATATTTGGCGCAGATGTATATTGGGGCGGGACAGGAATGTTTTTCTTGCTTACTCCCTAGTTTTGTAAAATATGTCTGTATATTTAAGTCTCTTTTCCTGCCCAGAATTCCCCAGCGGCACGCCCCCTTCCTGAAAGAGAACCTTTACGCTGAACTGGGGTTCTCTGTGGCTTCTTGCCCGGCATGGAAACCATCCCACGGCTCCCCCTGTTTTGAATGCGCGTTTATACTACCATCTTGTGGTAACCTCGGGCGTTACACTGCGCAAATAGTCTTGGTGGGAAAAATAAGCTTCTGTATCAGGTAAAGCAGGGTTTCTTCAGTTTACTTGAAGAATTTCCGTAATTTTGGAAAATTAAGCTTTACTTTTTCCCCATTAAAATAAATAACAACCTGAAATTATCATTATGTCAATTAATTGAAAAGATATCGAGTTATTAAATACAAAAAGCGTTAAGGTGTTTTTTTGCTTTAAATTGTTTAATTTAGTTGATCATTTCTAAATCGTACTGAATTAGTTTTTGAATGTAAATAAATTAATTGCTCAGGGCGATGAACAATTGAAAAGCCACCATCAGGTCATTATAAAGCTCTTTAATTAGACTCTGTCATTTCTTCATATCCCAGATTAATCGAGGCAGCTTAATTGAGAGCTCAGCTGCGACACTGAGCATTTTAATGATTTTTATTGTCGGTGCATAGTAGAGATATAGAAGAAACTCTTCTGGATGGTGCTACAAAATCGGTGAGTAATACCACTTTTCTGGCGTATATATTTGCAGGGTTCTTGGCCCGAATGCACGGTGAACTCGGGGGTTAGCAATAAAGGCTCAATCTAAATTAACTGTAATCGTGTGACCATAGTCATGTGACAAATGAGCAAAGTCCGTCTCATCCCCTCAATCAACCGAGTTCAAACTGAATACCTGTGGGTTGCTGAAAGGTTGTCACCCCGGTTTCGATGTGTAGCTGTGTAGCTTAATGCATAGGAATAATGGTATTTGTTCCGTTAAATACACAAACACCTGTATGTTCCATCGAAAAATAATTTAATAGTCATTCTGGTAAAACCCAGTCCGCATTTGTTGCTAAGCCGACTTGTGAATCGGACTACAAAACGGTCACGTGAATGTCTAATTGTTTTACAATTGGTCCAGGCTTTCATTTGTCACATGCGAGGTATAGTCAGACCATAACCGGTAGTGAAATGCAAGGTGGTCAACACCGCCATAATAAACGATGAAAGCAAAAGTCATTTAAAAGTAGGCCTAACAGTATCATAAATAGTCATAAATAAGGACAGTTATACTGTACAAAAACTAGAAGACCAGAGATGTTCAACACAGGTCTAATAAAGTGTGAGGTGCATAAATAAGGGGAGAATATAAGTTCGAGGTGCCAATTAAGCATTAAGGGCTCTAAATTAGACTGTCTAATTGTAGAAGCTCCTTCTGAGCCGCTCACTTCTCACTGTGAGACAGCAGAAGCGCTTTCCATGGATACGTTATTTATTTACACCGCCTAAATGTGATTGTGCTGCATATCAGCGCTCTGCTTCACCAAATATCAGCAAAACCGGCGATGATCGGCAGCAGAAGCGGCCGCTTTCGGTGTCCGCTTATGACGTCATAAAGACTGAGAGGTGGGTATGCAATGCGAAACCCGATTGGTCGCACCCACCCAGCGCCCCTCCTACCTGCACTCTGATTTGTCAAAGGGTTCTACTGGGAGGGGGGTGTGGACAAAGCCTTCAGGATAAATAAAACGCAGCCGCTGAAGTTGGCTTTATGTAAAGGGACTAAAATCGTGTTAGATCCGTAACGAAAGGATAGCCATCAGTGACCATTATGAATTTGCATTGTTGTCGTGATATTTTCACGGTTTATTAACTTTATGTGTGTCATGGAGAGCAAGATGGGGTAAAGGGAAAAGAGAATTTCCCCACGGGGGTTAATAAAGCATCACTCCTGTTTGGTTTTGCTGCTATTTTATTACGTAAAAGCATTACATTATTTTTAAAAATCATGCAAATGTACCAGAGATTTTCTGGACGTATTTCAATGTACCAGCTCGCATATGGACCTTTGTTTTTCATTTATACATTTAACAAATACAGCACTTTAAAAAAGGAAAAATATATATATATTTTTTACCTAGAACTCGATTTAAATTACAGGGGCATGTATACATGAATGTGCAGCTTAGGAAATTGATATATTTGGAAAATTTAATGATTAATAAATACGAGATAATGGTTAGGAACATAGGTGATGCTATTTTGTTGGATTTATTTTCGATTGTCCATGGGTAAGTTAAGTTTCCTGGTTTAGCGTGAGTAGGCCTACACTGCATTATCCTAATGTAGATATGATTAATTATTGAGCATTAACTCGCTAAGACGAATTTCTTGTTGCATACAGAGCAGTGAAACACGATGTGAGGAGTGTGCTTTCACAACTCTGCGTAACGTGGGAGGCCAGACGAATAATCTGGATTTCCAGTGACTTGCAGAGCAATTGTGTCACGTCAGCGAGATGTTCTGCTGCATCAGCATATTCCAGAATTTCAATCCATCATCTCAGCGTGGGACTTTGACATGACATACGCCCATGTAGAAACAGGGCAAATACTGTATCACCACAGTCTTTAATACAAACATTTATTAAATACGCAATGTGACATAAGTCATAATAATCACAGTGTAGATTACTGTCCACTCACTGACTGCACATATAACTTTCCGTATTCTGTAAATAAATGGCATTTTGAATATGCAATATGGTCATATGTATTTACATACACGCACAGATACAAATATACAAATATAATTACAGACAAACTTCATATAAAGGCTTTGGCAATGAGTGCATACATTTTGCAAGATATGAAAGTAAACAAATTCCTTTGCAAAAAAACATGTAAAAACAAGCAAGGAGGGAAAATGTCCAGTGCATTTCAGTTTTATTTCTTTTTTTTTTTTCCATGAGCTACGTAGCAGCCTTTTTAACTTTTCCCTTGAGAGTCTGTGAGGAGTTTAGTCCTGAGATGGTAGAATTTGGTTGGAATGGGCAGGCTAGTTTGGAGCCCCTATAGGGAGGGAGAAGCCAGCTGGAGTGGGAGGAGCCCCTATAGGGAGGGTGGAGCCAGGTGGAGTGGGAGGAGCCCCTATAGGGAGGGAGAAGCCAGCTGGAGTGGGAGGAGCCCCTATAGGGAGGGTGGAGCCAGCTGGAGTGGGAGGAGCCCCTATAGGGAGGGCGGAGCCAACTGGAGTGGGAGGAGCCCCTATAGGGAGGGTGGAGCCAGCTGGAGTGGGAGGAGCCCCTATAGGGAGGGCAGAGCCAACTGGAGTGGGAGGAGCCCCTATAGGGAGGGCGGAGCCAGCTGGAGTGGGAGGAGCCCCTATAGGGAGGGAGGAGCCAGCTGGAGTGGGAGGAGCCCCTATAGGGAGGGCAGAGCCAGCTGGAGTGGGAGGAGCCCCTATAGGGAGGGAGGAGCCCCTATAGGGAGGGCGGGGCCAGCTGTAGTGGGAGAAGCCTTGGCCATGGCCAATCTATTGAGGTGGCGGACCTCAGCCTGCCAGGTGGGGATCTTTCTGGCGGTCATGTGTCGGCGGGCGTGCTTGGTCAGGTGGTCACTGCGCATGAAGCGACGGTCACACACTGGGCATGCAAACTTCTTCTCTCCCGTGTGCGTGCGCCTGTGGCGGGAGAGCTCGTCGGAGCGTGCAAACTTCTTGTCGCAGTCATCCCAGTTGCAGCTGAAGGGTTTCTCACCTGAAATGAAGAGAGGGGGAATTGCAACCATAAGGGCGCGGGTTCGAATCCTGCACAGGGCAGTGGAATTGCAAAAATCAAAGCAATTAAGAAACTAGTTAAACGGTTACAGCTTTATTGGGACTAAAAGTGTTGCACAAGCTAATCAGATCTTTCCTTATAGACGTCTGTCTTAGTTGTGGGATCTAATCCCCTAAATGTTCTCAAACATCCCGGCCTGAAGGCCGAACATCTGTACCTGTGTGAGTTCTGAGGTGCGCCTTCAGATGCGAGCTCTTGAAGTAGGTCTTCCGGCAGCCCGGGAAGTTGCAGACGTAATTCCGGCGACGGGAGAAGTCCATGTTGATAACGCCACTCTGACCAGAAGGCACATAGAGCGGGGCGGGGGCCAGGGGCAGCAGCTTGGTGTTACCCAGGGTCACGACGGTCTGCGGACAATGCTGAGGCACGGGGGACTGAGGCACCACAAACATCACCGTGCCCTGGGTCACCGGGGGCGTCACAAGGATGGGCTGCGGGAATGCAGCTGTCTGGGGCAGGATGGGCTTCACCGTGTGGGCGGAGCTCCGGACAGGGGCTTGGATGATGGCAGAGATCATTCCAGGCTGAGTGTTTACTGGCAGCATCTGGCAAATGATAGGGGAGCTGGAGATGGGGGCTGGGGGCAGGAGGGTGGGTGCCTCGCCTCTGGTGCTCGAGAAGCCCGACTCCGTGGGAGGGCCGGCCGAACTTTTGGGCACGTTTAGGTCCTCTGCTTTGTGAGGGGCGGCCATCTTGGCCTGGTCCAGCTTCCCCGGGGCCAGAACAGGCTGGTGCGGGAGGCTGTCGGCCGTGTGCCGTATGACGCTGGTGGCCATGGCCCTGCAGGGGGGTGTGGCGGTGGGCTCTGATTGGCTGGTCGTACTGGGGTGAGAGTTCCTGGGGTGGCAGGACTGGGCCAGGCAAGCGCCACCTGGTGGTGATGCGGTGGTCAGCGTGCTGGTGGCCAGGCTCTCGGCAAAGCTGGGGCTGTGCGGTGGTGTCATGCACTGAAACGAGCGTGCAAAACACCATCAAGCTCTGCACCAACATGCACACTAAAAGGAAAGTGACTGACTGAAACCCCCTAAACCGATATCGCCATATCAGGAGCTATGTTGCTAAGCACTCTGTAAAGGGTCTTTATTTACACTGTATCTAATTTGGTTTCTCTTAACGTTTACATCACCACCTGTGGCTAGGGTGATGACATCATAATCACAGCAAATCACCGGGCAACGCTGAAACCCGCAAGGGCGTTGTGATGCCACACAGATCAAGAGTCAGGGTCATAAAGCATGACCCACTATCTGCTCCCATCTGTTCAAGGTCACCATAAAACCTCTAAATGATAACAGAAAACATATCAAGTTATAAAAAAAAGTAAATGATTGCTTGGCTCCATGCAGCTGGGGTTTACAGACTGAATTTCAGATTGTTTGCTGACCAAACAGTTAGGATTGTTTATCTGACGGGGTGCTTATACTCCCGGAGCCCCTCTTACCAGTGATGAGAGTGAGACGAAGTCCTTGGGGATCTCTGTGGGCTCGCCGTGGGGGAGGGAGTCGCAGGAGTCGGAGGCCGGCGTCAGGGGTCGGGCCTTGCAAGGGTCCGGCCGGTGGGACCTCTGCCGCCAGGCACTCATGAAGACTAAGGCCTCGGCGGCCTCCAGGTCGTTGTACTCCAGCACGCTGCAGGAGGACTGCTCGCTGTCACACCTCTTCCGTTTGGCTGGAGACTCACAGGGATCCATCACGTGTCCCTGAACGGCGCCAATTGCAGCATTAAACACAGGGATTATCTAATCTAGGGCATAACCTGACTGTGTGCCTTCAGGGCCGATCAATAGCCAGATAGATAATACCGGCAATGACTGCACTCATAATTACATTATAACAAGTTATAGCACTGTGAGTAAAGGGAAAAAAAAATCTGAAATATTTCTCGCTGCGTTTCCAGGAGCGCAGTAACCTAAAACCGATTAACATCTTGCTTTTCAAACGAACATCCCCTTAAAGGAAGAGCATAAAACGGGAGCTCGGTGAAGAAGGGGGATGCGGCGCCGTGTGTTTTTTGGCAACGTCCAGGTCTAGGAGATCCGCCAGCTCGCGCCCAGGGATCCTCCCATCCGCGAGCACAGCCCACGAGATGACGTCCTTGCCTCGGGCACGCATAGGGAGGAAGCGCCGGGGCCGGGCTCTCCTGGCCACTCCCCAAAACTATGAGGTCGTGCGCCGTTTCAAAGGCGAGCGCACGCCGCTTTTGTGTGGACGAGGACAACAACAACGGCGGCGGATCTGTATCACCGCTAACACTTAGATCGGCGTACACCATAGATAGAAACACTCCATATGTAACCTACATTGGCGGTTTGACGAGGCACCGGGTGGATCGGCTTGAGCGTCACTCCTATCTAACCGGCTGGCGGGCTATTTTTAACGTTCACGCCTGCTGACCGCCGACGGTCCGCCACAAGACGCACATATGCAGACAGCTATCCCACCTGTTATCCGGCAAACAGCCCTAGGTAACGCGCGTGTATTTGCACTGGACGCCGATCTGACATGGAGCATGATGCTGCCAGTCCCGTTACATCCCATCGGGCTGTGCTTATCTGATGCAGCGTCTCTGTGTCTATGACGAACGAGACAGCAGGCGATGCGGGGCTCTGAACCGTTACGCAGCCCCTCGGGTCCCGTCATTACATTTGGATGCATGTTATCTTCACCACCTACTATGCAGAATTGCTAAAGGCGCACAGTCAGACATGCACCGCAACACATCCATCGTGAAAGTGTCCTCCCCCACCTCCCCCAAAAAAGAAAGTTTTAAATACCCTTACCCGACTCGATTCTTCCATTTCTGAATTCCGCCCGCTGGCAAAAGTGAGCATCGGGACTGTTTTGGTCTCGCCTGGCGAAGTCGGGAAACAATAGGACAAAGAGGAGCGAGCTGCGACGCGTCCACTCGGCGCGCATTAAACACGGGATTTAGGATCCGCAGTCAGCGCGCGCCTCAGCTGTGCGAGACAAAAAAAAAAAGAAAACAAAAAAGTCAGAGCGGACCGGAGGGTGGCAACCCGTCGCCAATCAAAAATTAATGTGTATCCGGCGCCGTCCAATCGGAGCGAAGAGGGCGCGTGATCGGAGCATGGCCGCCGGCTGATTGGAGGAAACGGGGTGCGTGGCTGTTGGAGGGCGTACCGGGGGGAGTCAGCAGTGTCGGAATAAACCCGGTGAACCTCCAGTCTGAAAAGTGGGTGAAAGGTCGCCGAGCCGTGAGTCGCTCGCGCGCGTCTGGCTCGCCCGTGCCGGTTTCAGGGCGGCAGAAAGCTGCATGTAAACAACATCTCATGCTGCAGCAAAACCACCTTAACGTAATGATATTATTTTGTCCTCTCAATCCTGATTTCCGAGCATTCCAAACCAATTATCAACTCGCTGACATTTCAGTCTGCTTTATTTTTTTATTTGCTTCTTTACAAGTCAGAAGCTTGGTTTGGTGGCAGATATAACGTGATGGTGCAGCAGACTGGTCTCTCCTGTGTGGAGCGATGAGGCCCGCACTCCCTCCCACTGGCAGCTGCGGTCTTTGCTCCCGAACTCCACGACTCCTGGACCAGAGTCGTAAACAGGCCGCGTTCGAGGAATAAGTGGGGTGTGGCCGGTGAGTCCAGAGGTGGCTGCTCTCCGCTTTGTTATTCACATGCCCTTTAAAAGTGACCTTTGTATTCTGGCGCAAATCCTGCTGCGAGTCGGAAGTCCATTAAACCCGGAATCAGGGAAAACTTCACAATTTTCCTGACTGATATTTTTTTTTGTCAGATTTTGGAATTGTAGTTGGGGTGGGCTGTGCTCGAAAAATGACCCTTCCTGTACATCATTTGTTGTAAATGTGCGCGGACAACTATTATTCTATCCTCAGATGATTGAATCAATGTATTGATGATTTCATTTAGTCCTAAAACGGTTTACCGTAATCCTGCTTTGAAATCCGACACGGATTTCACCACATAACGGAGATTTCCAGTTGTCAGATTATAGGCCACCAATATATAACGGTATACGGTTGTTATACTTTTGCATTGTACATGTGCTGATGCAGTGCTTTTCTTGATGAAATTCTTAAATCTTGGAATTGTTGCTGAACATGCAATTGATTTACAGTTCACAAATTACTGCATCCCCCATAAACGAAAAAACAAACAAAAACTCTTAAGTGGTTCTTTTTTGACTATTTCTTTTTCCCAGAAAACCCATCAGTTTAAGATCTCAAAGCCATTCTTTGTTTAGATGGCGATGGTTGAGGTGGGCAAGGTTCATTGTAACAGGGGATAGAAAGTTAGACCCAGTTATGAGACTGTGTGACACCCCCCCCCCCCCCCCCCATCACCCCCATTCCCCCTTAGGCAAGCTGTGTCATTTGTTTGCATAACAAACCATCGTGCCAAGAGAATGGAGTGTGGTGAGTTGGAGACAGAGCCATGTAAAGAGAGACAAGCTGTTCATGGCATGGGGCAGGGGGGAGGGGGAGGGGGGTAATGTAACTTGGTGGAAACTGGAGGAAAGGTTATATTACTCATAACCCCTTTCCAAGCAGAGGGAATCCGGGGGGGGGGGGGGGTTCTCGCCCCGCTGGGTTAAATACTTGCACCACAGCCATTCTCTCCCCTGTCATTCCTCCCATCCCCTATTGATGTGATTCATGGGCGAAAATAAAGTCTTGGCTGTAGGCATCTGAAGTTCTCACTTAAATAAAATCTATGGGGAGGAGGTTCAGAGAGCCACAAAGCTACTGTATCCCATGTGTGAGGGGCCATCAGGTCAGGCGTCTGTCACCCGCGTGACACAGCGAATTGGTTTTTATTTTGATAGTCACATAAACATGGCTACAATAAAGGCACATGAGCAGCTTATGGTGCCGTCGTTTGGGCCGTCAGCCATTACGATCTGCGGTATGAGAGAGGAGCAGCTTAATAAAAGAGCAGACGGCAAAACCTGGCACTGCAACACTGGTTTTGAAGAGGCGGCATTTAAAATTCATGGGGGGGAGACGAGCCCAGGGGTAAAGCTCCGGGTCGGTTGGGAGAAGCTGGGGATTCTGCATCAGTGGAATAGGAGAGGATGGGGTTCGCCATGAAACTCTGCATCATTGAAGCAAAAACTGGGACCACGGCAGGGATCATTTTATGAAGCCCGCAAGGCAGAGATTCACAGAAATGTAAACACGAAGATCAGGTGTCAAGCGTAGGCCTGATCGTGCGATTCCCTTGGAGACGTCGTACGCGTGTCATTGAACTGCTGGGTGAATTTGAGTTTTGGGTTAAAGGCGAAATTGAAAGCTGGCCGCCTTCAAGTGAAAGTAAAGAGGATTTTCTGCCATATTTTGAATAGTTTTGGTCCCAAAACAGACCCTGTAGCTGCCTGGTATCTAACAAACTAATGAAGTACAGCATTATCACTGTAGCTGTCCAGTACCAAGTACAGATCTACTTGATGCATTTTCTTCACCCAGTCTGCAGTGTAGCTTCAATGCAAGCCTCCTTGTATTTATAGAACTTGTATATGTGGATCGGAATGCCTTATGGTGACATGCTGGCCCTATGATTGGAGTACTTCATGAAGATTCACCCCCCAGCCCTTATGATCACCACTTCAGTTCAGCATAATTAGATCCTTTAGTGAGGTAAAGGTCAAGCCCAGACTGGGCGGGGGGGGGGGGGTTATATGGAATAAAGTTGAACAGCAGGTGCCCTCCTGCATGTCCCTGGCCAACTGACCCCCTAAAAAAGAGGCATGAATGAAATGGACCTGAAACCTGAGTAGATGTCCAACACCATGTGAGCAAGGTGGATCTGGTGGGAGTGGGCAACCCGGGCAGGGTTGCTGAGGGAGATGCCTGTATCTGGGTGAAAGGACATGGCCTAGATTCTGACATGCCACCCGCTGGGGTCCGGTGGTGGGCGGGTGGCCAGCGAGCTGCCCGATATCGCAGCCAAGGCGCGTTTAACGAGCTGATGACTGAAAACAAACACAGGCCGCTGCTCTGCTGCTTGGCTGATAAGCCAATAGACAGGAGGTGTGCAGGAGTCCTATGGAGCCCTAAGCACACCGGTGACTCCCATAAGCAACGTCCACATTTAAGCCGTTTCAGAATTCACATGGATCCCCAATTTATTACTGAATGACTATTCTGGAATTCGAGTCCATGTCATAAAGGGATTTACAAAAGCACATGGAGTTACAATCAAACGTTTGGACATATAAAGGTTTATTTGTACTGTTCTCTACATTTTAGAATAATTGTAAAGACTATACAATAAATAAAACTATACAATAACATGTATGGTATTATGCACTGACAAAAACAATTATTTAAAAAAATGTTTGTTGGGGGGCAGCTCTGTGGATTGGGACTCAGAAGGTTGTTGGTTCAAATCCCTGGGTTAGCAGAGTGATTGAGCAGAGTCATCCCACCATTGCGCCCTTGAGCGAGGCCCTTAACCCCAATTGCTCCAGGGACTGGCTGACCCTACTGTCCCCTCTATGAGGTGGCCTCCTGGGATGCTTTTCCAGCTGTGCTGAAGGAGGTCCCACATATGCTGAGCACTCATTGGCCGCTTTTCCTTCACTCTCTGGTCAAACTCCTCCCAAACCATTTTACTGTGTTTTGGCCAGGTGACCAGGTCATGTGATGTGACACTATCATTCTTTATAAGCGGCTTGGCGTGTTTAGACATGTAACAAATACATGGAATGGCCGAGGTGCCCCTGAGGAGAGGTTTGGGAACTGAAGCGGCGTTCGTCTAGCCATCCAGCAAGATTTCAGTAACTTTTTGGAGAATAGAAAGACATTCTTACTAGTTTTTTATTGTGTTACTATTAATTTACACGTTCTCATTTTAAATTGTTTTTATTTCTAAGCAATCATATACTTCCTACCCAGATAAACAGCCTTAAATATTTTATTTGACTGTGTACAACTTCCACACAGCACTATATAATGTTTTCTGAACGCATTGTTTTTAGTAATGACACTTGACCTATTTAATCGTCCTCCTAAACATTTTCCTAAACAAGCTAACATGTCCTTAACGTGTATTCTCACACTGAATTAGGAAGTTGCAGAGTAAAATGAGGATGTCACATGATTATGATATGGGGGTAATTAGCTGACCTGGGGCCGATTGTGTTTACTTGTGATTGGAAGATTGTTATATAATGCTGTTGGCAGGGATGGATGTACAAAGGGCAGAGTAAAGTTTTTTTTTTTTGGTTTGATTTTATCTGATTCTTAGTAGTTTAGCAAAAGTTCTTAGAACCTCAACAGCCTGCTGCCCCACACTCCCCAGCACCTGAACACGGAAGGACTAAAGCCCACTCCCACCCACCACCACCTACTTGTACAGTGACCTCATCCCGAACTCACTGCACATGGACACTTTCAAAGAAAAGCTGTTTTCTGTCAGGACAATGCTTCACTGCACTGTATGAGCTTTTTAATTCAGTTTGCATCGAGTTCTTGCACTGCTGTATCTCATCTGTGTGTTCCTTTTATACCCCATGTTGTGCAGCATGTATCACAGCGTCTAGTCACTGCGTAAATGTAGTATGTGAACTGTAGTATGTGTACTGTCTGGTCAATGTGTCAGTGGTGGTATGTTGTACCATATTGTTTAGTAAATGTGTCAATGAAGCATCACAGGATGCAGGCAGGTGATATTTCATCTCGCATGTATGCATGTATATTGATGGACTGACAAAGATCTCAGTAACGCTTGCTTGCAGTCTGTTCCTTAACCATTAATAAACTTTCACTAATCATTGTATAATATATTAACAGATAGAAAGATTCATTAACTAACAAATTTAGAAATGTATTACGATCAAATCTTGCTCCCAAAATTTTCAAAACAACATTTAAATCACTAAAATATCATTGTAATGCTTTACTAAATTTGATTGTAAATGAATCTTTTTGTTTACAAATATATTATCAAATTAGTTCAGGAACAGACCTTAAACTAAAGCATTACAAAGATCTCTCAAACCTTGAAATGGCGCAGTAGTTTTGGAGCAGAATGTAAAGAAGTAATTTGCTTTTGAATTAAGTTATTCAGTTTTATAAGGGGGGCATATGAATTGTTTAAATGCAGTAGACTGGTGTAGATACTCCATGGTAGCGGTGGGGATGGAATGTGAGCCAGCTTTGTGTGTGTTTGGGTGTCTGTGGTGATCAAGCAGAAAATTAGTCAAAATGGGGATTTCATTTCAGCTGCGACAATGCGCTCCTCCTCATCTCTCTGCCCCGCGAAAGTCTTCGCAGCAGGATAGTGAAATTCTTCCGCAGTAAAAATTGCGCCACCGCTGTCGGTTGCCAGCGCGGGAGGAAGCGTCGCCCTGTGATGAGCGTTTCGCAGTTTTGAGCCACTGTACGATGTTTTTTTGAGGGTTGTAAATGACTTCCTTTTTTTAGTTTTTCAGCTGAAACACAGAAAATGTTTTCATTGTGTGAAAAGGGGTGTGGTTTTCCCGCTGTGCTAAAACATTCTTAAGGGCTGAAAAAAATACTGCAGGATGTAGATCTTGGTGTTGAAACCCCCCAGATTTAGCTGTTCCTGCCAAATTTCTCGTGTTACTCGTTCGTTTGCTTTTTGTTATGTGGCGTTTTGGAGCCATAATGTCTGTAGGCTGTAAGCTAACTCGGGGAGGGAGGGGGGGGGGGGGGTTCTGCAAGCCATTGAATATCATGGAGAGGTAGTGGGGTTGTGGGTGCTGCCTAGTGGGAGGTGTCATCATCTCCTGCCCCCCCATGTGACCGCTTGTGTATAAAAAGCTGGTTGTTAGCTGGTAGATACTAAATGGCCGCTGGGTGACCAGCTTGTAGACACTTATGTTACGGCGGAATGCTGTCAGTCTTGTGTAATGGTCTGATGCTGTGCGCTATCTGATGTTTGTGTCCCTCTGTCATCGTGTTTCTATGTTATTTACACCCTGTAATGAAGTGTTTCTCAAACCAGTCCTCAGGCCGTGTTTTTGCTCCCTCCCGGCTCCCGGTTGATCCCTGAGGACCGGGTTGAGCTACACTGCTATAAGGTTTAATAAAGAAATATAAAATAAAAAGGCCTCCCTAAAGGCAAGCAGAGGAACACAGACTCGCTCTCAGAAAAAAGCCCAGGGCTCATCCAAGCCGCTGCATCAGTGCCGTACGCGCGCGGCTCTGTCACCCTGACGCTCCACTTCATTACCACTAATTCGTTGGCTGTTGTCTTGGAAACCCTCGTCGCGTATGATGTACCGTGTCTAGAGCTCGGCCGCGACAGAGCTGGGCTGGGGGTTGTGGCATCTTACAGCGACTTTCACACAGAAGCCAGTTCCTGACGGTAATTATCGAGGCTGAACAAGCAGACTGTAGACAGACAGAGGATTCCATTGTGCTGATTCTCCCTTGTGGCACCGGTGGAGAATGCAGGGGAAGACCCGGGATCTGCCCACAGCGGCTGGTCCCTAGACAGTCAATCAAGTGAATCGGAGTCATTGATTGGCCAATCAGTCAAGTGCCCTTTCAGTCAGTGAAATGAAGGCTGTGTCTGAATTCAGGGGCTGCATACTTTGTGGTCTACGAAGGTGTAGCCTCTGTAGGCTGAGTTATTCAAAGTTTGAACAGAAAACGTTGTCAAATGGGACGGTCTGGTCTACGGATAATTTCCTGTTTACGTCACCAGCTGTTCCCACCCTTACCCTTCTAGTCTTGTTGCCTAGCCAGGACACACCTACTGTGCAATGAAACTTGGGATATTTTGGACTGCAAAGGATCCATTGGGTGCATCCTTCATGGGGCGGGAAAAGAAGGACGCATTGCATTTGAAGGAGCCGTTGAGGTGGGACAGCCTTGGTGCACCACTGGGACACATTTAGCCTTCCAATGTAGCCTTCGAAGGACGCAGCCCCTGAATTCGGACACAGTCTAAGAAATAAATGTAATGAAATCAATGCAGAAGGCTAAAACTGAATAAAACGGGACTTTTGATTGGTTCAGACAGGAAAGCATTTTCCTCTGGATTATGTCATTAATCTCCCGCAAGCACCACAAACCCTTGGAAGAAAACATATTAGAAAATCTGTATCTAAGGCTTGACCTTCTGTGATGGATGTTTTTTAAATTCCTGCTGTACAGACAGTTCTGGATAAATCCTGTCATCTGGGCATGGAGTTACCCTGTCAGTCAGGAGCTGCGCGTGACCTTCCTTCCAGAGGTTATACGAGACCTCACGAGCCTCAGAGTCACGTGGACGGTGTTCTTGGAACCAGAGGTGTGAGTACTCAAGGGGGCCTCGGATATCAGGGCATGTCCTACACGGTGGTCCCCCGAAGGGGGTGACCAATTAGGGGGGCCATTGACGGACAATCCTGTAGCCTGATGGAGAGAGGCAGATGCCCTTGATGTTTCCTGCATCCATGGCAGACTGTTGCCGTGTTGCTGGAGCTTCCTGCGTTGGTGGTCTTTGACCCCTGCGATCCCTCTACCCAGTTCTGCCCCCTCCCCAATTCCCCCAACTGGCAAAACTATTAGTTTCCAAGTATCTCTTAAGAAGTCCCTCCAAACAGTCACATCCTTTAGAACATTCTAGAACATTGTTTCTCAACCCAATCCTGGGGGACTCCCAGCCAGTCCACATTTTTGCTCCCTCCCAGTTCCCAGCTCCCAGTTTGGGTTTGCAGGGAGCTGGGAGAGGGCCAAAGACTGCACTGTCTAAGGGGTCCCGTGGACTGGGTTGAGTAATTCTGTTCTATAGAAAAGCCATCTATTTGTTGCCAGGACTTGACAGTAGTAAAGGCCACCTCAAAATGTTTGTTTTATTTACTTATGTAAATCACTGCGGATAGTTATTACAGATTTTCAATGAGCTGTTACCTGTCCGCAGGATTCGGGTTACAGCCCCCAGGGATCGGGTTATAAATTCTGGTCCAAGCCGGCACCCCCTGGGTAACTCACAGCCCAAATCAAAAACCAAGCAATTCGTCCAAATGCTGGTTTTATTCATCACAATGCATATTACACACATGGAAGCATCTAACCATGAGCATTAAGGAAGCAGATCCACCCCCTTGTAAAAATAACAATAAAAAATCCCATAGCATACAAACGACACTCTGTAATATTTCCATATAAAAACAAAATAATACAATATTAAATGATAATAAACATTTTCTGAAATTCATAATTCTTTAACACCCCAACCCTGTTCTTGATATATAAAATAAATATATCACGTACTTTCAGCATAATTGCTCTAGCCAATCAACCTAGTTAGGTTTTTATTTAAAAAAAGAAAAAAAAAAACATATTTTCAAAAGACCTACACTGGCTTCTGAATATTTGTAATTAGAAAAAGGAAATGCTAGTCATTGAGAATATATTTTTTGACACTGACACATTCGATTTATATGAGATGATATATACAGATCTATACAGATGCATATCGACACGGATTTATAGACGGTATCTGCTCATATAATGGTGAGTGAACTTCATTGCACGTCCTTGTACAGGTCAAATGCATTTACTGTAAGCAAAATTCACTGAAACTGCAAAAAAAAAAAAAAAACATGGCCGAATTCCAAATATTAAGAGCACAACACTTTCAACGAAACAAACAAAAAAAAAACCCACGCAGCTTCAACAACATTTCAATAGCCATCTGCATGCGTGTGGATATCACAGAAGTGGTGACATCAGAAATAATGAAGATGTCACCGTTAGAAATATGAGAAGGATGGCTGCTTAAAGTTTACAGGCTAAATACTGCAAGATGTTATGCTTCAGATTGAGTCAGGTCCGGTTGGCTGTGCTTGTATATACAATCAAATTTAGACACTCGAAATAAATCCCTACACATGATACCCTAAGTGTTATTCCTTCAGTGCAATAATATCCACATGGACACAAAGAAAAATCGTAGGGGAAATGCAGAGTGGCTTAAAGGACCGGTTTCTGAATGTCGTCCTGCAAAAATCCCACAGTCGATGCTCTGGATGGTGATGATTATTCAAAGTAGAGTTGTTTTTTTACACAACTTTTACGTCTACCTCCATCTAGGATGTCCATCTAAGGGGTTTTCCAAATGTCCATTTTCTATTATTCAGGAAATGGGGGGGAAAGGCACGGACATACTGGAGCTCGCTGTGTCGTCACTGGTCAGCTCGTTTGTGACCAGCGGCAGCCATTTACCCGAACTCCTCTGAGCTACGAGGAGAACCAATGGGCTCCTCAGCTGATGGAGGAGTGCGGCGAAAACATCAGAGACAGACCGTAGGCACAGAGTGGAGGGTAGGTCTATATACACGATATGTAAACCCCAATCCCGTCCGCGATGCAGGCCCGCAGCAGTCCGAACTGGCCGGGGGGGGGCGTTATGAAGCCTGTATTCCCCTCTCTCTTCAGATCTCCGTGAGGGTGAGCTTGTACCCCACACCCAACTCCTCCATGTGAATCTGGAAGGTGTCCTCATTAGAGTAATGCTTGATGATGTTGTCGTCCATATTCACGAGGATCCTGATGATAAGCGTTGAGAAATCCAAGATATTAGATGGGACTGATGCCACGGGCATCTATGTAACGTGCCGTTGGATATTTACGCACGTTTTGTGTAAGTGTGTATATGACCGAAGGAATAATATTCTTACCCCTTTTTGCACTTTTTGTAGACTTTGCCTATTTTCTCCAGCGGCACCTCATATTTGTCAGATATCTGGGAAAAGACAATCATTTCACATGCTTTAGCGCGACCATAACACAAAGGTGCCACGTACACAAGCCCGGGGGGAAGCTCTCGCTGGGCACTGCGGTTGTGTTGGAAGGCGCTACGGTGTTGGGCAACATCGCTGAAGGCGCCTCGATGCGGCCAATTAGTCCGCCACCGTCAGAGTGTCCCAGGAGGCGTGCCGGGACGGCCCCCGTGAGCGAGAGCGGTGCTGAACGGCAGCTCTCAGCTACAGGGTTTTACACAGGGAAGTTGTTTGTGGATGTATGATTTAACACGATTGATAACATGGTGTGATATAGTGTATTGGATGCTGTGAGCAGCGTTTGATTGTATGCGATAGTCATGTGATACAGTCTGCTTGTGTCCTACATCATCTTTTTGAAAAGTACAGGAGCTTACCGCCTCAAGCAGGCCTTTCAGTGTGGGGGTGTTCAGCATAAGGGCATCAAACACCTCCTCCGTCTCCTTCCGTACGTAGAGCAGGACTGCGTGGTGGAGGGGGATCAGACAGGAAGCAGTGAGAAGCGGTTTGACTGAGGAACACGCGTACGCAGGCGTGTAACCAGGCCACGTTTCACTCAGCCGTTTACCAAAAAGCCACGTCCCAGATAAGCGTATCTGCGGCTTTTTGGTTACGGCGCCCGGTGGGAGGCCAGCACGCGATTATGGAGGCGAAACACTGCGTCCCCTATGTGATGGAAACCAGACGAAGGAAAAGCAACGACAACCGAAATTATCCCGCTTTCTGGATCTTGACATCGCCTATTGAATAGGGAAAGGCACATAACTCTCTGCCTATTACTCGGCAAAGCCTATTACTCTCTGCCCCAGTGCCTGAGGTGGGGGGAGAGGGGGGGCTTCCATGCTGCAGCATAAGAATGTGCCGGGGGGGGGGCGGTGGTTCTGAAAAAAGCAGGCCAGGCCCTCGTGTCCTGCTCTGGGATGCGGTGGAGGTACTCTGACCAACATTAACCTGCACAGGATGTGAGAAGCAAGGTTGTATAAGCCTTCCTTAGGTACAAAGACCACGTCCTCTTCAAACCAATGCCTGACACGCTGTTAGGACCCAAGGGTGACCACTGCTGCTATTGACCTACAGAGCTTCTCAATGAGCCGCCCTTGGCTTCTAAACCCAACAGGGTGAAACTTTTGAAGGATGAAGGATGCGCAAGGTGGCATCCTTCTGGTCTGTCTGCTAGACAGACTCTCATGAATACTGGCTGAGAGCCCAGTGAGTAAATATCTCTCAGAGGTCTCAGGGGTAGCTTGGTGTAAAGAAGACGGAAACGTTCAATAGATCTTTCTCACGATGACCCCACTCCGACCAAAAGCTTAAATGCCGAATCTCAAACGCAGGTGTGTGGGGGAGATTCTCAGGAGCATTAAAGGTGCACCTACCTTTCTTGGGCTCTTCCATCCTGGCCATCTTGTTGGCAGAGGAGCCAAACTCTTCCTCGCTGGAGTACGGTAACCTCTTAATGGCCGAGCTGGAGGCAAGGACGGAGGACAGCTGGATAAATCCTTCCGCTGGGTAAGGTCGATGAACCTTCTACTCCCCAAAAAACCCCAACCAGGATCACAGTCATAAAAACAAATATGAAAAAGTGAGACTCACCCTTCCTCTCCATCTTCTGCTGGGAACTGCTAGAAGGAAAAAAAAAGACATGAGAAAATACCATAATAGCGCGGAATTAAAGAAATTAATTGCAAGTTAAGATGGGAAGAATTTCCCAGTTTCGAAACGGTTGGGTTGCCTTTCAGCCCGTGACGCACCCTGGGACCTGCGCTCTCCCCACACTCAAACCCAGCTAGGAGACCTGTGAGCTTCTTCACCTTCCTGTACACCAGCCCAAGTCGCCATATTAGCACCCAAGGGCAAACCAAAGCTTATTATCAAAACTGGCCCACTTGTAGAGAGGGAAAAATTGACTTCTTAAAATATCTTTTCTAGACCGTATTAGATTTCATCTAGTCCATATATAATCGAACTGATCCAGTCTTATTTTAAAAATGTGTTCATTTCAAATGTATTTATATTTGTATTTATAACCCAGTATGACAAATTTATTCCTGTCCTAATGCGTCTGCTTATCTCAGTCATGCCAAATTAAACCATAAACCTTAAAGCATAAAGGCAGGAGGCCAGGAGGACGTTCAGTTCATGACATTTTGGCTCAGGGAGTCACGGCCGCGATGACATGTCAGATAGATAAGGGCCCGTCATGTAACCACCGCTAGAAAAACAGGAAGAGGCGGGTGCCGTCGGGCCCACTAACGACGGCGAACAGTCTGTATGCGGAAAAAACCCCAGACTCCCCTCACTGTGCCTCTGCGCGTCTCCCCAGGAGAGATCGTAGCCTTTGGTTCTATGTACAGTGCATATCTCTGCAAACACCTGATGTTAGTCTGTGTGTGGGGGGGTGGGCTAGGTGGGTTACCGTACAAGGACAGGGTGGAAGCAAATTCGTAACGGCGAACAGTTGACCCCAATTATCACTTTAATGTTCGTGCAAATTCCAGAAAGAATGGAATCTTCCAGAACAAACGTCATTGGCTTATTTTATTTTTATTAAAGCATTGCGAAACAAGCTAATATGTGTCGACATGTTAAACGTTACTTGACATTTGAGAATTGGTTAATCTTTGTTTGGTTGGCTTGATATCCGGTTCACACAGCAGAAGCCCTCATAACCAAAACTTGGAGAAGCTGATTTTAAGCGTGTTTTTAAAAAGGTGTCATTAGTAAGAATAGGATACTGACTTCATCGATCATTCGCTGACCAAGCGGTAAGGATTGGAGTTGGGGCGTGTTACTCACGTGGCGCTGGAAGTTGGAGAAGTGGATATCGGGGATGAAAAGGACCGGCTGGGTGTCGAAGTCAGTCATCACCTTGAAGGTGGTGACGTCACTGCGCTTGTGCAGCAATGTAGGCATCTTCACATCCACATCTGGAGGGGGGGGGGGCACACGACTCAGCCATAATGATCGAAATAGGGCAACCCGCACAGGAGGGATGGAGAATGGATGGAAAATGGAGAATTTGTTTAAATTCTCCATTGTCCATTGCATATTGCATCGGTGAACTGGATTTAGTAGACAAAAGCATCCACTAAATAGACAAATTTAAATAACCGAATTAGACCAGCGCCCGCTCCACCTGGGTGTGGCCAGTAGGGGGCATGTACTCACAGCTGCTGAGGTTGGTGTTCAGGTCTACGCACTTCCCCTTCCGGCGCGTCTGCTTCCTCTCCTCGTCACGGATCTTGCGCTCGGCGCCCTTGTCGCAGAACACCTTGATCTGGCAGCAGGCTCGGTGGATGGGCCTGTTGCTGCGGTTGTTGTAGCTGTAGGTGTCGATCTGCAGGTTGAGGGGTAAACCCTTCACGCCTTTCTGGCAGGAGAAGTCTGTGCTCAGGCAGTTCACCGCGATGAAGATCTGCGGGGAGGAGGAGGCACAACACTGGATTTTAGTAATGGTTTCCATATGTAGGAAGCAACTCCTAGGAAGCAACTCGGTGACCGGTTAGCTACAGCAACGGCAGACAAAGGTGCAACTGTGCAGAGTATGTGAGCATGTCTCCCCCTTTTGGAGGATTGGTGTAATTACACATTTTATTTGCTCTTAAAGCACTGTTTAATTCGAAAGTCAAATTTCCACTTATAATACTTGACAACTGATATTTTAAGATCCTTTGCTGATTGCGACTAATTGATATATAGATACCAAAAAACAGTGAGTATTGATGTTTCAATACTTCGTTGTTTACTATATACAGTGTTTAATATTTCATTTTCTACTTTGCCTAAAAGATAATTTTCTCATTAGTATGACAAGAAAACCTTCAATCTCTCCTTTAAGTGTTTTAATACAACTAAATTACTGGACTAGATGAATATATTGAACATTTAGACGATGTTTTCTATTTATTGCCACCAGGGGGCAATATTGTGGTAGACAGAAATGCACCATTGGGATAAATGATGTACACTCATAGATATCATTAGTGCTTCGTTTCATACACATACTGGTGACTTTCCATGTTCAGTGAGAACTTCCTGCTGGTCACGGAGACCAGCTCCTAAACTTGTGAGCTCCTCTCCCTGCTCTGCTAAGCTTCCCTGGGCTCAAGCAAACAGACAACGTAGCGTGAGCAAAAGGATGGGTGTCCTGTGACCACCAAACCACGTGACCACCACCGCCTCATATCCGGGAGCAAGGAAAACACTATGGAAAAGACAACAAGGAGCTGCCGACGCCTGCGCTTCTGTTTGCTGTCAGCAGCAGAGCGGGGAGAATGTTTTTTTTTTTTTTTTAGAACCCAATTCTGGCATTTTTAAGTCACCTATTTCAATGGAGGCGAAAAGCCTGCATATAGAGTGACTGGTGAGTAATCTCCTGCAGTCACTGTCAGAGCGGTAAAACGTTGTACCCGTTGGACGGGATTCCATTACTAGCCATCAAGCTGAAAAACTCCGCTCCTGCCCTGTTTCCTCATTCCAGCTCTCATTGTTGGGCTCGTCTCGCCTGAAGGCCTTTTCCTCCATACATCACATGAGGTGACAATAGGTGTGACAGGTGTGACAGGCGAGAAAATGTCGCCGCCGAGCCACAGGAGCGCATGCTCGCATCGCCCGGGCGTCCCGGACGACGGGCGCCACTGGGGAACAGACTGATGTCGTGGCCGGGGCGAACTGGGATGGCACCCTCTGTGACAAAAGCCACTTGATGTCACCAGCCATAAAGGGAGAGCTGTGTGTGCGAAGGAGGCCTTCACGGGATAAAATGGCGAAGAACAAGAAAAGCATAAAAAGCCCCTTAAGTCAGACTTCCCCATTTTTACCCTAATGAAGCTTTGTTCATTTCAACAACCACCTTTTTCATGCCTCCCAAATGCCCTGCACACCCTCTTTAAGAGGAACTGTCTTGTTCGGAATGCGCGTTAACCAAACAATAACATAAACAGGTCAACTGGCTTTAGGTGACATCTGAACAAGGCTGTCTCACAACCAAAGCCAGTGTAAATATGTCCTTTCTTAAGGCAGTACTCGCAGGGTGTAATACAGGAACGTCAGTGAGCATCTATTGTGAGAACACGCCACGGGCTCAGTAAAAGGGATCCTACACCATCTGCGGTGAGTGTGTTCTACTCGCTCACCTTCGCCTCCTCGTTGATGTCCCACGTGAAGGAGATGGCGTTGTAGGCGATCTCCTCGATGTTGCTGATCGTGTTGAAGCTCTCTTTGTAGTCGGCTGTAGGGGACCGGATGACGGGTATAGAGTTAGTGGTTGGGACTTACAGCTGACGCCCCGTTGACGTCCTGTGGTTTCAACAGACAGAAAATTGGCTACAAAGACATAAAGGATGGAGAGACGTGGATTATAATCATATGCACGGTGATGTTCTGTGATGGAGGCAGCGTGTGGCTCAGAGGGCTAAGCCTCCCTGCCGCTGATCAGAAGTCAGAGTGGACTGTTCTTCAACAGAACAGTCACATGTCTGTGGGCCCTTGAAAGGCCCTTAACCCCCCAGCTCCATGGGGGCCGCTGCAGGTGGCTGCCCTTCGCCACCAAGCTTGCTCTCATCTACATGCGTGTCATGGCGAGCAAGATGGGGTGGGTGGAAAAGCGGATTTCCCAAAGAGGATCAGTAGAAGTGTCATTATTATTGAATCACGTATGGACAGTGGATATTATGATGAGAATGGTATTGACCTTTTAGTCAGAATTCCACATGTGGACAAGAATGACACAATAGTTGGCCTAGATCTCCAACATTGTTGCCCTGGTCTTTGACTGCATCCATGGCTGGATGAGCTCCTCTCCACCATTATCTCAGACCCATCATCCATGGTGATACTATCTGACAAGACAAGTACCCTATTCTGTGCTTTCTTTTCCAGTTTCACTTCCAGTAGTTGTCCCAGTACCGGTTGGTTCCATGGGGAACTGACCCCGGTCACACCCAATCCCCCTGAAAGTAGAACGCTCTTCTTCTTTCACGAAACAGAAGACATTCTCAATCGATGCATCGACACTGACTCGCACAACGGCGCCTGTATGAGTTGAACCATATCCTAAACAAGCCGTTTAGAAGCGCTTCCCTCCCCCCCAGACATCCACCCCTCCCTCTGGTCCACATAAGCTGAAGTACAACAACACGTTTACCCATCTCTCACATAGTTAAGCTTCTCTTTCACACGCCATACATGCTCCACAGTGCAAGATGGATGACGGATTGTCGGTCTTCTCTCAGGAACTAAGCCGTTCCATTGTCCTCTTCAGAAGCCGCCGTTGAGGGCACGTTTCCCCAGCCAGACATACGCACACATCCCACCAAAATTTGATGACATAACAGACCACTAGGGGGGGCAACCCTGCTTATATTCCCTATTCTCCCTTTCCCTCCTTTTTTTGGGTCGAGGTAGTTTATGTTCAAGGAAGTCCCAAGATTCTCAAGGTTCGTTGGTTTAAGGGAAGTACAAGCATGCAGGAAGACCCAGACCAGAATATTCTGGAAGAACACTACCTACGTTTGCCAACATTCACTCGATGGAACGTAACTATGAAAAAAAAACATGCACACATGGCCTGTGTGGGACCTGTAGACTGTGGCGATAACGTGCACACAGTGAAGGAACCACTAGAATGGCTCAAATCTGAGGGTTCTTCTGCGCAAGAATTTAGGTGGGCGGCTGATCGAGAGAAGCGCGTCCTACCGATGTCGATGCAGCGCTGCTTCGCTGTGTGCTGCCGGGAGTGCCAGTACTTCCAGTGCTTGAGCTGGTCTTCCCGGCATTTCTCCTCCCCGAACACCACCATCACCACACTCTGGAAAACAGCGAGTCGCAAGCGTCAGACCACAAACCACAGGCGGATGGACGCACCTGCTCAAACGCCCAACATAGTCAGCAGCCCAACAGCAAGAGTCTAACAACAAACCCTAACCAAGAACCACGTTTCCCGAGATGCTGCGTTCTGGTGTCACCCTTACCCGGACTTTGCTGATAGGGTGGTGTAAGACCTTGCTGTTGTTGTCGGTTTCCCGAAGGCTGATGGGATAGAATTGGCCCTTGTTGAGGTATGTCATGGTGCCGTCGCCAGACTTCTGCCGGAGAGACTTGGAAGCCTCCAGTGTGTATTCAAAGTTATTACTGAGGAGGAAGAGCAGACATATAGTTTAGGAAGACCCTCCATTTTCTTAGACTTCAGACGCATTGAGATGCATGCAGTGTGTTCCTGAGAATCAGAACAACTCTTAAGCAGGGAACAATGGTGAAAGTTCCACTCAGTGACAAATCTTGGACCGAAAATGATTTTGTTTTCCAAGGCTTAGAACTTTGAGGAAGTGAGAAAAGCGAGGCCTGCTTAACGGAAAAGCCTGTCGGCTGGGGTGGGGGGGGGGACTGGATAGGCCTACCTCAAGACGGTATCGAAGCTGGTGTAATCATCCTGCGCAATGGGGGGCATGCGTAACTGGAGATCCCCAGGGAAAGGGAACACCTGCAGTGGACAAAGGGTGGGGTAGCGGGAGTGGGGGTGGGGGGGTAGAGGACCAGCATTACACAAACATCGACAACATGGACTCGCTCCCAGGGAGCTGGGGGACTCTCTCAGCCAAGGGAAAACAAAGCGTTGCCCCCACCACTGCTCCTGTATAGGGTTTTGTTGGACTATCCTTTTAATGTAATCCCCCACCCCAACCCCCCCAGGTTAAATACAGAAAGGGAAGAGAAAAGGTTTTGCTATTGTAAGAGAAAAGTACAGCGTCTTATTGTATTCAGCGGACAATGGAATAATAACATGCTAGCCGCTATTTTGGCAAGTTCAAATAGAACCAGGTAGGGTTAAGCGTAGCCCTGGCTCCAGAGGCACAGGTGAAAGGGGTATTGTATGGAGGGACGCTGGCGTGGCGGGGGGGGGGGGTGGCTGGGGTTTATGACCGGCGGGCTGAGGCCTCTCGTCGTACCTCCTGGGAGCTGTCCTTGAAGGTCTCCGGGAACGTGGAGTCGGGGGTGCGGGGCTGCGTGCAGGGGCTAAACTGGCTGTGGTTGCTCGAGCGCTCGAACGGCACGCCGTGCCCGTCTGGCTCGGCGCAGTGGGCGCCCGGTGGCGCCGGCACGGGGAAGCCATGCGAAACGCCCTCCGTCTTCACCGGGTAGCTGGGCACGGCAGCGATGGACACAGTGACCGTGGTGTCTGGGGAAGGGAATGGTGCCCTCTTGTCCTGCCCGAGCTGGTTCGGGAGGACGATGTTGAACGGGACGCCCTTCAGGACCTGGATTCTGTTCTCCCCCGACGCCATGGGAGCCTCCTGAATTGGCACCATGTGGTTCCTGCCGGTGAACGCAGACAGGGGACGGTCAGGTCAGCGCCGCCCACGACCGCGCCCGGCGCACCGTGCCCCCGGATTCCTCCCAGTTCCTAAATTCTCTGCAGGTATTGAATTTCACGGCTGCTTCGGAAACGTTTGTCTCCCATATCGATTTTCCAGCGCAAACATCCTAGCATTCTTTGACATTTTTGGCTGCCTCCCATGTCTTGCTCTTTTGAAATATTTTCATAAACGTAACGAAGCCTGTTTTTAACGTTTCCATTATACCAGCAATCATACCCATATGATGTGTAATGATCGCAATGATTAAAAAAAAAAATCGGTGTGCTTGAGAAAGCATTTTGGTCGGAAAATTGATCAACATCACCATTATTGTCTACTCCGTGCCGCAAAAGAAAAAAATCTCCAATGGTGCTTCCGTGCCAAGGATCGACGTGGGTGAAAAGACACATTTCAAACAGTGAATGACATGAAAAACCCGGCAGAGATGCTAACACACGCGAACAGAATGCCCTCGATCACAGGAAGGGAGCCTCTTTACTGAGCAGCCATGGCATCAAAGAGCCGAATTACCTTTTGTTGGGATCCACATCAGATCCCAGCACATCTGTCTTGCCCGGTGATATTGTTCTCTTTTCCCGTGGCACCTGTGGAAAGCAAACATTATCTGCGTGGCTCTGACCACATCCTGCAGCCAGCAGGTCCCTCACTACACATCAAATCCCTCTGCCGTCTCTCACATCCAATTCTTCTAATCGATAACTCAACTGATTGGTCCACTCCGAGCAGATCCATAGAACGACGTCACACCACCTGTCACATCTACCTTTCCTAGCTGTTTATCAGTTTAACAGATAGGTGATCGAGATGCAGGTTTCTCGGATAATGGAACACTGAACACCCCGGCAAAAAAAAAAAAACATGTCGTCAGATGATGTTCCATAAGTGACTGACTTCAAAGAGGAAACCAGAAGGGGCCCCTCTGAGGTCTTTGTGACCCACGCCCTCCCAGGCTATGAACAGTACCTTGTAGTAGTCATAGAGGAGTCCCAGAGCTGCTGCGCTGTCCTCGTCTCCATTGATGCTCATCATAGCCTTGGTGGCGACCGTCAGGGGGTTCTCCAAGAAGGATTTCCAGGCCTCGTCCTCGTTCGTGAAGGATCTCCTCTGGCTGTAGCCAGGGTCATTCTGTAGCACCAACACCGCTCTCTTGCTACAGAAATAAAGCCAGGGAAGCCACCGTCAAGCAGGACAGCCGGAGGAACCTTACAAGCCCATAGGATTATAAAGTAGAGGAGCCAGCACAGGATATGCAACAATCTGAGAACTTCCTCATTTTTCCGTTGGGAGGTTGGACTTCTTACAAAATGGATGCATTGTAATAAGTGAATATAAGAGACTTTAATGGGAATGTGTGTATTTTAAAAATAAGCCAGTCCAAGCTCAAATACTAAGGGTCTTTAACACTTTTTACACAGGTGTCTCAGAAAATATAAAAGGAAATTCAACAGATTTTTGGTAGGAATCCATGTTTAATGCATTGTATCCTGCACCTTAGCCATCTCTGAGCAGGAAGTGTTAGCCATAATTAAGATGGTGCAACACCTACTCGTTAAGCTAGGTGACTCTGGGGGGAGGGGGTATTTGTGCTGGTCTGATACAAATAATCTACCAAGAAAGATCAAATACAGTGGCTGAGGGGAAAATTCTGGACTGCCCCGTCTTAAATTAGTTATCTTCCTCATCATCATTGTCATGACTGTTCACATCCAGTGTTTTCAGAAATCCGTAAAACATCTGAAAATGAGATGTGGATCCCATATGTATGACTGTGCTTTGGGGGGGGGTTGACACGGGTGGGGTTTGGCATACAGTTAAATCACGTATGGAAAGACAGTGTTGTTAGACAGTTGTAGTCCTGAAATACAAAACACATCGTACGTAGATAATTTAAATAAAAGAGATGAACACTTACTACTACTTTGCATGTAATTTTCTTTTGTATCTATTTATCTCTCTTTGGACCTTCTAACAAAAAAAAACACAGGTCTGTAAAGCAACCAAATGAGCGGGAACCTCACTAAACATTTACACTATCGATTTACACACTTTAATCATTCCAGCCAAAATAAGAAAAGGATTTGAATTTTGTTCTTTGCGTGGTGGTTACGCAATGCGATCCGTGGCATCGCTGCACACGTGATAATTTCACTTGTTTAAGGTAAAACGTCTGTTGAAAGTGCAAATATTGACGACGCGTCCTGTCAACGCTAAACCTAAATAGTGCCCTCGAATGTCAAACAAAGCATTCTAGCTAAATTATACATTAAAAAGGGTAAGGAATATTTGTTGATTTTCCTGTGTTTAGCTGGGTGACCCAAATCCTCTCGCGCTTATTTCACCATTTTAATTTATTCAATTAAATTTGGACTACCGTCATCATCGAAACAAAAAACACAGCGTCTTTTAGTCAATTGCGTGTTTTATACATAGGATAGGTCCATATGATATGGTCTAATTGTTTAATGTGCCTCCCCAAATGTCGTAGACATGTATCGGTTGCAGGTATGCAGATCTACTGACTATATTCCTTTTTGTTTGTTTGGTATAGGGAAAGAGTCGATCCGTCGCCTAGCTAGTGATCAAAAGAAGTATATTATTAGTAATCCTATATCTAATTGTGTAATTCACAAAAGTCCCCCGGGTCGATTAATACATTTTGGATTTGCAATCCGATAGATCCGTTATTTCGTGGGACTAAACACACAAGTGGACATGCAATCCTTCATTAAAACAAAGGACTCGGCCATGCATGGCTCGAGCCTATAATAATGCTCTAACGCGGCCACATAAAACCTCAGATAAGAAGTGCCAACTTATTTCAAACGAAGAGAATCGTTTCGTTGTGTTAAAAGGAAATCCCGTCCGGATTCTACTTGCATGAATAGCTATAAATAATAGCACACCTTTGTTTTTCGGTCTGTAATTAATGACCATGCTGCATTCTTTAAAGGTTTGGACAAATTACATCAACAATCTGCATCTAAGATAACAGTGATTAAAATGTAGTGCAGAAAATGTGCCCAAAATACAACAAATATACGGCTAAAAAACGTTTTGGCAACGGAAACGTGATACCCGGCAAGGCGGCGGCTTTCGCTTTTTCCATAAATAGCATAACTTATTGTCATTGCATTCGCGTGCGCTGAAGAAGCAACCCCGTAAGAAAAAAAAACTTGTCACGAAACAAATAACGATACTCGGTGACTGTTGTCTAAAATGTCTTTGCTTTGCTGACACAATATTCCTCTAAGAGATTTTAAAGGCAAGGCAGCCAACGCCTTGTAGGTGTACTATTTCACTAGAGTCAACGTTCTCCTTGTCAGTACCTTTAGATGCAAGGGAAACGCTGACATATAACGAATATTTTAAAACTATTTAAAATAAACAGACCCCTACAGTAAGTCATTTACCGGAAAGATGCATATAGGGTCGGTCCCAGTGAGAACACTTGGCCAAACTTCAGCCAGAAGTCTTAATGCAATACAAAAAAAAATGAAATGAGGGAAAAAGTGAAAAACGTTTTATTCGTTAAAACACTTTTACTCGTTAACAGAAAATGCCAGTTAGGAGCGATCCTGTACATCAGAAACCAAGAAGAATAGAAAATACACCACCGGTTGTTACTAACAGCAGAATCTAGCCCAGATGAAATTCTGTCGGTGTCCAGAAATTGTCTTTAGACTTTGACTTTCAAGGAAAAAGCGTTTTTCGGGTGGAAAAAAAAGAAACAAAACGATGGTAAATGTCAAAAACTACGCGAGAAGACAAAACAGGCAGAAATATGCTCCAACAAGTAGAGCAGGTGCACATGCACCTGCGCGAGCGGCGCAGGCTGCAACATGACAGGTGAGGCGCGCGCACCTATGCCCGACTCCCCAAGTCCGACAGTCAAGCCGGCAACTCGGCAGGCAGGCAAAAAAGTCAACAGATTCTTTCCAAGTCATAGGACCAAGAAGCAAAAAAGGCAATCCTTCAACCTTTGAAAATGTCACAGTACATAAATGCAGTTATCAGTAGATTATTCCACAACTGATAAAATTGGTGAAATGTTCAGCACCAGACACATACACACCGGTTCTACTGGACTTACACCCCTGACAGAGTTCACTTACTTGTCATGTTCCTGTGTCATCTTGGTCGGTCAAACTGGACTTACTAGTTATACGGTAAATCCGATCCGGCCTCTTTACCTGAAAAACTTCTTAAAGAAGCGGGATGAGGGCAATGTTAAGGTTGTCCCTAAAAGAACGGGTTTTGTTGGCTTTTCTCGCTTTTTGAGGTATAGTCAGATTCAGAGGCCGGTTTTACCTGTGACTGAGCAGCAGATTGGATTACAGGGGCACGTGGGGCGGGGCCTGGCCTTCCAACAACATTGGCTGCGCGCTCCTGATTGGGCCGTCCGTGGGCTGGGTTCCCAGGTTTCTTCCACCTTTGCATCACAATGCCCTACCTAACGCTCAAGATTACTTCATTTGCGTGAAATACGCAGTTTAACAGTGATTGGAGTTGTGATTTTTTTTTTACTATTATTTTTTTGGGTCTGTACTGTTCAATCCCCGCAAAATTTTAAGTTGCACGGAAGCATGATTAATAGACTAACTCCGATGTTACAGTGACGTTGCCTTTTGGGAGGCTGTGTTTAAAATAAAGCAGAAAAACACATCAGACCTCGTGCCTCAAGAAAACTTGCTTTACATTTCCATTAACTGTACAGTGATTAAGATGAAAACATTAAATAGTAAGATCTATTTTATGTGCAATTCAGTTAAACCGTATCACCACACACCTGCTGACATAAATACGGCGCTAATACCTAGTTTCTCACCCAAAGAGGCGAGTGCAGAACGTAACTATTTAGAGTTTAGACAGCTCTCAGGGGAAACGTCACACTGGGCCTCCCTCTGTCACCCCCAGTGCTTTAAGTCAGCGGTACTCACAGGTACGCAGTAGCCTACCGGTACCTCTCAGTATCTGGGAGTACCGAATAACAAGGGCTGTACAGGCACCCGGTTTTCCCCACTTCAGGCACTGATCACCGCTACTTTATGACAGTCATAGTCGCAAAAGCAATGCTCTTTTTTAAAAAAAAAAAAAAAAAAAAAAACACGTTTGAAATTAATACAAAGTTAAGCGCAAGCCGTTATTCGATGCTGTGGCAACTAACCTTTGTTCGCCGCAAGCGATGAAGAGGAAATCCGAAATGGATGAAAACCCAGTCCCCTAGAATTAGGCCTATATATGAAATTAAACAGAAAATCCATCCATCCATTGTCCAACCCGCTTATCCTACTGGGTCGCGGGGGGTCCGGAGCCTATCCCGGAAGCAACGGGCACGAGGCAGGGAACAACCCTGGATGGGGGGCCAGCCCATCGCAGGGCACACTCACACACCAGGCACTCACACATGCACACCTAAGGGCAATTTAGCAATGTCAATTAGCCTCAGCATGTCTTTGGACTGTGGGGGGAAACCGGAGCACCCGGAGGAAACCCCACGACGACACGGGGAGAACATGCAAACTCCACACACATGTGACCCAGGCGGAGACTCAAACCCAGAGGTGCGAGGCAACAGTGCTAACCACTGCACCACCATGCCGCCCCTAAACAGAAAATGCTACTGGAATTTCAAAGACACATTTTTCGTTGTAATACTAATGAACTAGCCCCCTGACGCCTTTTTGTATGCCCTGTAGTCTGTAAGGGCCATAACATTTAATTTCTCACTGCTTTACATGGCCAGCATGAACTACGGACCTTCTAGAAGAACGATGTCCGTATAATATCTTCTGTCGGAGGCAAAGAGTCGCGCTTGATGCGCCACAGGACATGCAACAATGCCATCTTGGGTCGAGTCGCTGCCAAATTATGAAGGCCCGAAGAAACTGCAAAGATAAACTTACACGGAGGGGAATCAAATTGCCACCTTTCATTCGCACTCCTGCGGCCGGATGAATGAATCGAGGATCATTTGCGGTTTCTGTCGAAACCACGATCCACAAAGGGGGCAATTACATTTAGGGTGATAAAGCAGGAGGGTGACTGCCCAGCTCTCGAGCATAGCTTTCGAAGCTCATGCAAAACGGATCTCAGTGATTTTGAACTGAATAATAATCGAATGACGCGGTTTTGTTTCACACAATTGCGTGCCAGTTTAGCTTATGTGAAAACGGTGAAATTTGCATTCGTAATAGTTATTTGTTCAGTATATGAACACACAGAGCTGAGGGCAATAGTCATCTTTAGCAGATTCATCTTTATACCCAGTTACACTGAAAAACCTTTAATTTGCCTGTTCCCAAAGTAGGTAAGTTTCCAAAATGATACTTGTATAAACATTTCTGTGATTTAAAAATACAAAAAGCATATCCAGTGCTTCGATTAAAATATAGAACAAGCTCGATCTAATTATAAATAGTAACGTGACAAAGTAACTAAGAAATATTATATTTAAAAAGCCAGTAGCGGATTGCATTGGGTGAATACAGGGCTGTCAGAATTTAATCTCAGGTGTATCACTGTGGCAGCACACACCCATTTTCATAGCCAATAACTGACCCCCACCTGGTACAAAAGCCCTGTGACTAGTCTCAGCACAGGGAGCAGTCTCTGCAAGTAATAAATCCGCCAAATGAATCAGCATTAAACACGATTGAAGCGATAAAACCGAGGGCGTAGGTTTAGTTTCAACATTGGTAGAGACCAAATCAGTCCCGAACCCCCCCTCTCCCCTAAAAACACACGGTACTCCCACAGTAAGGTCGTATCACAGTGCCGTTCATACCCAAATGATAAAACACGTTAGTGTTTTGAACAGCCACGGTTGTTGCACTTATTGAACGGCATATGCGCAAACCACTTCATAAAAGAATTAACACGCATGCAATTACCCTGCCTGTCTCTAATTTTTAAATCGAACTATTTAGTGGAAATTCCGCAAGTGATTAAAATCATCAGACTACAGAGTGGAGACTTTATGCTTTAGCTCAGTTGTGTTCTTTACAGCGGGATACAATTGCAACATAAATTAGTTATCCTGAAACCAAACACATAAAAATATCAATAAGAAGTACTCATGATTAATTTCAAACATGTTTCCTTTTTCCCCTGTGGGAGATATTCTAATGCGTGCGACAGTGCAACATATCGTGAATTTGTTGTCAGCCTCGTGGCTTATGGTCGATGAAGAAACGCTGGCTTTCAACCCTTTGATGGTGGCGCGCATTAAGCGCGGAAAGCGCGCACACCTACGCATGCATTTACTCAAAACAAATCGAGCTCCAATTTAAGGACATGGAAAGGATTAAGCATCTTTAATGAAAGATCCAGCAATTCAAATATTTAATATTCTGTCAGATGTCAATTCCCGTTAAACAACAAAATACATTGTTTTAGGATTCTATGTTTTGTTATCAGTGGAAACACATTTCTTTTATAGTTTATCCATCAGTAAAAATGCGCAAACTATAGGCTTACAATCGGTGTAATCATGGGCGTAAATTATTGGGGGGGGAGGGGGTTGTAACTAAGGTTATAATTATAATATACTGGGTATACTGGGGGAAATGTCATCCCCATTATTTAGATGTGTTCACAATGTATCCCCAGTACATAGTATAATTACAGCCTTGATTCCCTCCCCAGTGTTGACTCCATGGCTACAGCCTTGGTTGTAAACCCCCCCCCCGCCCAGTAGTCAAAGCCAAACAATACGACCCTCTGAACCTCACCCCCTCCCCAAGCCAATACAACCCACTGGACCTCAACCTCCGTAATGCTCAACTTCAAGATTTGCCCTCGAGTGTAATGCTTTGTTACAATTCATTGACTAAGGCACTGATAAACAATCACCTATTTGCTAAGAAGCTTTGAAGAATCGGTAAAACATGCTTTTCATGAACTTGATTGACCAAACGAACCAGTGTAAGTGGGAGAATAACTGGATGAACAAGCCCTACATTGGAATATATCCATCTGTTCTCAATTTCTGCTTATCCAGTTATGTTCACAGTTACCAGGAGCTTGTCCTGGGAAGCCGACGACATGAGGCGAGGGACACCCAGGATGGGCCATCACCATCACCATCACCTTCATCACCACCATCAGCATCATCACCATCACCATCACCATCATCACCATCACCATCACCTTCGCCGTGGAAAGGCATAGCACTATCAACGATTCTTCAGCCTTCGACACCCCCCCCTGTGTAAGATATACACTCACCTAAAGGATTATTAGGAACACCTGTTCAATTTCATGGCAGTTGCTTCAATGCATTTAGGGGTGTGGTCCTGGTCAAGACAATCTCCTGAACTCCAAACTGAATGTCAGAATGGGAAAGAAAGGTGATTTAAGCAAGTTTGAGCATGGCATGGTTGTTGGTGCCAGACGGGCTGGTCTGAGTATTTCACAATCTGCTCAGTTACTGGGATTTTCACGCACAACCATTTCTAGGGTTTACAAAGAATGGTGTGCAAAGGGAAAAACATCCAGTATGCGGCAGTCCTGTGGGCGAAAATGCCTTGTTGATGCTAGAGGTCAGAGGAGAATGGGCCGACTGATTCAAGCTGATAGAAGAGCAACTTTGACTGAGATAACCACTCGTTACAACCGAGGTATGCAGCAAAGCATTTGTGAAGCCACAACACGCACAACCTTGAGGCAGATGGGCTACAACAGCAGAAGACCCCACCGGGTACCACTCATCTCCACTACAAATAGGAAAAAGAGGCTACAATTTGCACGAGCTCACCAAAATTGGACAGTTGAAGACTGGAAAAATGTTGCCTGGTCTGATGAGTCTCGATTTCTGTTGAGACATTCAAATGGTAGAGTCAGAATTTGGCGTAAACAGAATGAGAACATGGATCCATCATGCCTTGTTACCACTGTGCAGGCTGGTGGTGGTGGTGTAATGGTGTGGGGGATGTTTTCTTGGCACACTTTAGGCCCCTTAGTGCCAATTGGGCATCGTTTAAATGCCACGGCCATTGTTTCTGACCATGTCCATCCCTTTATGACCACCATGTACCCATCCTCTGATGGCTACTTCCAGCAGGATAATGCACCATGTCACAAAGCTCGAATCATTTCAAATTGGTTTCTTGAACATGACAATGAGTTCACTGTACTACAATGGCCCCCACAGTCACCAGATCTCAAACCAATAGAGCATCTTTGGGATTTGGTGGAACGGGAGTTTCGTGCCCTGGATGTGCATCCCACAAATCTCCATCAACTGCAAGATGCTATCCTATCAATATGGGCCAACATTTCTAAAGAATGCTTTCAGCACCTTGTTGAATCAATGCCACGTAGAATTAAGGCAGTTCTGAAGGCGAAAGTGGGTCAAACACCATATTAGTATGGTGTTCCTAATAATCCTTTAGGTGAGTGTATACTAAACATAGAGGCATATTATCATTGCCGGGGGGCCCTATTTCAGGCACCGGAGTCCCTCCTGCTCTTTTCTTTGATAGTTGGGGGGTGGCAACGGTAAAAGTTTCAGACTGGTGCCCCCCCCCTTTTTTTAGCAGAAGCCCTTGGGCTTTAGCCAACGTAACCCCATGCATTAAAGTGTACTTTGAATAATCAACACACTCTGCAAGTGAGGGCCACCTCTGAATGATTGTCCAAAGGTAAGGAACTTGATGGTGCAACTTGAAGCCACAGTAGATCAGAAGCCAGAGAAGCTGTGACCACACCCTCTCACTGGCAGAGCAGGAAGATCATGTGTGTGTGTGTGTGTGCTTTTCTTATAGGTGACTCAAACTGTGTGCGTGTGTGTGTGTGTGTGTGTGTGTGTTTTAAGAGGACAAGGAATGGAAACAGGGGTGATCCTCTATACCAGTGTTTCGCAATCCGGCCCTGGAGGCCCCCTGTTCCGTCCACATTTTTGCTCCCTCCCAGTTCTGGGTAAGGACCGGGTTCAGAAACACTGCTCTATACATCTTCATGCATTGGCCAACACCAACACGTTTAGACTAAAGCATCTGGGTACAGCAGGGAAAGTAGTTCCCAAGAAATATTTACAGTTCTGCTTCAGTAACAAGTCTATAGTGATCTGCGCTTTTGTGAGGGAGACGGGGAGCAGCAGCTGATCTCTACAGCACAGAAGCAATATTCTCCACTGTTGGATGAAGAAAAAGAGAATCAATATAGTCTCTATTGATGGAGAAGGTATGTTGGCAGTAGAGGGATAAAAATGTTCGGTGGTCCGACCCGGTGGTGTGTTTCCATGTATGTAGTCTTTGTTTAGGGAATCATTGATTAAAACAATGTGAAGATTCTTGCTGGTTCACTGTAGGAGTGGATGATGTCACAATGCTAGATGCCTTGGCGTGTTATTGATGGGGCTTGGGACCCTACCTTCAGTATGGGAGAGCAGGTTCTTGATTCTTAATACAGGATTCCTATTCACTGCAGTGTCACAAAGGTGCAAAATGTGGCCGTTTTATTGATGTGACATATGAAGGTTTCAGCTCTTCCTGATGGTGTATGAAATCTATCTCATATGCATGCTTTTGAAGATATTTAACTGTAGATGTAAATGAGGATAAGTGTTGCCTCTCTTTGTGTGGTCCCGGCATATGCAGGGCTCAGTCTCACAAGTTTGGAGAAGGAACAGAGAAGATGTAGGAGAACAAAAGCAATTGAGAGGATCCATAGTCTTAAGCAGCTTTAGAGATGATACCAGCAGGATATGAGGAAGCTTCTGGATCTGTGGACCTGCAGTCCACTTTGCTGTGCCATATTTACTGGTCCCACAGACACCTGTTGCTTTGAGGGGGGCTGTCAGTGTTTATCGTTTATTCATAGGATAGCAGATAAGAGGAACAGTGTGATTGATTGAAAGCAGCATACATCCGAGTTCTGCTTAATTGGCTCAGGTGTGAGTTTAATTTTCGTTGATGCATTTTGCTGAATGCGCAAACTGTGAGCTGGAAAAAAAGCAAAATCGTTATTTTGAGACTGGGGGCAAACAGACCTCTTGAATGCTCATTGCAGAGAAGTCAAAAGTGTTGAGTTTTTTGAAACATTAAGAAAGTCATGGTGGAATTGGTGGTATTTTCCCGGTGGAAAATAAGATCTGCTGAAATGTCATGCGTTGTAGGACACCTGTACACAAACAATACTTCTTGGCAGACATCTCTATCTCCAAGAAAAATAAACAAGTATCCTGAACACATTCTGGGGGGGGGGGGGGTAACGTTCAGCATGGTGGCGAGACCTCGTGTGTCCGAAGTGAACCCCCGCAGGCTTCATTCCTACCTGGCACAACCAGGATGTTTGCTTGGAGACCGGATGAGAGCAGCGTGATGCGCAAATACACAGACATTGATGCTGCTGTTGCTCCTGGGGAGGCCACAGGGTAGGAATCGGCACAGCTGAACCTGAGACGGCGGCCATTACCTCGGAGGGTGGTGATAGAGGCCCGCGATCTGTGACCCTCCTTAAACCTGTCACAGGCCCAGCTTAGACGAGGCGGCCTTCCCGTGCCCAGCTCAAAGGAACCTGCAAGGATGTCAGATATTCTTTCTGGAGGTCGTAGCCGGTGCCATCGTCCTATTTGGTGACATAGGCGACCGCCTAGGGCGTCATATTCTGAGGGGGCGCTAACTTAGCAAGTTGAATTCACTTTTTCTCAGATGGGGGGGGGGGCATGAAGCCTGCATAGAGCATCACATGGGCTCTGACCTGCATTGTTTGTAGCCGTGATATTTTCAGTGGTATGACGAACCATTGAACCACCATTAGAGATTAGATGCAGTAAATGATGAGTGACAGCAGTATCTGTTTGAACCAGGCTGTCTTTCTGCCTAGCGACTATGGAGTTTCCTTCCCGCACTCGCCTGCATAGCGATCCCAACTTCCCACTAAACAGTTAACTGTTCCTCACGCTGTGTGATCTCTATCTGTTTGGATTGTCTGTTTGCTTTTTGGGATACTTCTGTTTTGTGTGGGAGAACGGCTTCTCCTGCTCCCTCTACCCCTAACCCCACCCCCCATTTTGCCCTCCTTTAATACCTGACAGTTAGTATATTACCTGCCTGCATTATATACCTTGATCACACTAAACAGGACAGGGACACCATGGAAATGAGATGCAAATCCCGGACTCCTCCTGGCCCACCGGGAAGTGTGCAGGACATCGGCTCGGGCCGCCAGCAGCTATTTGCTCTGAGAATGACAAATGAAGAGCGACTGTTTTGTTTCTAACTGTTTTTTTGTTGCCTGAACTGGCCTGAGTTCTTCAAAGCAGGTTAGGATGCTGGAAAATGATCACCGAATTTCATTCTGCGGCTCACCTATTCTTCCCGAAGACAGGTGTTGTAAATAAACATGCACATAACTCCTGTTTTGTAGGTTATATTCTTGCTGCAGGAGGAAAACAAATTTCTGGTTCCAGGCTGGATATAAGTCTTGGAGCCACGTAGAGGCCTAGTGCAAGGTTTCTCAACCCAGTCCTCGGGGACCACCAGACGGTCCACGTTTTTGCTCTCTTCCAATTGGCAGGGAATTGGGAGAGAGCAAAAACATGGACCGTCTGGTGGTCCCCGAGGACCGGGTTGAGAAACCCTGGCCTAGTGGATCATCATGTATCCATAAAACACTTCAGGGTTTCTAAGCTGCTAGATTCATAATGCAGCTGTGCAACCGTACAAATAAAGAATAACTTGATTTCTCATCAATGCCATACAATTTGATATAAATAGCAGCGATGGATTTGCCAGTTTTCCTCACTATGCGGAAAAGAATGACAATATCCTTCCAGAACTGCCTCTGTGTTGCAATTGTTTTTTCCACTGAACTTATGCCTACTTACTGAATCCTTTTCCTCAAAGCAATCCATTGCTGTCACTGTCACCGATTCACCCATTACCTTATAAGGAGGGTGGGGTACCTGCATAGAACTGATGCAAACAAGGACACAACAAGCAAACTCCACCCAGAAAGAGCTGCCCAGCTCTGCCCTGGAGTTAATTAACTGCGAAACGTCCGAACTCTCATCTTTATGAGTGGAGACACCTCAGGGCATGTTGTCATGAAAACATGTAACTTTATTTCATCTTAATGGGACATAACTGTTGGCTAAATATCCATGGCAACACGTCGAAAACAGCTGCATGGCAGTAGATCAGCAGGTCAGTAGTGCGCTATCATGCTCTGCTATCCTCGCGGAGTCAGAAGAGACAGGAGCGCCAAGCGGAGTTCTTGAAATTTGCAGTTTTAGCAAACTGGATCAAACTGGATCAAACTGGATCAAACGAAAATGAGAAATCAAAAGTGAGGCCGTATCTGTATACCTGCTGCTTGGAGTTGGTGGCCTGGACTCGGTAATGCACAGGTGCCGCTCATGAGGGCGAGTGGGAAGGTCGTGTGTTAACGCTGTGTTTGTGAGGGGAAGGTCATTGGTTCAAGGCCCTTAACTCCCAGCTGTTACATAGACTAGCTGGTCCTCTCTCTTTCTCTCTCTCTCTCTCTTTCATGTCACTTTGGATAGAAGTGCCTGCTAAGTTTTTTTAAAAACGGAAACCGCTTTGGAAAGTCAGAAATGCTCCGTTGCTGCTGGATCAAAAGACAAGAAATACTGGAATGCAGGGATTCAATTACCATGAGCTGATTATGTCATTGCTATTAAAACACCTGCTCTTGAGAGAATGGCATTAGGAAAACAAACAAAAACCCTACATCTCACGTTCAAAGAGGTAGATTTGTGGCAAATTCTCATCACCTCCGTCACAAATGCACCAGGCAGCAAAAATTGAGTCTGGATGCTGGGAGGATGTGTTTTTTGAGCTGGCTGGGAAGATGTTATCTGCCGTTTTCTCCATGCTTACAGTGCAAACAGTCGTGCTGGTGGAGAGGGCACCATGGCCCATAACCGCACCCCCCCCCCACTGCTCTGCCCTCCCCCCTCCTCACCCCCCACCGGACACACACATGCAGGCTCAGAAGCACTGCTTCTCAATCCGATGAGGTCAGCGCTGTTTGTGGCCATTTCGGGATCCGCCGCGGTCTGTTGTGGTTTCATAGATCAGTGAAGACGTTACCCTTCATCCCCCTGTAGGTATCAGGGCTCTGGTAGGTTCACGGCTCACTGAACCCCTGTTTTGCTCAAAGTTCTGAGAAGGAAAATAGCAGCACCTTTAGATACCAATAGCTTCTGCATGCAGAAACAAATAGACTGTAAAAATAAAATGCTTAAATATGACAATATCCCATATAAAAGAATAAAACACATTTGTAAAATGTAAACATCTTTAAATGATTATCCTTTTATTAACTGACAAATTCCTGGACTTTCTGAGTCCTTCATTTGCAACTCCCGATCCTTCATACAAGGCATTTGCTCTCATACTGTGGTATTGGGACACGTTCATTTGTTTTGAGAAAGGCCCTAAACTTAAAGAAGTTATATAATAAACAATATTGGATTTCTAAGAGACTTTTATTATGAAGTTTAGATTCTTGTTTTGCATATTTCTTCAAGCGCCCCCCCCCCCCGCCCCCCACAAACCACCACCACCACACACCTCTGGTGTGACAAGATTTTTTTGCGAGCCTGTTTCTGGTAAAAGAAAAACACCAGAAAGTTGCAGAAAAACGGCCGAGCAAACCCTGACCAGAGCCGTCCCTGACAGCCACAGTGACACAAACAAAGTGACGGATGAAGACATCTGTCAGTGTTGCGTGCCTGGGTTCATGCATTAAATATCAAATTTATTACCACACAGTATTTGTTCTTATACAATACAAGCTTTACTCACTTTACTGTAATCTTGAGTAATACATTTGAAAACCTCTTTTGAGGCGCTAAGTGAAACTGAGTTAAAAGGGTGTAAGAAGCCAAAATCGGAAAGGAAGGCCGGGATGTGAGGGGGGAGGGCAGAGGGGGGATGGGGGAACCTCAGCCCCTTGCTGTCCTCACACCTCTGTCCTCAGCGCTCGCATGCACTTTACCGCAGTTTACTGCCGCCTCCACCACGTTACCAAAACAACAAGTCATTCGTGTCGTCTGTAGGAGAACAGCCGCTGGCACGCACACCTCGCGGCTTAACCAGACATATTTTGCATGTTACTACTTCGCCGCTGTCACAATTAAATAAATCCCCGAAGCGGGACGATTCAGGAAAGACACCTCGATTAACGCCCTGAAGTGTGTTCGAGCAACAATGACATCTAAGGCTGTGACCGTGTGACGTCGCCCGTTGCCACGCTAACCCTTGTTTAACAGATCATTTACTGCCTAAATCTCCCCGCTTTAAACTTCAGCTTAATCAAATGAGCTCTGATTTCGTCTCCTTGCCCATACAGGTTTTTGACTTTATTCATGCGAGCTGACAGGCTAGGACAGGATTTCTTTTCCATGGGGTGTTAATTGCATACTGTCCTCGCTGATCCGTGCCAAGCGGCCTGCTGACATGACGGGCATCAACGAAAAGACGCTGTCTCTGACCGGTTCAACGTTACAGGGCAGCTGCGTGCAAAAGTAAAGACTCCATGGAAGGCTGTCCGTCGGAAATGAAAGCTGGTCGCTACAGACTGTGAGCCGTGATTAACGCAGTGGTTAACGCAGTGGTTGTGGGGGAGGGGGCTGAGATCAAGGTATGATTTACTTTCTTATGTGTGGTTTATTTAGTGCAAGTTGAAGACGTGCAAGGTGATTAAAAAAAAGAATTACTCTGCTGTAGAGAAGTGGCATTTGAGCTGAAGTCAGAATTAACAAGGTTCTCTAGCTGGAAGTCTACGGTGCAAGCTAATCGTTTAAAACAGAAACCTACAATCGGGCACCACAACCCTTTACAGTGAAACATATTTTTTATCTGACTCTTTCTCTCCAAGATGACCAGACCCAACGGAACTGTAGCTCTGCTCCCCTCAAAGCAAGCTGCCACGAGACAGGCAGTGAAACATGCTGGGACACTGTTCACCCTACGTGCGACATGGCTGTATGGTGGTGGGTGGTGCATCAGGCCAGACACACAGTTAGCAGCTGAGGGGAAATCAACCTGACACAGTCATCCAATCAGATCAGGCCTGGTAACCTCTGCAGCAAAGGTGAAAGGTCACCACAGACATTGGAAAAACTTCTACTGGTCTTGCTCTAATTCTTACTAATAAAGCATATTAAACCATAGCATATGTAGAAAATGAAGCACATTCTTTATTTACTTTGTCACGACAGAATAATATCAACAGGAAAGAATTGGACAACATGAAGACAGCCATAAAGTATGTGTTTAGCATAATTTTACTGTTTATGTGTTTCCAGCACGTTGACAAACACAACAGGCTGTCTGATCATTTGCGGATGTAGCATGTTTGTATGTCCAGGTTTTTTCAAAATGCCATGCCAAGGAAGTTAAAGGCAAAGGACAAGTGGATAGATGCCGTCGATTCATTTCTGCTTTGACGACGGCCATTATGTTTTCCACTGGCAGGGATGACACTTTGAAGTGGCCATATTTTCGCCCTTCTAGAGGAAGGCTGCACCTTTTCCACCAAAACAGTTCTTCTCACCACTGATCTGGCCCAGAGATCTCACAGTGCCATCACAGCAGAGTCGGTGTGAGCAGAAAACCGCCACATGTCGGGTGATTGGAGACGAATGCTTGAACCCCCCCCCATCCCCTCGCCGGTACGGTCTGGAATGCTGACGAACGGAACGTACCACATTCCAAGGCAAAAAACGATAGAGATGAACCTTCACACACACTTAAAAAAACAACAAAACAAAGGGTCCCTTTTAGTGCAGTGAAAGATGCGGAAACAATTGGCGTCGTTAGAGAGCTGCGTGGGCCTGGGCCCGGTCACGCTTTGGGGATGTGCCACGACGTGGGGATGTGCCACAGCGTGGGGATGTGCCACGGCGTGGTGGGATCAGACCCAGGGCTGGACTCCATGGGACCAGCCTCAGAAAGGGTCGGTACCTCTTTCTAAACTGCCACAGGATTGAGGATATCAGAAACACTGCATCTGTGTGGTTAGAATCAGCCCAATATCTGCCGTATTGGCTGAGATTTGGCGTCGGCTGCTCACGTAAACAAATCAACGCAGAGATCAGACCAACATTTACACAACATTTATGAACAGATAACTGTGTTCACACGGCTCTACAGCGGCCCACAAACCCCTGATTGTCTCGTTCTACATCTGCAAAAAGCATTCTGGGCAGCAGGTCCAGGAACATCAGTTGATGAGAAGAAAAGCTTTGGTGATTTGGGGGTTATGGTTTTTCGCAGTTGCTGTTGGGGTTCCATCTCCAGCATGAACCTCACAGGACTAAGACTCATCTGAATGCGGGAAACGGCCAAACCTGTGCAACCGCGGCAGATAGCTGACCCCATCGACGAGTCTCCTACACAAAAATCAGACACCGATTTGTCCCATTTCACCCGGCCTGCTTGAGGGGCAAGGCGTTTGATTGTGAGAGAAAGTGAGAGAGAGGGGCCTGACTGTGCAGTCTGGCTGAAAGTCACCACAATATCCGAACTGCCTGTTCCTCCTCCTTCACCCTGCCCCCCCCCTCCCCCGCCCTTGTCTGCAGACAAACCTTTTCTGTGACTCTTACCTTACTCGTGTCACTCACTTCGGGGTGTCAAGCTGGCTCAAGGCTATTTTTGCTCTCGGAGGTGAACCGACAGGTGTTCCCCCCCCCCCCCAAACCAGACTGGGACAGTGAGCTGAAGGTGGGGTTGGGTGATAAAATTAACTAACTAAAATCTGTCTCTCTGGTTATGAGTTTCATGTGTTCAGGGTCAGATCACAATTGGAAAACCTTGATGATTGACATTTAGAGCAACAGACACTCCCTCTCAGATTTGTGTATATATATGTATATTCTCTACATATTTGTTCATGTTGCTGTTTCTTGTGCAATATGTATGCGTGTATATATGTAATCTGCATGGCTGTGGTATGTACGCATGGTAGTAGGTGTATGCATTGTCTATTTGTTTTTCTGTTGGATGTATGACTGATTGTCAGAGGTGTGAATCATGAGCAGATGCTTTGTCTAGTTTTATGCTTCTTAAAGTTATTTTTATTTCATCCCAAATTGCAGGTAGTCTTAAATGAACAAAATTTTGTGGAAGCCATGTGTTGCCTGGTCTAGATGACGGGAATCTTGATTCTTAAATCAACAAATGAAGGGTGAAAGTTAAAGGGTGGAAATCGCACTGATTTCTCCATTTTATAAAGATGAGGGTGAGGGTTTGGTTTAGGCTTCTATCTAATTGGATCATGTCCTGGAAGCTATACCATGCTGCCGGGTCCAAGGAGAGTCATGCAGAGCATGACTTCGCAGCTACAGGACGGTGTGGATTCAGAGACCAGAGGGCTCTTAGTGCTGGCAGGATCTGTCAGCGTTTCTTATAGAACAAACAGAACAAGGTTCTTCCTGTACAGCAGCACTATAAGAAGCAAAATGTTTTTCAGGTTTCGGGCCCAGGGAGCGTATGGGTATCTGGGTGCCGTTACAAGGTTTACCAGGAAAAAAAAAAAAGTTCCTCAGCTTTTTTAAAAAAATCTGATTGTTTTTAATATGACAGTTTTAAACATGTAGACCTGCTAGTGACTTCAAGCTGACTCTTGCTGCTGTGACATGACTGATTTTACAAGTGGTGTTAAAAAGGCCTTTTTATATTATGAAGAAAAAAAACACATGAGATTATATTGGCCATTTTTGTGGCCCACTAATCCTGAGACATAAGCGCTGCAGAGCAGTTCCCAATTCGCCCGGCTTATCTGCAGAATACCAGGGAAGGCGAGTACCACCACAGTCCCTAAAATAATTCCCCAGAACCACTGGCACACAAAAATCAGGCTGAACCCGAATCTCGGCGTGAGGCTGCCAAGAAGGTGCGGGGCGGGGAGGGAGGGAGCCGGGGGCTGTGGGGCGGGTGAGTGAGACTGGGCCGGGCGTGTAGCGGCAAGCCGTGGTTTCAGTTGCTCAACAGGCGACGTGCCGCGATCCCGCCTCACCGCCGTCCCGACGCGGCCGTCAGACCTTCTCCTTCGTCGGGCAAAAAAGAAAAGTGAATTGTTCTTCTCTTTTTTTTTTTTTTTGGTTGTTGTCATGCACCTTGTTGCGCGTGTGGGTGTAGTGCGCAGAAGAATGGAACTGTCAAGAGGGGCTGGAAGACCAGCCCCACCTCATAAAGGTCTATTATGAAGAGGAGCTAACCACACATCCATCAACATAATCCGGCCGTTGGTTCTGACTGTAGTTGGGGAGGGCGGGGGGGGGGACTTGCTTCCCTGAAATCAGATACGGAGACACATGAAGTGCATCCATAACACTCAACGTTTTCTTCGCCTCTCTTTTGTTCTTCTGTCCCCCCGGAGGATGTCGGAAGCCCCGGGCTTCATCCCACATCCTTGCCCCCGTCCCAGACTTGCTGCCTTTGTTCCCCTCGGAATGCACCGACAGTCAAACGGCGGATCCGTTAGCCCAGATGGGGAGAAGGGATCGCAGGGACTGTCGTTGAACCTTTCGGCTCATGCATGGGAGAAAAATTTCCAAACTACAAAACTAAATGTAAATCAAACAACGAGTAGCCAATTAAAATTCCCACAGATGTGCCAACCAATTATCCTGAGCGGGGTAGAGGGGCAATCGCACATGTAATAGGAAATGTTTTGCTTATAAAACTGGAGAGTGGGTAAACTTTTGATCGCGATTAGGTGTAGCCAGAATGTTGTCTAGCTGCACGATCTTGAGGAAAACATTAGGGCAACTGATTCACCTTTGGCAGCCTGTCAGCGGAGTTTCACTTGAGCAGGAGCCAAAGAAGCTCACCTGCGGGTGATGTGGCGGGCGGGCAAGCCAGCGAGCGAGAGCGGTACTGCCTCTCCGGTCGTCTGCCTCCCCTGGATTCTCCAGACCTCCCCGTCTGCGTTCAGACATGCTTTTGTCACCCACGGAGAACCGGGCCAGGAATCCCTGCCAGCGCCCGCGTGACTGAAGCGGATGTGTTGGGAATGGAGTGGCGTCTGCATGCGAGTGCGTCGACTGGAGCTGCTGTTGGACCTTAGAATCATACGTCGCCTTTAATGGTTTATTATCAAAAGAAAGAGCTTTAAAATTCTTAATCGGTGTTTAGTGTTTAGAAAAAGAGAATCGTAATACAAATTCTGCAAGACGAAACATACTATCATATTTACTAATAACCTGTATATTTTTATGACACTTTTATCTAAAGCAATTCACAGCAGAGGGAAAGGTTACGATTTATATGTGCGGGATTTATAATCCACGACCTTTGCATTGTTAGTGCAACTTGTTCAACTAGAGCACAGAGGCCTTGTAAAGAGGGGAAACTTAAGAGGATTCCAAGGGCCCTTGAGTCACGTAATTGGATTGGTCTTAGGGGCCCAAAATCTCTACCAGAGCCCCTGCTACTGTGTTAATGTACACAGATTCCTTTGTTGCCCTACAGTATTATGATACATCTGCAACGTGCAGAACTATTCAGTATTAAAACACTAAAGCATACCTGCTGAGAGGTACAGGGGCACTTGCTTGTCTGCAGCCATGATTATAAATAAACATTGTGGCTTTACCCACAACAGAGCAGGAAAAAAACCACAAAGCCCACCTCAGATTTCCATTGGCTGCTGGTTCACAACAAATGTTTACTCATGTGCGAGAAGAAGGCAGCCGGGTGAGGAGGGGCAGTGAAAGTTTGGAGGATTTTGCCGCAGCTTTGCATCAGAATGTGTATCCCCAGTTAATCCATGCTGTCACACCTTCTTCAGTGTACAGTGAGGGTAAGATTGAGCCGACCTCCCTGCATAATACATCTGTTACTATTATGCAAGTAAGCTTCCTTGTGTAATTTGTATAACCCACACAACATAAATTAAGACAGATGATGAATGTTCATCCATCCATTTTCTGGATGGATCCTAATCACGGTCAGGGGTGGGGGTGGATGGATCCTTATCCTAATCACGGTCAGGGGTGGGGGGATCTTGAGATTATCGACACAAGCCAGAGAACGACTCAGAATGGGGCGGCAACCCATTGCAGCACATATTCACACACCGTTCACTCACGCACCAGTCACTCACTCACCCCCACTCACCATTCACTGACACACCACACTCACACACCGTTCACTCACGCACCAGTCACTCACTCACCATCACTCACCATTCACTGACACACCACACTCACTCACCGTTCACTCACGCACCAGACACTCACTCACCATCACTCACCATTCACTGACACACCACACTCACTCACCGTTCACTCACACACTGTTCACTCACGCACCAGTCACTCACACACCAGTCACTCACGCACCAGTCACTCACACACCAGTCACTCACTCACCGTTCACTCACGCACCGTTCACTCACACACCATTCACGCCTGCGGACGATTTGGTAACGGCGGTTAACCTCAGCATGTTTTTGGACTATGGGGGGAAACCAAAGTACCTGCAGGAAACTTCACGTCGACACGAGAAGAGCATACAAACTCCACACACACTGGAGCAATGGCGGGAGCTTGAACGCTAGTCCCAGAGGTGTGAGTGCAAAGCACTGCGCTGCCATGCCACCCCAAGATGATGAATATGATTTAAAAAACATCATGTTTCCAACTAAGGAAAAAAAAATCCAAGGACATTTTCTGTGACTTCTATTGGTTGATTTCATACGCTGATGTCATCTGCACCGTCAACCAATCACATACGTGACAAGACGAGAAGTGGGCGGGGATTGAAGTACACTGTTGATCGCTGCCACCAATGGGAATTGAGTGAGATCAGAGAAGCATAGTATCATCCTCCATGTGTTTCTGAGTCTTTTTCGCCTGGCTGAGGTAGCAGGTTATAGAGAAAAGCAGGTTCACTGAGTCCTGAAACAGCGCTGCTGCCTGACACCTCTGGCTGGAATCTGCCACTTGCTGATTTACATCTGTCAGACCTGCCAAAGCCCAAACCTGATCCGCAGGTATGGCCCATCCCTTGCTTCGGAGATCGAAATCAGTGCCCCACAATAGCAAGGGCCCAGTGCAACTGCCAGTAGCGGGTGGAGCTCACCTGAGGTGGTGCTGGGGTTTTACAGGAGCGGGGCAACATAGAAATGATCGCCCCCACACCCTCCACCCTCAGCCAAGGGCTAAGTTGCACAGCTCCCATCCTATGAGAAGAGACCTTTCCAGAACCAGATCATTAGAAAGCAAGACAAGGCATGGAATTACAAAGAGGATATAAAGGGAGGTGGAGAGCACCCCGCTGAGACATACGACACATAGGGAAGGGAAGCGAAATGGACCGTATAGAAGAAGGCGCCAAAAAACAACACGATGTGCCGTTTAACTCCAAAGGGTTAAACGCAGGATGAGACGCGACTGAAAGCCGGGATCGGCAATGACACAGCAGTGCATAATGCAAAAAAACAAAGAATGTTTTTTATAACAGGTTTGCACAACTCAAAACGTCAATTCCAGAGCAACTGCGTCACACTTCTTAAATTTTGTTTATGTGCATTTATAAGTCATGCGCAGCAACAATTTCGTAAATTGGAGCCTCTCGGGTAAGCAGTACTAAGAAACCGCCACAAGAGGGCGTAACACATCCACGCTGCGCCATTCCCGCTAAATAAGCATTACATCATTAAGAAATTGCTGGGTGGGACAGGAAATATGGGGAGATGTACTTTTTTTTTTTACACCATATGTATCTTTTTTTTTTTTTCGGCCTCAATCTTAGGAGGATTCATGCAGCCAAGGAACGTTCTCATCCTGAATGCCTTCAGGAAGCATCCACCCGTGTTAAAATGGAAAACCCACCGTTTCACCTACTTTCTTATATTACATTTCGGTTGTCCCGGTTGGCGGCAGTTCAACTCTACTTATACTGTAAATATACACGGCTGCTCAAATAATGTATTTGCATGTGCCAATAAAGTAATCCACACAATAAATTCAAAAGCAGTTTTATTAAAAGTAATCCCTTTGCATTTTCAGCGCAACTCAGCAGCGTTCAACGCATTTTCCACAAGTTTCAACTGCATCTGTGTATATGAGTCTGCCATCCAAATGTTTTCTGTTCACCGATTACCTGCTTGTTGATTACAGGCTATACATCTGCCATGTGGCGGTCATTCAGTCTGTACACTGGGTAATTTCCCCACATCGCCTCTGTCTCTTACTGCCTTGGAGCGATGGCCACGGTAACATTCGACTCCACTGGGGACAAAAGCTGGGTGGGAGTTGTGTCGTGGGAATAAGGCAAAATTAGAAAGTGCGAGGCACCTGGGAGCCTCGGGGCGAACTTGAAGAATGGGCTGTTTGTCACGTGACTGCCGACTCACCTGACACAGGTATGAGCGACGCTTAATTGTTTTCGAAAGCGGCCCTATAAATTATCAGCATTTAAACCGGATCTAAAGAAAACAAATATAAATTTCTGCATCACTGAAGCCGAATAAAAACTGGTGACATCGGGAAAAACGTGCATGGTCACTTGTTACACTCAGATCTGTAAAATCTTTAATATAGGGTTTAAATTGGGTTACCGTAATAACCGTTCCACGGTATTTAATATTTATTTAATAGTTAAAAGGAGGAAATGCAGATGTTTAGTTCGTTTAGTTTTTGTCCGGCTTCAATGGGGCTTTTTAGCGGTGTGTCCACTGTGTGCTGTCACTAGGACCATATAAATAAAATGAGGTTATCTTGCCCTCATTCAGTTTTTGCCTGCCGTGAGCTGGCTTTCTGCTTCTGACGTATCCCTGCTGTCTGCTACCTGCGTTGCCGTTGCTTTCTGTCAGGAAAAATCCTCCCCTTTGCCTGCCTGGTCTGGCTCCTTACTGCTCCTTTCACTTCAGGTCATGAATAATTGAACAGAACCAACGGCTTCCCAGACCACGGTAACTGTGGTTTTATAAGAACCGGACCGTGTCGGCGCTCCACAGGGAAGCGATCCCGACTCTTTGAAGAATTACACACATTGGGGTGGTGAGTAAAGTTTTGCACGCATCTCCAAGAAGCAAACTGCAGACGCCTCTGAGATATATCAGTTTCAAAACAGGGACTACACTGCTATTGAGACATCAGCAGGACTTTACATTCAGAACATGTTACAGCCGTTAAAATATACAAACTGGGGGATAGTCTCAAGATGTTTCCTTTGCAGTGACGTGTAATGTGTTGTGATGCAATACCAAGACTGGCCTCAGCAGGGCGCCACTCTGCAAGGAAGTCCAAACCGGAAGCAGTACATGGAAAAATTAGTATGACCTGGTATATTTAGGAATCTCCTATTTTGATTGCATTATTTTAAAATAATTCTTTACGGAGAACCTTATGGTTAGGTACACCATTCATATCAAGTGTGTGGGTGTGCATGAGGGCCCATGTATGCATGGGGGGTTCGTAATGCGTCCAGCTGCTCTGCATTGGTAATTGCACTCCTCCATCGGCCACAATATTGTAACACAGCCGAGTGTTGCTCTGGGGGGGCATGTGCCATGTGACCGTTTTTTAAAAGAGAGTGAAAACGTAGATGTCTGAACTTATCCAATGAACAGGACAGTTTAATTCTCTGCTAGGGTAGTCTTTCCTTTGGCTTGTCAATGTGTAAAGGTCAAATAAACTTTAAACGCAGTACTTTCTGCATAGTCTGGCCTCAGTGAACGTGCTGCTCTCCAACCCAGTCCAGTGTTCTAATGCAAATTGCTCCCTGTTCAGACGCTTGCCTATGGAAATCAGAAACAGTCCACAACAGCCATTCTGCCCATCACAAAAGGGGCCCTGTTTGAAACGTGGCCTCTCGTTGGTTCCTCAAATCTCATATTCTTTTCAAATTTAAGAGGTTATGTGAGAGTGGAGCACAGTATTGTATTTAGAACTTAAATTTTTTTTAAAAAAGAACATGGATAACTCCCTTAAGCCCCTGCAAACGCTCATGAATATTTGATTTGTTTGTTTTCTCTTTCCTGCGTTTGATGAATAAGCAATAAAACTTTACTCTTTTGCTTGTGTTCTTTTGTGTGGCTTCTCTCTTTCATTCTTTCATCTTTTTTTTTTTTAACTGATAGGGCAATGTGTCTTTTCATATCCCCTGAAGGTGTATTGGCTGGGATAATCTAAGAATTATCACACACTTTTCTGAGAATCTGACAATAGAGTTTATAGTCTTTACCATGGAAACGGTTACACATTGTCAGTTCGCTTCCTGTTTGGTTCCCGAACCGTCTGACTGTCCCCTGAAAAATGGACTTCGTTACCAGACATTTCCTTTATCTGTTCCGAAAGTAGAATATGTAACTATCTTGGAAAAGCAGCCGGTTATCTGGCAATAGTAGCGTGGGCCAGAAAATATGCAATAACAGTAATATCTGTGGTTGCATTCCATCTCTGATGCTGCTAACTTTGAACCCCATAGACTAACATCAACTACATATATATATATAATGTTTTTCCCCAGTAAGGTTTTGCTTTGGTAAATGTCTTGCTGTAGAAAAGGCTAAAGGTGTCATTCAGACTATAAGGTATGTAAGCAGCGTTTCCTGTGTAATAAGGGCTGCTAATACTGTTGACCAACTGTGTGCTCATGTGTCCGTATCTCTCTTGTGAAAATTCAGGAAAGACAGCTCAGTGCAATTCCATCCCCTTCAAAGATCGGCGTATTGGTAGCCATGGAAACGGCCACACTTTGTTGCTCAGGGAAACCGGTGCTTTTGCTGTCTGTCCGAGATGCTGATCATTGACGTTGCAGGGTCCATTATTAATGAGGCGATGTGGGCACAAAGAGGAATACCGTTTTGATCACTATGTGCCGGGAGAGATGGCCTCAATCTGAATGAATGTCTCTTGTGTCAGCCTGACAGATGTGCCTTAGTTTGTTTCTGAGTCAGGTTCGAACTCCCCTGGTCCATGTCCCTGTTTGTTATTCACTGATCAGTGCTCTCTCATTGGTTATTTACTGATCAGTGCTCTCTCATTGGTTATTCACCAATCAGTGCTCTCTCATTGGTTATTCACCGATCAGTGCTCTCTCATTGGTTACACAGCCTCACTCTGAGTCATGGCTGTACAGGGAGGTGTCTCTCCAACTCTCTCTCTACCTCCCTCAAGGACTGCTCAGCAGTTCCGGAGCCAGCAGTTCCGGAATCTTCCAGGACCTGAAGTCAGGCCTGGGCAGGATCTGGCACCTCAGTTATTCAGCTGAATCTTCAGGGAAAGGGGCACCCCCCCCCCCCCCGCCCCGTCTTCCTCCGCTTATTTCCCGTGGGTGTCCAGTCACCACGTCTTGTCAGGAGAGTTCCCATTGGCCAAGGGGCCCTCAATGTTAACGTGCATTCCATACAGTTCTCTTCTTGTGCGTTCTTTCCACCTGACACTCTCATGTGATACTCCCTCTCGGGTCATGTTGGTGAAATTACTCTCTCTGCGTCTCCCTGGAGAATGTGAAACAGGATAAAGGGACACTACGATGAGGCAGGCCGAGTTTCGCCTCCACATGTCTGCTCCAATGCATCATCTGCATCAAACTCTCCCCAGCAACCTGGTCACCTGACCATGATCATTAAGCCCTATTGGCTGCCAGCAGATCAGGAGTCTGTAACATGTAAAAGACAAATATATTTGAGACCTGTGCTTTCTATATACGGACACTATAAATTTTCCTCTCTACTGGAAGACAATTTTTTTAATCACTGAGAAAATTCGCAGTATAAAAATAGGCTCTCAGTTTCCCAGGAGCTATGGGTGAATTTGGCACCCTCCGGTGGATAAGGCTGTCACTGCTCACTACTGCCGCCCCTGTGGTTGGATCATGACACTGCTGCCAAGTCATTTTATTTATGGCTTAGCAGCTTCTCACCTCTCTGAATGGCATTCCGCCTCACCAGTGGCAGGGTTGGCACCTATATGTGGGTGGGGGCGGGGAGAGGGTGTGCGGACGGGGGCAAGAAGCTCATTGGCTTGTACCGGGGCCTAATAGGCCTGCTTGTAAGGTGGTAGTTATGGTCAGCCACCTCAGCAAACAAGCCGCCTCCCTTCCTCGCTACCGGATGACCTCATGGGGCCGTGAGTTACACCCACAGCCCGTCACCCGGCCCTGGTGTTTAGCTGGCAACACCATCTCCATGACGATGAGCAACATATGCCTCTTTGTTGGCTCCAGGCGTCCTAGTCTGAACTACAGGGCATGGCTGGGGTCAGAGCTAAACTCAGAATCCCCCTAAACTTAGAATGCTCAGCGTCTCCATGGGGATGAACCCAATAGAGGTCTGTGTGGTGTGCAGGGATCCTCATCTGAACTGCGGGGCAGGGGAGGGTGTTGCAGATAAACCCAGAATGCCATGGAGCCCCCCCCCCCCCCTCAACACTGCCACAACCCCCTCAGTGATTCCCACAACAGCTACATCTTTGTATCTCTGCTTGACTGCGGAACGGTGGTTGTTTCCGAAAAACGCCCCATGTCCCTGCCTGACACTTTAAGGGCAGCGGTTAGTCATCAGGGAGTAAAATATCCCCACTTAAGTTACTCCGGGACCTGAGAACAACATGTTTCATGTTTTGACTGACATATGCAAATATTTGGGACTCATTCATCCTTATATGGAGTTCGGGTCCATCTGAGACCATCGTGTGTGGAGGTGCCAACCAGTGAGGCCCAAACTCGGACCTGATGACCTCATTTTTATTTAGATATTAAGTAATATCTGGTTGTCTGTCCTAGAAGGGGCCCCCATGTGGGGACTGGATCTGACGTTTCTGAAAGATGGGAATCAGGAGCATCACTAGAGATTTATGAAAAGGGGGGGTAGGTCTTTTCTAGGGAGAAGTGAAAGAAAATGAATGAGAACACACTGAAGCCCCCCCCCCAAAAGAGCCCCAGTGACGTCTCGGCATAGGCTGATGGCTGCACCTCTTAGTCCCATCTTGGCTTTGCAGCTACAAAGTCCACGTTCCCATGCTGCGAAGATGCGTGACTGAGGTAAAAAGTGCGTGGATGTGCCTCTCCTGCGATGGACTGACTTCCTACCTGAGATGGTTTGGACTTCCTGATGCAGGTTCTGGATCAGCTCAGGAGAACAGACTTTGAAAATGGATTGATGGGAAACAGTGACTAACTTGACAGTAACCAGCTTTTATACACTTTGCAGTTAATACGTTATATAGTTAATGATTGAACCAAAATATTTACCAGAACTGAGGTGCTTTTTGAGTGGTCAGCAGCATTATGGGTAATTAATGACCCTGCCGGCCAAAGAGCTCAGTGTGAAGCGTGGCTGTTTGAGAGCGAGAGAGAGAGAGAGAAATGTTCTATGAGGTAAGGCGGCCTGCCAACAGTTCTGGAAAAAATAAACGCATGGTTCCCCATTCTGTGATGCTTCCCTTCCATTGCATGCCCCCCCCCCCCCAGACCATGACTGCTGGCTTCCTCTTTTGTACTGATCAGAGGTGTCTGTGGCTCACATGGGGAAATTAGCGGAGCACATTTTACACTTTTATCTGAAACATCTGGTTTGAGAAATGCGTATGCGTTTGCATTTACAATGCCCTTAGATGACGTTTCTCAAGAAGATCACTGTTAACTGGCCAAATTAGTCTGTTCTGCATGATGATGTTGAGTCAGCAGTAAAAATGAAGCCATTGACCCAGCTACGTAGGGAATATACATCAGTCACTGAGACGGTGAACTGAACGCGGTTAGGGAATTGTGAACCTCCACCCCCCCCCCAGAGGTAGGTGGCTTTCCTAGTGACCAAACCTCTCTTTTCTAACACCAGCACCATGGCGCCCCCTGTTGGCTGCTGCTCGTTTTCCCCCCTAAGAACAGGCAGCCATGTTTAGCCAGGGAAGAAGGACCCGCTCACCCTCAGTGAAAAGGGGAACTCCTTCATGCAAGGGTTTTGACCTCATCCTGCTTGATCTTCAGCCAGGGTGAGCTCTACCTTTTCAGGGGGCCCTCAGCAAAGCCTCACTTGAAAAGTGATTTCTTTTTTGAATTATTTCTAATTTAGTTTAATGACACACCACACACACACACACACACCCACACAGACTCTGTCTGGGCCCCCTTGTGCTGACCGGGCCCCAGGCTCCTGCCTAGTCTGCTCACGCCTGGATCTGGCCCTGCCTGCGGTGCGGAGTGTGCTGGTCACAGCGGCCTGACCTTGGCCAAAGGGGGCAGTCCTTCTCTCTGCGTCACGATGGGGAATCGCCCGTCTGACTCAGTATTCTGATGAGCCTGAGCAGTTTCGCCCCAGTCTCTGTGCACCTGATGCTGACTCTGCCCTCACGGCGCACAGCTGACCAAGAAATCCTGAAAAAACTAGGGGTTCCCAAACCCTAATACCAGGGGCTGTGGAATGCTGGAGGTTTTGGGGAGGGGTTGGGAAACTTCAAAAAAAAAAAAAAATCAAAGAAAAATGGAAATGGTTAAATATTGGTCAACTTTCCAACCCCCCCCCCCCCCCCCCCGGCTCACTTGTTTCCCTGCCAGTAGACCCTGCCCCTGGTTGTTAAGGGTAACTGATCCTCACATATCTGAAAGTTGGGAAACCCCCCCTCTAGATTCCCTGCTGAATCCAACCTGTGCTCTAGGCAGCAGTGATATGTCAGATGGTTTTCTAGAGAAAATTCTAGAATCAGAATGCAATGGAATCCCAGCAGCTTCTTGATGGGACACCAACTAAACAGATACCAGCAAGTCTCCCAGTAAATCCAGTTCGGGACTGAAAATGTGAAACGGCCACGTCGCACGTGCATTTCATCACCCAACGCCCACGCAGGGCGGTTTCAGACATAAAATACCAACATGCAAAGAATATGCAAGCATTTCACTTATGTTCACATGTGCAGTCGCCCTGTTGACGGCAGCAGCCAATCACAGCCCCTGCCGTTCGGTCACACGGGTTCACAGGACGCTGGAAACCGACCGCGTGGCTTGGGGTGCGTCCAAGATGCAGGGATACTGCACCGCGGTCCGGCCCTGCCAGTCCGGCGGTGGCCCCTCCGCTTTAATAATGGTGCCTGTTCTCCAGTCAGATCGGCGGATTCATCGGGTGGTTAGCTGTACTATTAGCTGTCTTTGCATTATTTTACAGGTTTAACATTATGTCACGCAAAGAAAAAAAATCTGTAAAAAATGTTACCCTCAAATTTTTCAGGATATGAACGCCCTGAAGGCTCGGCCTAGCGAGGGCGTAGATGTGGACAGCGGCGACCCCAGGCTCGGCCTAGGGTAGGTGTAGATGTGGACAGCGGCGACCCCAGGCTCGGCCTAGGGTAGGCGTAGATGTGGACAGCGGCGACCCCAGGCTCGGCCTAGCGAGGGCGTAGATGTGGACAGCGGAGACCCCAGGCTCGGCCTAGGGTAGGCGTAGATGTGGACAGCGGCGACCCCAGGCTCGGCCTAGCGAGGGCGTAGATGTGGACAGCGGCGACCCCAGGCTCGGCCTAGGGTAGGCGTAGATGTGGACAGCGGCGACCCCAGGCTCGGCCTAGCGAGGGCGTAGATGTGGACAGCGGCGACCCCAGGCTCGGCCTAGGGTAGGCGTAGATGTGGACAGCGGCGACCCCAGGCTCGGCCTAGCGAGGGCGTAGATGTGGACAGCGGCGACCCCAGGCTCGGCCTAGGGTAGGCGTAGATGTGGACAGCGGCGACCCCAGGCTCGGCCTAGCGAGGGCGTAGATGTGGACAGCGGCGACCCCAGGCTCGGCCTAGCGAGGGCGTAGATGTGGACAGCGGCGACCCCAGGCTCGGCCTAGCGAGGGCGTAGATGTGGACAGCGGCGACCCCAGGCTCGGCCTAGCGAGGGCGTAGATGTGGACAGCGGCGACCCCAGGCTCGGCCTAGCGAGGGCGTAGATGTGGACAGCGGCGGCCCCAGGCTCGGCCTAGCGAGGGCGTAGATGTGGACAGCGGCGACCCCAGGCTCGGCCTAGCGAGGGCGTAGATGTGGACAGCGGCGACCCCAGGCTCGGCCTAGCGAGGACGTAGATGTGGACAGCGGCGGCCCCAGGCTCGGCCTAGCGAGGGCGTAGATGTGGACAGCGGCGACCCCAGGCTCGGCCTATCGAGGGCGTAGATGTGGACAGCGGCGGCCCCAGGCTCGGCCTAGCGAGGGCGTAGATGTGGACAGCGGCGGCCCCAGGCTCGGCCTAGCGAGGGCGTAGATGTGGACAGCGGCGACCCCAGGCTCGGCCTAGCGAGGGCGTAGATGTGGACAGCGGCGACCCCAGGCTCGGCCTAGGGAGGGCGTAGATGTGGACAGCGGCGACCCCAGGCTCGGCCTAGCGAGGGCGTAGATGTGGACAGCGGCGACCCCAGGCTCGGCCTAGCGAGGGCGTAGATGTGGACAGCGGCGACCCCAGGCTCGGCCTAGCGAGGGCGTAGATGTGGACAGCGGCGGCCCCAGGCTCGGCCTAGCGAGGGCGTAGATGTGGACAGCGGCGACCCCAGGCTCGGCCTAGCGAGGCATAAGCCCTGAATGTTTTTAGCAAGGACCCAAACCTTTTTCATCATGCTTTGTTCATTATATGCATAACATATAATGTGGTTTTGTTGCCACCAAACATCAGATTTGTAACCGCCATGGATTACTGTACTTTGAATAGAACAGACGGGCGGAATTGTATTCTTTTAAATCTTGAACTCTGACTCATCGACAGGGCTAAACCCTGGGTCTCCCTGTACCCTAGAACCACCCCTGGATTTGGGTTTGGTCTGTAGGGACATGTCCCTAACTATACGGATGGAGCACTGTGTATGTTTAGGGGGGTGGAGGATTAGGGCTGATTTAGTCCCTTCCAGTGTTGACACCAGACCTACGCCCTTGGAATAGGAAGTGAGCAGCTGTGATTTTAGGCTTGTAAGTCTTTCTTTTAGGGGTCTAAATAAGAAGAGATTTTAGCCCAGCGGAGGACGAAGAGCCTATTTCCATTTCGCACCGTTTACAGGATCATCGACGCCACGTGCGAGTGATGTCAGGAGTGATGTCAGGGGTGATGTCAGGGGTGATGTCAGGGGTGATGTCAGGAGTGATGTCAGGGGTGATGTCAGGAGTGATGTCAGGGGTGATTTCAGGAGTGATGTCAGGAGTGATGTCAGGGGCCCGGTCTCTAATTATTTGCCCTCCTTTTGGTAGTATTTTTTTTCTTGTGTGTTTTTACTTATTTAAATTATTCTGGATTTTTTTTGTGTTCATGCACAGCCCCCCCCCCCCACCCAAGGCTCTCGGCGTCACATCAAGCGTGGGCCGTGTGCTGCGGGGGTTGTCACGGTAACGCATACACAGCAGACTCTTCTCCGGCGGGCTGCTGGAGGGAGCTGCTGCCACAGAGCGTTATGTGGATTTAGGCCACCCCGCCCCCCCAAGCCGGAACTCCGTAGAGGATGGCGGACAGCAGTCATGTGATGTGACGTCACTGCTCCCCTCTTCTGCTCTGTGACCCTGGTGACACAGCGGTGCAGTGTCCAGGGGGGGGGGGGGGGGCAGTGTAGCAGGAAGCTGACAGATGAGGGGGGGAGGAGATGATGGGATGTGGTGACTGGCAGCCGAAGATGGGTTGCCTTGGTTACTGGGCAGCGAGGATGTGTGTGTTCTGGCTGAGGTTCAGAGCTCGGTGTGAGCGAGCTGGACTCGGTCGAGGAAATCTTTGTGTTTGGAATCAGCCCTGCAGGACTGTCTGAAAAATCACACGGGGGGCTTCGACAGCTCCAGTGCTAATCTTTGTGGACATTTTTTAAAAGGGTGGGAATATGTGTTCTCCTCACCCTTGATAGAAAATTAGCACAAAAAAATGCATTCCATAACCAGAAGGAGGTCATTTCCAGAAAGAGCTTTGTTGGCCATTAGACGAGCGTGGCATTTGTGTCATGACAGGCATCTGAGTGACCAGTCACAGCCAATAAATTATGGCGCTGTTGAGCAAGGACGCAGTGCCAGTTATCTCCACAAGGGGCGCTGTGCTGTTTTAACTACGGGTGAAAAGTGCATGTGTGCAGTGGGACGCTGTCAATCACACTTCTGTCAAGAAGGACCCTAAGGGGGCTGCAGCCGCCAACCCCAAGCACACGCTTGATAATAGGAATCAAGGGCAGCCCATGCCAGGCCTATTCATTCCAAATCAAAGATTTCTCATTCCTCTGTGATTATGCTTACATAAGTGGAGGAATGCTGACGTCCTTCTCAGCATGTTGGGGGCTCTCAGAACATCGCAGGCAGCCATGCCTCGCCACCCTGAGCTCAGGACTTCACTGCCAGCTACGCTGCTCAGATTACACCCGCCATATTTACCTCGGTATCTCATGGGACTTTACTGCGCGTCAAAGTGACACCACACCTCATCGCCTACTTTTCCCCAGTCTACCAGGTGACTCACATATCCAGTAATTAAAACCCCCAAATGATTTAATGTGTTGCTGGCTAATTGACATCCTGGTGCCCCCCTATGGTCTGCGGGGGGTGGCTGACACCCAACCATTAAAGCTCATGTTGGGTAGATTCCTGTTAATAACTCGGGGATTACACGTGCGGGCAGTTAGGTCACACGCATGGAGGAGCTGGAATCTCAGCCGCGGGTGAATTCGGCGCCCCCTATATGTGGCCGGAGTTGCGACGCTCCTCATCTTGTACTCTGCAGATTATTGTTCCGATAGTGACCCCTCCCACTGCCATCTGGACTAAACACACCACCCCGCTGAGCAGCTGTGAGGTAAGCCAAGAACCAGGCTAAGGAAAGCAGTAGCCAATTATCTGGTGCGGAAATTCCCTTTAAAGATCAACAGCCTAATGATTGGTTTGTTGTTTTTTGTGGAACCACTGAGCTTTTAAATTAAATGTGATCCCATTTTGAAACGAAGTGATTTGGAAATATATGGCATTTCAGATTTACACAAAACTCGGTTTTACAATATGCAAATCAGACTTTTTTGAAAGTTTTTTCATTATTGAATATATATGAAATATGAAAAAAAAATATGAAGAAATATGTCTTGGGATTTGGGCAAAAAAATTGGGGATTTGGGCAAAAACAAAACCTTCCTATTTTCGGCTTCCAAAAAGTCAGTGTTTGTCCATGCTGGTGCCCCCAACACCCCCCTCGCCCCGGCTGTCATTTGGAACATCTGCCCGATAGCAGGCAGACGCTTTGAATCCTGGGAGGTCGTGAGCAAAAAATCCTGAATTTTAACCACATGGTGGTGCTTAGTTAGTGCAGTCGAGGCGGCGCTGGGGGACCTCGGAGCGAACATTCCCGCTCAGGGAGCATGCCGGATTCATCCATAGTTGATTTGTGAGCCCCCCCGCGACAGCTGAGCGGAGCGTGATCCTGCCAGGACGTCAGTGGCCGTGAGAGGCTCGGAGGAGCAAACGCAGCGGTGCTAATCGCGGCAGAGGCACTGTGGGGACTCAGAGCACCCTGGGCCTCTCTGATTGGCTTCCAGGGAAGCGTTAGCTGTGGGAAAAGATCAGCAGGCTGTCTTCTCTCCGGATATAGCCGCTTGTCAATGTGCGTCTGCCTGACAACATTTACAGAAGGGGTTGAGACGGCGGGGAACGACAATGAACAGGTCACAGGTGGAAAAAGAAGAAGAAGAGTAATGGGGAAAAAAGTGAATTGGCCTGTATCCAATCACGAGGTGACCGCACATAACAGAGCTATGCAGTGACCAATCAGTGGGGTGGGTGGGGGAGGGCGGGGCTTAGCTCTAAGTGAGATGTGGGTGGAACATGCAGACCTCAACATTAATCTGGCCTAAGTGGCCTCATTCCCATTGGACAGGAGGGCCTCATCATCTCTGGGACTTGGATACTTCAGTAAACCAACCATTCAGCCAATACACTGAATCCGTCCCCGGCATGAGAGGGTTACCCATCACGACACGAGCTGGGAGACGTTCTGTGTGCTAATAATGCTACGTGATTATCTGCATTTCAAGAAGGGAGGGGGGAATAATGGAGGGGGGGGGGGCAAGATAGCAGAAGAGTACATGCACACCCCACTGCCCTACAAGCCTGGGCAATGCAGTCAGATCCCACTTGCCACCCCCCTCCCCCCCGTTGCGTAACCGGCTCCACCTCCCCTTCCGCCTCCACGTGCTGAATGCCCAGGCGGGGGTGTTGCTGCTTCCCAAGGCTCCGGGCTCAGCCTGTGCATTTATCAAGGCCGTCTTTCATCAAGCTACCGTTTACCATCCAGCTTTTTCTGTATTTCCTCCTCACAGCGCCTGCATTTGCGTCGATATGTCTCTGCACTGTTGTTCGTATGCGGCGTTTCATATGGTAATAGATTCATCGAAATGAGGATTTCTTCCTTCTATGCAAACATGTTGATGCAGTAATGCGATTCTGCAGCTGCAGGTTTGCAGCCGGTCAGTCGTGCAGGCCTGGCCGTCGCAAGTCAAAGCAAGCACCGACGGCAGGGTGGCGATAGACACTTATCTAGTCTTTTTACGCTTATTTTTCTATAGCCAGTTTTACACCTTTACAAAGTGATGCCTGTTTGCCGATTCCCTCCTCAACCACTGTGAGTTTAACACCTATCATACATTTGGATCTTCCCATCTTGGGTCACGAAGCCCCGGAAGCTTCTGCCTGTGAATACCATTCTGTACCCACACACACAGCCTTCATTTCCTGATCTGATGGCATCTAATCCACGTTTTATTCAATTACTAAGCTCTCCGTAGCATTTTCAGCGTGAGGGAAAGCCCATTTTTTTGACGGAAGCAGCAGTGATGCAGGTGGGGGATTTCCCCCCCCCCCCCATGAAAAAAATGCTGAGTATGTCTGACAGGCATCTGATTGGCTGACAAGAGATGGTTGGACTAGCTGATGTCAGTGGAAACGCTGGCAGCTGTCACCGCCTGAAGAGGCAACGGGAAAGGCTATTCTGTGAGGCATCGAGGCGGCTGATGGGCCCAAATTCTTTCCATGACATCAGGGACGAGTCTTTATTTCCCTGCTCCTATATTTCTGTGTTTTATTCATGTGTGTGGTCTGAGAAAGCCGCTCCTCCCTCTGAAGTGAAAGTTCTGACTCAAACTGTATACTTGAGTACTGCTGTACACTCAGGGAACATGTAGCCTTTCCGGAAAAGTCTGACACAATGAGTGAAGACTGGAATTTTGCATTCAGCTTAGCAAAAGAATCCAGAATGCTCCAACAGGTAGCGCGCAGACAGAGTTCACAAATGCACCATTATGGTTTTCAGTATTCAAAATCCGTTCATTAAAAATGCATCGTCGCAACGAAAAGCAGCAGCAGGAATATCTTCAGTGTACTCTGGTTAGACGGGAGCCTCTCGGTCCAACAGCAAAAATATATGAATTCCCTGTCATCGGTTGAAACGATGGCCGGACAACGGGCATTTGTCTGGAAGATCGTTTTTGTCGGATTTCTCTGTTTCGACACACTGATTCATCTGACCTTCTTCCACTGACCTTGACGGAATAATGAGAGCCATTGACGGGCCTGACTGGAGCAAATCAGAAGTTTTGGGCCCTGTACGTACCGTGGAGATCATGTAGTTAGGAGGGCAGGTAGGTCTACTGGGGCTACTATGGTCACCAAGGACAATGTTACCCGTTTCCACGGTGACCATGCTCCAGCACAGGAGATCGTTTCCAGTGGGGGGGCTTGGCATCGTTTCCTTGTGCCTGTGTTTCTCCACGCTCTTCTGCAGATACATGCGTGTGTGAGGACACGTCAGACGGAGGACCCGCGTGGTTGTGTGTCAGGACGTTCCGACCTTGACACCGATTCTGGGACGGTGACGGGGGATAGTGCTCCGCTGTGGAAACCTTTACAGTGAGCGGCATGCGCTCTGTCGAGTCTCGTCAGCAGATGCTGGAGCACAGTGGCTGTTCTCTCCGCTGCTGAACAATGTCAGGGCACGAATTAACCAGCAGATTTACCAGGGTGCTGGTCTAGCGTCTCCTTCTGCCAGGACGGGACTCAGGTGCCGGTGTGGCGTGATCGCTCCATGGTGTGCTTGACAGAGGTCATGCATAAGGAGCCCACCCCCCCCCCCCCCGAAGGCAGAAACATGGCCATATATCAATCACCAGCAGGAGCTTAGCAACAGATTCAACGTGAGCGAGAGGCACCAATCATCAGCAGGAGCTGGCGATGCGATACCGAAGCCTCCGCACGACCCGTCCGCCAGGGTCTCCTTGCGGCAGGTTCCTCCCCCTGCTGCGAGCTGCCGCTGGGTGAGCTGGAAAGGCAGATCCTGCCGGAAGATGCGGCCGCTGGATCGGAGTGATGGAGATCTTCTCAGGTACAATCCTCAGGCTTCTTCTCCCAGAAGGACTGGCTGCTTCACCCAGCTCCAGAACATTAAACCGAATCACGTGTCGCTCCTGGAGGGAGAAGGAGGGTTATATAAGCCTGTGCTGCAGACTTAAAAATGCTTTCTAGAACCTACTGATTAATAATATCGGTTCCAGTGTGAGGTGGATGTGCGAAGGGTTGGGGACCGAGGTCAGAGGTCACATCCAGTCAGGTGATCTCAGAGGAGATCCCCTGTGCAATGGGGAAAAGCTCTGGCTGGCATGGAGATCCGGAGGTCAGAGGAGAAGGCGGGGGAAGGGTGTCAAAGAGACGGGGAAGCGGAGGAGAAAGGAGGAGGTGGAGGAGCTATGCAGGAGCGGCGATCGTGCTCACCTTGCTGAAGGTCATGAGTACGCATCACATCCAGTTGCACGCAAACGCACACGCACATACACACGCAAACACACACACGCACACACATGAGCGGAATCTCTTTATGTGCTGCTCTTCAAGTGACGTCTGCTCTGACAGGAACCGCACACTTAGCAGAGGGAATGAATTAATTATTTATCCAGCCAATGACAGACAGTCTCACAGTGTGCACTGTGGATTAACCTCTGTACTGTGGCTGTCCATTCAACATTAGCCCCCCCCCCCCACACACACACACTCATGCAAAGGCAGCCTCTCGGCTAACCAAGGTGGTCATAGTCCACAACACAGCAGAACCACACACATTGCATATTCCCCCACAGCATCTGCTTACATCATGGCTGGAGTGCTGATCCCCGCCCCCCCCCAACCTTTTTATTCCAAACGCAACACAGAGACACCGCAGCCTCACCCTCACATGAGGCTCACGTGTCTCATCGTGGAAGACAGGTGGCAGAGCGAGAGCTGGAGCAAACAAAGGAGCAGAAGACGGGATGGGATCTGGAATTCGACCCTGATGATAATGGTGTTCCTGCACGGCCAGGACATTACTGGGTGCTGTGTCTCTGTGCCACTGGCAGAGGGCGAGTTCGCAGCACTTCAATTAGCCTTAATTACAGCTGCGAAAATCTGCCGGCTGAATCAGAGAGGTCAAATTGCAGGACACCCCCCCCCCCCCCCGCACCCAACCACCACCTCGAACCCCCCGCAACCTGGACACGAAGGAGAAACACTAGGCTTCCTCCCATTGGTTCATGTGGCTGTACCATGTGATTGTGTGGCCCCTCCTCTTCTGACAGTCAGCTGCCTATCAGAGGCCCAGTACCCTCCCAGCGCAGGCTACTCCCATCCTACCGCGATGGGGGAGGGATACCCTTGTCTGTAATTTATCGTCGGGCTCCGGGAACTTGCAGGCAGCTCCCTGATCGCTTGCGTTGGGTCACTGTTACGACCCCCCCCCCCCCCACGTGCTGCAGTCGCCCTTCCCTCAGCGGCAGTGTCCCACGATGTTTAGCCTCCTGCGTCCTTCTCGGCTTCCGGGGGCAGGAGGGTGCAGCAGTTTCCCGCTCAGAAGAGGCTCCTGGCTTGGCAGGAATCCAAAAGGCTGATGTCATGCGATCTAAGGCCACCCGGGCTTGCAAGGGACACTGATATCTAGGGGTGTGCCTGTTCACTTCATGAGGGGGGAAGTGCAAGGAAGGGAGGAAGGAAGGTATGAATGGAAGTAAAACAGGTTTGTTCCAGTCGTGCAGGCTAATGCTAATGCTAACGCTAACGCTAATGTATGGTATCTTCCCTGTCGGAAGAGGACGGCTGAAAGCGTGCATCACCGATCACATGCGCTCCATTCCCATCTGCGATGGCTGCACCAACATCCAACACACAATCAATAGCAGTCTTGTGGCTGGATGTCCTTTCAGGTCGGTCACAGATAAATAGTCAGTTACCTCCTCAGTCTGCGGTGCCTTTACCGTACGCAGTAATTAGATAATCGTAAGGACAGTGACGCAGAAGGCTTGGGGGACCCTGTCACGGCTGAGGAGGATGGTGAGAAGCTATGCAGGTCTGTGACCTCTGTCTGTTCTGGACATTGGGAGGTTCTATGTTGGGGCGCCATCAGCCATTCCTGTTTGCTGCAGTGACTTTGGGAATGCCCCCCCCCCCCCATGTTCCTACCCCAGCCTAACCCCACCTACCTCCCTCTGACCCTTTCCTTCTGGCTAGAATGGACATATTCTCCATCAACCACATCATTAAAGGCAACATTGATCTGTCACCGGTGACCCACCATCTGAGGTCATGTCCAGAGCTTATTAACACATATTCACCAGGACAATGGTTAACAAAACAGAACGACTGGGCTAACTAAAATAATGCAATTTTCACAAATAAATTAATTTATTCTAAAATTACATACAGTTAAAGAAAAATTCATCATTAGAGACTGGAGTGGATAGCTATGTCATTTTTAAACCTAGTTTTGTAACCTATAACCTATATAGGTTTTATAACCTAACCTAGGTCATAGTCTTCTTCTCCAAGAACACAAGTTAAAAAAATGCTGCTGTGAATTAGAACCTCTTTTTTTTCTTTTTCCCTTAAATGTAGGGGAGTCTTTGGCAAATGATAAACTGGAATTTTTAAATGAATCTGTTACCATGAGAACCAGGTTTTCTGCTCCGGCTTATGAAGCCATAGAGCCACTTTGGTACAGCCCAATAACGCCACATCCTCGTTGCTCAGCTGCAACCATGGATTTTAGGGTGCAGCCTGCCCCCCCACCTCATGCGTAGATGGCAGGAATGGGGAGCCTGGGGGTTCTCTCAGAAATGACATTTCCCCTTGGTTTACAGGGCTGAAGGAAAACCTGAACAGAAAGATAAGGGGTGTTTCTCAATAGCAAGAATACAAACATCGTACCTGTGGTCTTGGCAAGACCGGTCTTGTTAAATTGCCTCCCAAGGATGAACTTGAGGCGCATTGAATCATGGGATTGGTCTCGTTCGGCAAGGATGCAACCAATGTGTCCTTGATATTTGGGGTGGAGCAAGACCAGTATCCAGGGATTTTTACTGTCCTCTGTACTTGTGTTCTTAAGTATTGAAACTGGTCTTCAGCAATGGAAGATGTAAGACGTAAAACAGTACACAAGAATCCTCTTCCTGTAGGTGATTATGGGTAGGGAGCACCCCTTCAGAGCAGGCTCTCGTAGCCTGAAGCGTGATGTGACCTTGCTTTAGTAACACCACACAAGCTCCGGAAATGGGTCATTAAATGAGTATTGCAAAAAAAATGAGTAGATTTGTAAAACACTGATGGGATATTTGTTGATACTGTTCTTGCGGCAGATCGCGTACAAGGTGACGCTGTCCTCTTCCTGGTATCAGATACCGGAAAAAAACAGCCCATGATTACATCTCAGTTGCAAATTACAGCAACAAACTGAAGGTGAACCAGATAAGAAAACCCTCCTGAACACCTGCTGACGGATCAAATTTTAAATATTTTACAACTATTGATAGATGTTTTTCTTTATTTTTATTTCTATATATTTCCCTGTTCAACACAGCTTAGGAAGGAGAATGAATGAACACCTCTAAAAGCTTAACCAAGTCTAACAAATATCTTACACCTTAAATGGAAATGAATTTGGGACATTGTAAAGCACAGCCAATTAATTATTAAATCATAATTAAAGCTAATGTGGCGGTGGATTGTGGAGCAAGTCGGATTTAATCATCACACTTTATTATAGAATGGGACCAAAACCCTATTAGCAATGACATCCATCCATCCATCCATCCATCCATCCATCTTCCAGCTGTTTATCCTGCACAGGGTTGTGCGGTCAAAGAAATTCTAATGATAAATCAATAATACTGCACTTATACAGGAGCTTTGCGCAGCCTTTCTCCCTGATCACTCCTTCCTTCCATCCCTTCTTTTTTTTATCAGTCCATCCGACCATCCTTCTCCTTTTCTTCCATCCATCTTTCCATCCCAACTTCCATCCTTCCTTCCACCCCTTCCTTTCTCCTTCCATCCCTTCTTTTTTTTATCAGTCCATCCGACCATCCTTCTCCTTTTCTTCCATCCATCTTTCCATCCCAACTTCCATCCTTCCTTCCACCCCATATGTTCATCCTTCCTTCCCCCTTTCTTCTATCCTGCCTGCCACCCCTTCTTCCTTCCTTCCTTTCTCCCTTCCTTCCCTCTTTCTTCTATCACTCCTTCCATGCCATCTTCTATCCTTTCTTCCCCCTTTTTTCATCCTATATTCCATCCTTCCTTCCCCCTTTCTTCCATCCTGTCTTCCTCCCCTTCTTCATTCCTTCCTTCTTTCATCCCTCTTTCTTCCATCCATCCATCCATGCCATCATCCATCCTTCCCTCCCCCTTTCTTTCATCCTTCATTCCTTCCATCCATCCCAAATTCCATCCTTCCTTGATCATCCTTCCTCTATTGTCCCCCTCTTGCTTTCTCCCTCCTCCCCTCCACCAGCTCTCCTGCCGACCCAGCTGGACCTCTTTAATTGCATCTTTAATTAACAGCTCAATTAGTCCAATCCTCACCAATTGAAGAGGCACATTTTTTAGTTCCATAAAAGCTGCAATTATTTCTTTGCTCTCTTGCCAGAGAGGAACCAAAATGTTTAGCTCAGTATGTAGCTTTTAGATTTGTACAGACCACAAAGTGCCCCTATTTATACTCTGCCTAGGTGCTGAAGACTGGAATCCTTCCAAGCTCTCCCTCTGACGAGCTTGCTTGAAGTTTTAATCTTGACCCACTTAAAACCAAGAGAATCGGGCACAAAGAGGCCGACTTCAGCGCAGAGGTCACCTGATGTCACACTGCTATTTCTGGTTTCCTCTTCACAGAATTCCTGGTTTAAAACTCTGGTCAGGGTGAAAATAAAAGCCCTGTTTCCTCCCAGCCAATCGCAAGCTTTGTTCCTCGAAACACTTCAGCCAGTAATCTGCTGCCTTCTCTAACACGTAGCAGCAAACCGTAATTCTCTCTGTTCACTTTAGCACCTGAATTTCAGTAATGACACTTTGTAAGGATTAAGACGTATCGATGGTAAATATCGCCTTGAGTTTAGCTCCAAAGATAACACACTCTGTTTGACACTCTGTGTTTGTTTTCATAAATCCAACAAGCCAGCTGCAGCAGTCTTGTTCTTGCTGGTTTTAGCATCATTGTTAGGCCTGCTGTCCTTCTGAGTGTTTCCAAAGATTTCTTACTTAGCTGGATAACTTTTCAGATTTAAGGTAGACTGGGCTAAACATACGTAAATTAAAATAAAGGCAGTTTAAACTGGAGTGCCTTATATCTGGCAAATAATCCAGCTAAGCAAGAAATCTAGCTACATGATACCGGCCCTTGGACTGGGGTAAGTGCGTATAGTAATAATAATAACCATAATAATAACAACAGAGGTTTCCTCACACGTCTGTGCCTGGGGGCTTGAATCCCGCCTTCGCTGTGTGTGGCGTTTGCATGTTCTCTGTGTGTTACATCCTGCTAGTCCACTTCCTGTCCCAGTCCAAAGCCTAACATAGACCCACTGAATCAAAATCGCCTGTAAGATATGATTGTGCGTGTGCCCAGTGATGGACTGGCATCCCGTCCAGGGTGTCCTCCTGCTCTTTGCCCAGTGATGGACTGGCATCCCGTCCAGGGTGTCCCGCTGCCCTGTGATGGACTGGCATCCCGTCCAGGGTGTCCCCCTGCTCTGTGCCCAGTGATGAACTGGCATCCCGTCCAGGGTGTCCTCCTGCTCTTTGCCCAGTGATGGACTGGCATTCCGTCCAGGGTGTCCCCCTGCTCTGTGCCCAGTGATGGACTGGCATCCTGTCCAGGGTGTCCCCCTGCTCTGTGTCCAGTGATGGACTGGCATTCCGTCCAGGGTGTCCCGCTGCCCAGTGATGGACTGGCATCCCGTCCAGGGTGTCCCCCTGCCCTGCGCCCAGTGTCCTGTCCTGTGTCCTGTGATGGACTGGCATCCCATCCAGGGTGTCCCCCTGCCATGTGCCCTCTGATTCCAAGCAGAAGTTCCTGGTTCCCTCAGCAATCCAGACCAGTATAAGTGTTTGGAAGATGATGGATGGACGGATGGATGGATGGACGGATGGATGAATACTAATAATAATAGCACAAGAATACAAATAAACTCTAAGTAGCAGATGCATAAAAAGGTTGTTTTAACAGATAAAGCTCCCTGCAGTTTCTGTTATTACTTTTCAGACTTCCTTCTGTTTCTCTGTTTGCCAAAACCAAGTAATAATATTTGCCACATTTTTATTGCCATCAAAATCTGCAGGACTGTCAGGGAGACTGAGCTGAAGCGACGGGCCATCAGTCTGCAAAGGCGCGATATTCTCAGCGTGCCTCTCAAGTAAAAACAATAATTGCCCCCCTCCCAGAATTGTCGTCTGCTGCTCCATCGTCACGTTTTTTTGTTCCCCGTTTGCGGCTGTGGAGGTTGTGAAATTGCAGAAGAACGGTGGGAATGTTTTTTCAGTCTGCTTGCCAAGCCCCACGTTGCTCAGCAACATGGGAAAAATCGAGGCAGACTCATGCAGGACAAGGAAATGTGCCCGTGAGCCTGTGTGCCCGTGTGCCCGTGTGCCCATGTGCACTTACCCACATGAAAATAATCGCTGCAGATGGCATATAATTTCACTTTGAGTCGTATGAATAATATATGAAGCAAATATGCTACTGAATTTCCTTATACTGCTCTTTTATGTAACCTTAATGGTGTGTGTGTCGATTATGTTTATATTACTTTGTGGGGACCGAATGTTTACCTTATGGTTAAGTTTAGAGCTGGGTAGGGGTTATGGTCGTCATGTTAAGATTAGGGTTTTGCCCATAGAACTGAGTCCCCACATAGATATGAATACAAATGTGTGTGTGTGTGTGTGTGTGTGTGTATATGCTGATGTGGAATCCCTCTACATGTGTGAAGTTTTGCATGTTCTCCCCATGTTGTCATGTTCCCGCCGGGGACTCTGGTTTCCCCAAAAACGTTAAGGTGAATTTGAGGTGCCTAATTATCTGAAAGTGTGAATGCATGGTGTGTGAATGAATGGTGTGTAAGTGAATGGAGTGTGAGTGAATGGAGCATGAGTGAATGACACGTGAATGAATGGCGTGTGAGGGAATGGCGTGTGAGGGAATGGCGTGTGAGTGAATGTCGTGTGAGTGAATGGGGCGTGAGTGAATGACACGTGAGTGAATGGCGCGTGAGGGAATGGCGCGTGAGGGAATGGCGCGTGAGGGAATGGAGCGTGAGGGAATGGAGCGTGAGGGAATGGCGTGTGAGTGAATGGGGCGTGAGTGAATGGGGCGTGAGGGAATGGCGCGTGAGGGAATGGCGCGTGAGGGAACGGCGCGTGAGGGAACGGCGCGTGAGGGAACGGAGCGTGAGGGAACGGAGCGTGAGGGAACGGCGCGTGAGGGAACGGCGCGTGAGTGAACGGCGCGTGAGGGAACGGAGCGTGAGGGAACGGCGCGTGAGTGAATGGCGCGTGAGGGAATGGGGCGTGAGTGAATGGGGTGTGAGTGAATGACGCGTGAGTGAATGGCGCGTGAGTGAATGGCGCGTGAGTGAATGGCGCGTGAGGTAATGGCGCGTGAGGTAATGGCGCGTGAGTGAATGGCGCGTGAGTGAATGGCGCGTGAGGTAATGGCGCGTGAGGTAATGGCGCGTGAGTGAATGGCGCGTGAGGTAATGGCGCGTGAGGGAATGGCGCGTGAGTGAATGGCGCGTGAGGGAATGGCGCGTGAGGGAATGGCGCGTGAGTGAATGGAGTGTGAGGGAAGGTGTGTGAGTGTGCCCTAAGATGGGTTGGCGGCCCATCCTGGGTTTTTCCCTGCCTTACACCTGTAACTTCTGGGATAGTCTCTGGACCCCCATGACCCTGCATAGGGTATGGAAGATGGGTGGATGGATGGATATTTATGTATCTAAAAGTGACCAGAATCAAATAGAACATGAATGGAAGGACCCATTGGAAGCATTATCCTTAAAAAACATAAAAAGTAGCACAGAAGTATTTAGATTTATAGATGACTATAAATTCTGTTTAGGTTCAATGGAAAAGAAATGCTTTAGAGAAACGTATTTAAAGATGGTGCTACTGGCCACATGATACAGTGTGATGAAACAGAGATGACAGAGAGGAAATTATCCCCTGGAAATCAAGCCTGGTTGAAATTGTGTTGATTTCTGTGATGCACGGGTCAGTCTCGGTCTGAGTGACGCAGCCATCTTGACGATTTCTGCTGACAGGAGTGACCCCCGTAGGGACTTGCAGAAAAACGTAAAGCAGAAAGGCCGGCCATCACATATCAAGCGACCATCCCATACTGTCACATTTACCTGTGTCACGTACATTGATTTGTACATAATAGTTACATAATTGAGGTGTGCTTAATAGACTGATGCATCACACCTTTGGCAGGGATCCAGCATCATAGCTCTGTGCCACCCTCTGCGCTCACTGTACATCTCAGGCGCTGATCTAGTTGTTCCCGTTCTGGCAAATAGATTTCCTGCTGTGTTCCTATGGCAATTGGCTTGAGCTGTGCACACGGCTAGGGTGGAGTGCTATGGTGTGCTATGGTGTGCTATGGTGTGCTCTCTCTCACTCACCTCGACCTCGGAAGGGCTTGGATGTCAACCTTTAATTAATCACCTGTTCTGGCAGAGAAATGGGACAAGAATGCAAATTAGCTAAGAATTAGCTACATGCTACATGGAGCTGTTATGTTGTAGTCCAGATCCCGGTATGATTGGGAAAGGTGCGTTATTTTCCATCCATCCACATTCCAACCACTTATCCTGGTCAGGGTTGTGGGGGGGTTGTGAGTGGGACTGGAGCCAATTCCAGGCAACATTAAGGACAAGGCAGTGATTTAAGGTAAAGCAGAGGTAGTGATTTAAGTTCCTTGATGTTAAATTAGTCATGAATTGCTTTACACTGTAGACTAAATGGTCCCTCTCTTGTTTTATAATAAGGAAAAATGGAAGTTTATTTGTCCCCGTGGGGGAAAATTTCTTTGTCCAGTAGCACAGGATACAAGAAAGGTAGAAAAATATACAACACAGCACAAAAGAGGCATAGATATGTATAGAAAAACCTGTAATAAAATAAGTATTTAAAATAATTAAATAATAAATAAGAAAAACTGTGAAAAACACTACGGTAAAAATAATGTAAAAGGCTTTTTGGCCCTTTTCCTGGTTTTTGTTTAGCTTTGCTTGGTAGAGTGATACTTTGCTACTGGACTTTCCTGGTTGATGAACAGAATGTGTTACATCAGAGCAGGTAAGACCATTGTAAGATACTGGGAGTCCGCTGTGGTGACACTGAATTGGTGGTGTTACGGTGTCACTGTGAGTGACAGCAAGTCCTCGAGCATATAGCTTAACACTGTGTTAGCTGGTCCCCCTGTCCCTAGTGCCCCCCCCCCCCCGCCCCCCCCCAACTCATTCAGGAGTGAAATGGCCATCGATTTACTCCAAGATGCAATGCCGGTGGTCACATCCTGGGGGGGGCGGTCGACCCATAATGCTGTCTTTCCAGTAGCAACAGGGAAAAAAACAATACAGAATTCCTCAGCTGTGCTTCCAAAACCAGCAAACAAATTCTGCACGCCATTGTTAACAGCTGCCTTAACAATTCCGCGTCAAGTTTTCAAGACTATTTTTCAGGAAGTAAACCTTGTCTGAGGAGTAATTAGCAATTTAGCCTGTGGTAATGCCAATATAGGCTTCGTCTTACGTCTGTAACACTGAATAGACATGAGTGTGTAATAGTGCCATAAAGCAGTGTTTCCTAATTCGGTCCTTAGGACCCCCAGGCAGTCCACGTTTCTGCTCCTGGTAGGGAACTAGGAGGGAGCAAAAATGTGGACTGTCTGGCAGGGAACTAGGAGGGAGCAAAAATGTGGACTGTCTGGCAGGGAACTAGGAGGGAGCAAAAATGTGGACTGTCTGGCAGGGAACTAGGAGGGAGCAAAAATGTGGACTGTCTGGCAGGGAACTAGTAGGGAGCAAAAACACGGACCGACTTTAGGTTCCTGAAGACCGGATTAGAAAACAGTGTCATAAAGGATCTGAGTCTCCAGACTTCCTGTCTGGCCGGAGGTGGATGTCCAGGTGCCGCTCGGACGCTGCCCTGAGGACATGGCAATGCACCTGGATGTGGCGCAAGTAGCTGCACGCTCTGTGTCTGCCTCTGAGGCAGCGGGGAGGAGAGCTCCGCGGACCTGAAGCCCCTTTTGGAGGAGGTCTGTAAGATGTGTGTGGTGTCGTGAGCGCTGGAAACGGCGCTGTAGGGAAGGGGTTACGGGCGAACGTGAGGTTCTCCTGGGATTAGTGAGCAGGAGGGTCAGTGATCTGAGTGAACATGAGATCCACATCCTTGTGGAATGTCATTGGTTAGAGGGTGGGGGGGGGGGGGCTGCTGTGGTCCTGTTGGTTAGATAGTTATTCAGTTAGTTGGATGGATGGATGGATGGATGGATAACTGAAGAACAAATTTCACAAATTCAGTCCACGGGATGCGTTTTCAAGTGTAAATTTGGGAAATTTCACAAAAATTCTTTATTAGATTACATTAGGACTGAGTGAAATTTGGTTCCTAATCCTGTATCATATGATAAAAAGGCTTGACTTTAGAAAATCTGCTCTTCAGTTGTATAATTTTGTAAACCAGAGAGGGGTATAAGAAGGATTCTTGAAACCTTCACCCGAAATTTTGCCCTTACATGCCCTTACAAAATGCTATGGGCAAATTTCACAAATAATCATCTTTGGTACGATGTTTTTATCCCTGACTTACTGTCCACACTAACATTGCTGAATTGTCTGTACTGATGTTCTGCCACTTAAAGGGTTTTTCTGTGGAAATATTGCTGTTTGTCCACCTTCAAGCCCCGATCGGCAGTTATCTGAACTGAAATCTCTACAGGTGAACGCTCCCATACAGGTTCAGGCCAGGATCACACAGTAAGAGCTCCCTAGTATCTGACATCAGCACTCATAGCGGCGGGGGAATGAGGGGAATTTTGTTTTCAAGGTGATGATTATCAGCTGTGTGCAAAGGCAGCCCTCACTTTAGCTGTGACAGTCTGCACTGCGATGGCGGAATGCATAACAGGTCCTCTGGGTGTATTTTTGATTTGCAATAGCAGCATCGAATAGCTTTTCTTAGTGCACAGCCAACACAGTCATGTGACGAACATGTGAAGAGGATGGCGAGGAAGCTCAGGAAGGAGCAGGCGCTATATTTAAGGCACCGGCGTAGCGAAATCAAGGTAGGGTGAGAGAGTTTAGGTGTCAGGGTGTGGAACACAACATGGGATTCAGGGTGGTGTGTGACTCAGCGGGTTAGGGCGCTCAGCATGTGATCGGATGGTCGCTGGTTCACATCCTGGGGTCAGCAGAGTGATTTTACTGTTGGGCCCCTGAACAAAGTCCCAAATGTCTGACCTTATTTTCTCAAAAATCTACATTGATTTGCAAAAGAATGACTGTTAAATAAAAAATTAAATGTATTGCATCATGGGGGGCAGGTGCAACACATATGGGTGGGTGGTCTGAGATGTATTCCTGGGGGGGGGGGGCAGGAGTGGAAAACCAAACTGAATATTTTCTAGGAAATGAGAGCAAGTGACTGAATTGGTTCATCGTCACCTGACATCATCACATAATGGCCACACCCCCTTCCCATAACCACTTCCTGTTAGGTCACTGAATCTCTAGCTAAGGAAAATGATGCTGCGCTGCAGCGAGACCTTCTACAGACCGCTTGCCATGAAAGCTCTACGCCACCAGCTGTGGGCATGGGCATGGGCATGGAGAAGCAAAAAAGTGCAAAGAAAATGCTCCCGAATCCATAGTAGTAGCTTGGGATGGGTTCACCATAAGAATGTGCCTCGGGCTATAGCCAGCTCACCAGCCCTATCTCCGCACTGCTTCTGAGCTGACGCCCGCCGTAATCTCACTGGCGGACCAGTGGAATGTCGTACGGAGGCCAGACTGCTTTTTTTGGCTACGTTACTGTAAATTCCCCCAGAGAGGGTTTTTTTTTTTTGCAGTTAGCAATTAGCATAAATATGCTCATAGCTTAAAGAGCTTCAAAACAAGGTGTGAGCTGTGGTAAATGCAACAGTGTTCGTGTAACTGAGCTAAGTGACACGACTCCCCCCCCCCTACAATTTCCCCCCGCTTTCTAATGTTTAAGATGCTTTAGCCTTAGCAGTGGAAACGCGAATCACGAATTGATGGGCAGAATAACATATTCATCCCAGTAAAAGCGGAATATAAATGAATGCAGTCACCCCGGGCTTTGAGTGACAGTTCCAGACTGAAACGGCAGCCATTGTACTGTAAAGAAATTTAAATAAATATGTACAGTTGCACGTTGGTTTGAATAAAACATTCTTGTAAGAAAGCAGATAATATGAATTGCAAAACGGTGTGTTTTTTTCTGTTAGCCACAAATCCCTGCCCTTTGTCCTCTCATTAATGAGTAAATATACAAATATCACACGTGAAACCACTGGGATTTGGTTAAGAATGCAACGTATTACGATTGTTTATTTACGGAGGCAGCTTGTCCACTTTCTTTAGGGGCCCAGATCAGTTCATTAGTCTCTATAGGAAGGTAAACTACCAATCTCAGCCAGCTTAGCTTGAAAGATGACTAAGACGATTGGTGTGACAGTTGCTAGGAGACCGAGTGATGTCAAAGATATTTGAAGGCTGACTCAGCAATTTTAAAGTTTGAGTGCAGAGAAAAGAAATATACTGAATTCAGAACATTGTGAGATTTAAAGGTCTTAATTGTTTGCTTAATTAATGATTGATGTCTGTTGTTTTAGGGTATACAAACCACACTTTTATATCTAGCAAATTGAATGTGAAGTCAGTTCTTAAGTGGGATGTGCCAATGATATTTTCTAGTACTGATAACAGACGCCTTAAAATGTTGATAAACAAAGTTTCCCAGCAAAGTTTTGTATAGTTGGTTGTATTACCAGTGAAAAACTGTAAAACAAATAAAAGAACGTATGATGAAAATGTAGAATATTTCTTAGCTGCTCACATGAAGGTAACAAATGTGTTTATAATGAGTGAGATTCGCTCTAAGAGGGACCATATTGCTTCGTGGCAATTTTGGTCATACAGAGAAAAGGAGAAGGAAAAAACTGTTCCAGGATTCCCTCTGACCTCACCTGACTCATTCCCAGGAGCCCTGGAGGGCTCTGAACGCAGGAATGTGCGTGTGGGGTCTGTGTCTGCATGCCCAAGTCCACACTGTCGTCGGGCAGGTTTCGGCGGGGGCCACACCCTACGTCTCCACATCTCTGGATGGAGGGAGTTGTGAAAGGGAGGCAGTGTAGAAGAACTAAGACCCAGAGACTTGGGAAGAGCTCTGTGGCGCCGAGTGTGGACTGGATTAAGGGTGTGAGACTGGGTGGGGCCGAATGGGATTTTTATTTTGGTAAAAGGAGATTTTGGTTTTTCAGGCCCTGTAGACTACTAACAGGACACCGTCCTGTTCACCTTCAATTGTGTAGAAGCCAGCATATGTGTCCCTTTTTATTAAAGATTTTATTAGATTTTTTAAATTTCAGCTACATAAGTGAGATATATCTCTCTTTTTGAGGGAAACTGGGGCGGGACTGTCGCTAGGACTATTTTAGGGGCAAGTAGCTACATTGTGAAATTATGGGTTTGAATCCCCCCTTGAAATTTGTCGGAATTCAGTTCTGGTCAGGGACATCGACCCCCAAGAAATGCTTTGCCCCCCTGTCATCTTCTGAGAGCTTGGCACCTGAGATTGGCTGGAATTCTCCGGTACTCGGTCCTCCTCAGGCGGCACACTAGTAATTCACTTGTTAAGTCACACGGCAGACTGAAGACGAGTCACCGACACCGTGGAAACCGTCGCTGGGTTACTCTTCCTCTTTTGTACACTTTTTGAAGTCGGATATCACTGTTTATTTCATGCCTTTTTCATTACTGCTTGACAGTGTGTCCCATCCACTCTCTAGTGAATGATCTCTGAAACTTATCACTTATTGCTGTGTGTTTTCATGGACCATATTTGCAATTCAAATGAAAACACCCCATTGTGTCTTTTAGTGACACACGAGATGGCACAACATTTCACTGTATATTATTTTAAATGTTCCCTTTCCTTCCTTCACAAGCTCACATATGTGCATTGTTAACACGGTACAGCCCAGCCAATCATACTCTAATTGTAGCTTGAAAGGCCTCTGACCTTTGCCCTTTGGCCCCAATCCTTTCCCCATGTGACACAATAACCAGCGGGAATCTAAGGAATGGGGTGTTGGCCCACCACACCTTGAATGCAAAGCTGCAGCGAGCCTTTGCCTGTGTCCAACTGCTAAAGTGAGCAGAACTCATGCAAACTAAGATCTTAACTTTCCAGGACATCAGAAATGCTGCCATTAGCACCAACTCTACGCTGATATAACGAAACGTTCAAATACAAGGAATCGGCTCCTTATAAACATGTATTCTTGCTTTAGACTGAGGCTGCATTTCAGCACACTGTGCGGAAGGAATGTTATTAAATACCTAGTAAATACTTGGAAAATAATTTCACAAACAGATGCCATTTAAGAGCACTTAGGTGGGACCAAACCCACATGTGCTTCAAGTTAATCAGGAGGGATAAGAAACCTTCAGAGGTCCAAAGGGAAGTTGTCTTGCTTCTTCATTTTATCCCAGGACGCTTCTGTTGTGTCTTTATTTGCCCCAAAGACACTTTAAGGACACTAAGGCGTGACCCTGTCTAGATATTGCTGTGTACTCAGTACCCAGTCCACCTCATCTAAAAGCAAACAAGGGCGGGGCGATCTTATTTTTCAACAGGAAATGGGATTTCGGCCAGAACCTGGTGAAATTAAGACATCACAGGGTTCCGCAGAAAGGACGTGGCATTGAGACGGAATCTCCACCCATTCTAATTTAAATTGACGTATTTTATTTGCTTGTTCATATTTATTTATTGTCACACCTGGCTAATCGACTTTTGCCAGCAGCCTGGCATTTAACAGTCCATTCCCCAGCTGGGTTTTGGATGTACTAGTGTGTTTTCGATATTTGTCACGGGAAATATGACTAGATGCTCTTGTTTTCTTCTTCTGTTATTATGGCATGAGTCAGAACGTGTACCTTCTGAAAAGGCGAGATTGTGAATCATAAACGTCGTTGGCTGTGTGACCCACAGAACAAAGTCATAACTATGCTCTCCAAAAACCTGGGAATTGATTAAATTGCTCTACAGAATACTGTCCAGAAATAGGCTTCCGTAAACCGAACACAGTCCAGATGGCTTTAGCTTATTCTAAAATATTGATTGTGTATCGATCACCTGGCGGTGCACGCCATCTAAGGACGTTAATTTTCATTGGTTGACAGCGGGCACAGCTGAGGCAGCGGAATGGCAGAACCCCAGGATCACAGAGCCCCGCTGCCTGGCAGACGAGATCCGCCCATGTTGTCACTGTGACATTGTTCGGTGACAAACACGCTGCCCTCCCCGCACTTGCTTGCTATGTAATTATCCCTAATGATGGGGCACCGTGACTGTTGGATCCAGGAGCTTCCATATAAAATGAAATTGTCATAGTCACTGGGAAATGTGAGCATATTAGCTTCTTCTCATTCTGCACATGAACGGAAGTAGGTCAGCACTCCTCCCCCCCCCCCCAGGCCTGGGGCTGTCAGGTAAGAGTACTCCTCAGTTAATCCCCGTTCTACTCTGTAGTTAAACCATTTTCTGCATTACTTGATGTTTCTTACAACATCAAATAAGGATGGAATGGTGACTCAGAGGGTACAAATTGTGGGTTCAAACCCCACTTTAGCCCTGCATGTACAGTATGTGGAGTTTCTATATTTTCTGCGTGAAATTCCTCCTGGTATTTTGGTTCCCTCCCCCAGTCCAAAATGTAGGGGAAACCACCATGTCTACATAGCAGAGTGTGTGTGTGTGTGTGTGTCCTGTTCTGGGCTGGCATCCAGTACAGGTTGATCCCCTACCTTGTGCCCTATGCTGCCTGGGACTTACTCCAAACTCACCATAACCCAGCATTGGATAAACAGGATAAGCAAGACTTGCCCCCAAAAGAAGTGCTGTTAAAAACAGAGAGAATCCAGTCATTTTGTCAATACCGGGATTCTAAATTAAATGTGGTTTCCCCTAATTTTAGCTGTCCTTTGATTTTTGTTGCCAACACATGAAGTGGCCTAAAAAAATCCCACATTGGTCTGTTACCCCAATATGGCAGATAAATTATTCCCTCTATGTCAGAGCAAACGCTTTGCCTGCTGTGATCTAATGTGTACCATTCCACCTGTAAGTAAAATGCAGAAAAAATGCTCACTATAAATATAACCAAATCACAGTAGTGATAGGACATTTTTAATTTTGATTACTACATTTAATTTAATCACAGTCATTTATGGGTATTTAAATTAGGTCTTCATTTTAAAAGTATGATACAGCATAAACAGAAAAAATGTCATAATGGGATCAATATTTTCATATTATGTATGTTTATAATAATTATACCTTTTTTGCTAAATGTGATGTTATGCATTTATATTTTCTATTGTAGAGTGGTTCACTATCTCTCTATCTTAAAGTCACGACTAGAAGGGGCAATTTTCAGCGATCATAACCGAATCAGCTCAATCTTGCGCTGCCACGCCCGCCATGGGCTTCACAGATGCTACTCGTCGGTGTGGCGGTGCTGGCCGAGAGAGGGAGGGGGTGCACGATAACCATAGCAATGGTGACGTATTCTCCCGTGCTCTAATTGGAGGAAACCCCGTGGCCCCAGCCGCAGCCTACAGGCCAGTCGAACTTGCCCCTCAGAACCCGCCCCCATTCCCCGCGCTTATCGCCTACTGGTCCGTTTTCGGCACAATAGCGTTCGATCGGCGGACAGATCCGCTTCTCATTGGGGATCAAGGTAACGTAGCAACGCCCCATCTATCAATTTGGGTTGAGGGGGGGGACGACTGCTGCTTTTTTTTCTATCTTTACCCTGAAAACTGTTCGAGTCGAAGGAGCTCTGCTGGACATTAGAAGGTTAGAAATCGGTTTTTATTTGACTATACTGTCCTTCCGAGGCGCTCTGGGGCACGGCGGCGTTTGTGGAGCGGGGCGCGGCTTGAGCAGGTCCGTGCGGCGGCTCGGCTAATGCCCCCATTGTTCTGGCGGAGCCGCTCGGAGAAAAGGGGGTACAGCCACCGCTCGCTCGGCTCTCCGCGCATCCATTTTGTCGTGCAGAAACCGTCTCTTTCTTTCTTTTTTTGGGTACCTGTCACGCGTTTCGTTTGCACGTGTGTCGCTCCGCCGTGAAATGTCGCGAATGGTGTCCTGGGTGGAGGGCGGGTTGGATGTAGCCGCCGGAGGCGGCGTGCCGTGCGCTGGGCTCCCCGACACAATGGGCTTTTCTCGGCGAGCACCTCCTCCACCCCGGCCGAGTAACGGTTACGCAGCCGCTATTAAGTCACCTTTTTATGGGGCGTGTTGGAATCGCGTAGCGAGATGGACGCGCGTATAGGTGTGTGTCAGGCGGGGAGATCGTTCGTATATTATTTGTGTGGTTTTTTTGGGGTGTATAAGCATGGATGATGGCTCGCCTGCCCTGGTTTGTCGGTGTGTCGCACCACGTTGCGCCTTGTCTTTCCGGCACTGCCTCATTTATCTGGTCCAAAAAACTGGGACGATTTAAGTCTCTTCGGGTGAGGATGGTGGAGAGAGGGGTGGGGGTGGAGAAGGTGTCTCCTGTCTCATCGGTGTAACGCTGCCAAGTATAAAGGGTGGCGGTGCAGGAGAAGCGAAATCGGGGCACTGGTTGTAGCGTGAGGTCTCTGTTTGACAGCACTTGTTACGCTCAACTAGTACTTTACATCCGTGAGCTGTCCTGGGTGGTTCGGTAATGACTGATCGGGAAGAGTAGCTGATTAACCATTTTGCCCCAGATGTGAATTTTAAAAAAATTCTGCATCGAATGTCAACTTAATCTGCTGCCCTGATTTATCTCCATGTCTGCAGGTTTTCATAAGGATAACTTGTGATCACTCCTTCGAGCCACCTCGCCTGATTATATATATTTTTACATCCTCCCCCCCCCCCTTTTTTTCCGTCCGCCGTATTCAGAAACTGCTGTAAGGAGTCGTTGAGGTGTATTAAGCCTCGTTGAGATTTATCTAAAAGGATTAAATAAAAAGAGATCATGGATAAAACGGAGCTGATTCAGAAAGCCAAGCTGGCCGAGCAGGCCGAGCGCTACGACGACATGGCGGCCTCCATGAAGGAGGTGACGGAGCAGGGAGCCGAGCTGTCCAACGAGGAGCGCAACCTGCTCTCGGTCGCCTACAAGAACGTGGTGGGGGCGCGGCGATCGGCCTGGAGGGTCATCTCCAGCATCGAGCAGAAGACCGAGGGCGACGACAAGAAGCTCCAGATGGTGAAGGAGTACCGGGAGAAGGTGGAGACCGAGCTGCGAGACATCTGCAATGACGTGCTGGTGCGTTACCACGCTTCCGTGTGTGGGGGTGTGGTGGTGGTGGTGATGGTGGGGTGTTTTAATACAATTGTTAATTTTAAGTGCCTATCTGATCTTAAGCTTGCATGGGTGGAATATCGGTCAGTTTGAGCAGAACATGTGCGGTCGCTGTCATGCAAATAGATGCATAAATCGCGCTTTCCCACGCCCAAGGCGCTGCAAGTGTGCGTGCCCTGCGCTGAAGGAGCTCTGATGCATGTGTGAGCACCCTATCTCATCCCTATGGATGCTACCTGACCACACTGGGGCTTTAGGTTACCTTGTCCCTCCTGCCCCCTTCGCTCTAAAACGATGCATCCTTTGATGAGGGTGCGGTGTGTGTGTTGGGGGGGGGGGGGGGTGGTTTAAACTGCATTCTTGTCTTTGTGCTTTGATGTCCATGCAGTGATTCAGACCAGGGGTTGCTTGTGGTAGCGGATGAGAATGCAGCCTGTCTGCCTTGCTAAATGTGACTAGTGCCGTTTGATGGTCTCTTTGGTCGTGGATTAAGCAGCGTACCTCTTTGATAGGGATTTTAATGGATTTTTTTGCATCATCCTTTTTCACATTTTAAGCACGACTTCAGCGTTTGAGCGTAGGTCAGTGGTTAGGCGTGTGAGGCTTCTCTTCAATCTCGTTTCGAAGGTCTGTATTATCTTTCTCCTTGCAGTGGTCTACACCTGCACTTATCGCCTATAATGTGACAGGTGTTTTTGTTGGTTTGGAGGTCGGTGGCTTGCACTGAAATTCACGCCATGTGCGATTTTTTTTTTTGCTCTGTTGTGGGTGGGTCTTGTGGTCCCCCCTCCCCCACCGGGGATGTTCGAGTTCATCCAGATGCCATTTTTTTAGGCCTGTGTGAGCGAAGGGGCGTGAAGAACTTGTGTGGAGGATGTTGCGGTCGGGCGCTGTTTGAGTGGGAGCACGAGATGCCCGTGTCTTGCTGCAGAGGCCCTTGTACGCTTAGGGATGCACAAATGGCTTTTCTAAGGGACCTGGGTGACGTATGTGTTGCTCAGCAAGAATGTGTAACATTACATAACACGTTTTAATGTACATTATAGCCTCGCATGTGCTATTCCTGATATTAATCCCTCCCTACCTTTAGAAGCCAATTCAGAACTTGAGCATCTGCTACTGTGAGAGAATCTGGTTATGTTGGTTTAAAGTCTCCCTTGCATGCATTTTTTTGTCTTGAAGGAATTCTCCAGATTGAAATTCTGCCATAGTCCCTTATTTGTGCAAGACTACAATCAGGGCTGACATTTTTTTTTAAAGCTTCTTGGTTGGTTGCGGAGGATTTCCTGTGTGTAGCTTGCAGGTGCATGTACATGAACTGCTGTGTCTCGACCTGTTTTTTTTTTTTTTGCCCGCCTGCTTTCTGAGGAATGGGGGCAGACCTCACTGGTGCTGTCACAGTTTGGGTCGTAGCGTCCCCGTCGTGACCCTGCCAGGCTGCATCCAGCAGTGAGGTGGAGGAGGAGATTACGGCCAAAGCCTTGACGTATAGCTTTGCGTCTGTCTCAACACAATGTTCTTCATGGTTTAAGAGCGCCGTCGAGAGAATCTCCAAACATCGTGAGTGATTCCTGTGACTTAATGGGACCTTCCTGTGTTTCTGGGTGCTGCTTCTGAGCTTGGTGGTTTGGGAATTGATACCAAGGACGAGGAGGATGATAAAAATGGCAACAGAATGTCACGTGGTTTGCAAAAACCTTTTAGCAGAGGAGCTTCTGGGAGTAGTGGTGGTTCTGCCATGGTTTTTTAAGCTGAAACTGGTGATGTTCTGCAAAGGCAAACTGCTTTGAGATGCTGACATCAGCAATGACTGAAGACAGCTGTGTGTTGGATGTGACATTTACCTTGATTTGAATGAGACTTATAGGGCGTGCGCATTGCATTCTCTAGCAGTTATTCCCTGACCCTATTCCCCCCACATCATGATTCTTCAAGGGCAGCTCTTAAGCCGGAGGTGGTATTGGGCACTGTCGCTTCGTGTAAATGTCAGCATGTGCCGGCACGCTTACATCATTTCCTAGCCGCGTCAGCGTGATGGATTTCCCGCCCGCTTGGAAAAGCCGTCCGGCACGGTCTCAGTTGATTGATGGGCGGCGTCGCTGAGCCATGTGGGCTCCCTGCTGCCCCTCCTCCTCCGCAAGCTGCCGCTTGTCCCCCGCAGGACGCGACTCCCGTCAGAGCTGCGGTACCATGAGACATTTTCTTTCCTCACACTGACTTAAGCATTACATCACCTGTTTGCCTCGTCAGTGACCTAGAGCCTGAAATTTTCCTCCCACTGTACTGTGGTTTTGTATTTTGAGAATTTTGAATTTTTAAAGAATTTTTTGAAGTAAACTGAAATGTTTCACCTTATGTCTGAATTGCCCCCATGACCTTCAAGATGAGCGTTTAACCTTTGTGGTATGTTGCTGCATGAGTGTGGTGTGCTTCCTGTCCATTTTCTGTACTTTTTGAAGCCTGTTTCCTTGGCCCCTTTTGAAAGCTGCTTGCTTCCCATCTTTTTGCGAGCAGCCTACATGCCGTTCTGGCTGTCTCTCTCGGGTATGGGATGAGTACTGCTCTGACTCACCGAATGTTGGATCTGTGTTCCCACAGTCGCAGCCTTCCTCTTTAAAGGATGCTGTGTGTTACACCCTGTAAATGGGCCTCATTGAATGACGGCAGGAAAGAAGGCCGTTTTGTTTATTTTTTTAAAAGTGGTGCCGCAGAAAACAACTTGTACTTTTCTCATGGGATGTTGGGTAAATCCTTGATGCACAGGAGTGGCGACAGATTTACTGGAGTCCCGGTAAATCAGGATGTGAAATCTGGGTTGGTACTGTGGCCCAATCCCTGTGCTGCATACTGAGGCAGCGCTGCAGTGACCCCTGCAGGGGAATCGGGTTAAATCCCATAGGTGTGCCAGAGACTGAGATTTCCCGTAGGATGGTTCCCATGACGATACCCAGTAGTTCCATTATTATGGAACCGGACCATAGATAGAAAAAAACTCCCTTCGACAAGATCCAGAGCTAGTTTGCTGTTTTTGATCAAGAATGAGCCTGTCGGTTAGCAAGATGCATCATAAAGTTGTCTAATGTATAGAGTTGCTTTCGATACCATGGAAGGCGAAATTGAGAACTAGATATGATGCTAATTTGTAATGTTAGCGGTCTGTGGGGGGAGGGGGGGGTATGGTATGGTATTCTTTTCTGTCCAAAAGTTCCATTCTTATCCCCTCCAAGTGGTCTGTCGCATCTCTGACACGCACACACGCATGCACACACGCATCCCTATCGTAAAGAATATGGGTCGCGGCTTGATTGACGCACAGAGACTGTAAGCGAGGGCTAGATAGTCACCTTCCAGCTATAAATATCACCCCAGAGTAACCCTGAGACCATCTTCCTACAGTGTTGGGTGTCTGTGGGGGAGGGGATACAGTGGCCCATTTTAATCTGTGTCTGAACAGTTTTGCTTCCTTGGCCTGGTTTTCTGAAGGGCTCTCTTGCTGCTGTTAGCTGTGCTTTCGTGGAGTGACTGGTTTTACTTGAGATGAATTAGTCACCTAAAAACAAAAGGAATAGGTATTTAGACTCTGTCTCAGGAAACATGAGGTGCAGGCAGTGTACCTCATTACGCTTCTCCAAGGTTGATTCTTGGAGGGAATCTTTGTGGACATGGGGTTTGCGGTAGCTTCTCTTAAACCTGCCCTCCAAACTCCAGTGCAGTCAGAGATGTGTTGAGGCTGTTTGTTTCAGAAAGGCCTATGGAATATATGTTATTTTAGCAGGTTTGGGATTGGTTTTGGATCAAAGTATCTCAACCTGATCCTCGGGGTCCCCCAGACCGTCCAAATTTCTGCTCCCTCCAAGGTCCCGGTAGGGAGCAAAAGCATGGATTGCCTGCCGGTCCCCGAGGACCAGTTTAAAAAATGTTACTCTAGACCTTCCCGCCACCCTGTCCAGAAGAAGCAGTGGTAAGATGGATGGACAGATGAATGTATCAATGTAGTTTATGTGATGGAGAAATTTTGCTTAAAATTAACAAATTTTACTTGGCGTTTATATAGAACCAAAACCTTGTATAGTTGAAATATTCAGCCTTGTATCTGGTTCTGGCTCTTGGGATACTTTAATATTTACGTATTTTTATGTTGTGTGATGAAAATGCTATGTGCTACCAGCAGGGGGTGCTGGATCGCCACATATCTATGAAGTGTCTTTATAACGAAGTACACTGTACTTTTAAACTTGGGTTTTTGAGGAAGTTGTTGTTAAGCCCCCCTCTTTTTTTTTTTTTTTTTTTAACAACTACAGGAACTGCTGAACAAATATTTGATCGCCAACTCCACAAATGCTGAAAGCAAAGTCTTCTACTTGAAAATGAAGGGAGACTATTATAGATACCTGGCTGAAGTTGCCTCTGGAGCAGACAAGAAAAGTAAGTGCCTTTTCCTTTAGCTTTTGTGTGTGGAGCTGTGAAATTCAGTGATTCCTCCCCCCCACCAATGTGGCGCATGGACGTTTCTCTACTCAAATGTCACATTTAAAATTTTAGCAAAAATTGATATCTTCAAGCTATACATTAATTTTTTCAATAACTGTGCTAAATTGGGTTATGTTTAGAGTGTTCCGACCTAAAAGATGTTGGGCAATCTCACTCTGTTTTCTCTTACTTACTCGCCAAATGGATTTTTTAGCAAAATCCCACAATTAGCACTGAAAATGTAAGTTTCAGTTTTTACATACTGGCATCCAGTAAAACACACTTGCTATGTAGCTGTAGGATGGATCCCCCCCCCCCCCCCCCCCCGCAAGCTGCAGTTCTTAAGTTTTCTGTGTTTTGTGGTCTTCCATGAATTAATGTTTATGGACGTTGACAGAAGAGCTTCAGCTAACGTAAAAATTTTGTGTATGATCATTCTAATACTGAAGAATATTTTTTTTTAATGGAGGTCCAGGTAACCCACAACGATCCAAGCTCTGTCTGAATGTAGGCTTAGCAATGTCTAGGTTTCGGGTAGGTCCTGAAGGTCTTGGGACAATGACTGTAAAACAGACAGACTGGGTTGCATCGGTCAATGTGAATTTTGTATGAAGAAATGTAATATGAGAGTGTTTTGAAATGGGCGCCTAGACCCTGGTTACTGGTTTACGTCCTGTCGAGGCATTCGGACATGTCGTCATCGTCTAGACTCTGTAAACCCGAAATGTAAACACAGAGGTTTTATCTTCCCGGTGTTGCTGTGTCTCGTTAGTCGCGCTGCTTCATTTTAACTGACTTGTGCTCGGCATGATTCCATCTCCCCCTGCTGGGATAAGCTCTGGATGATCTCCTTTCCCCGGTAGGGGTTGGAGGGGAAATGATGCACATAATTTGAACAGCTGACAGTGGATGGGGTGGGTAAGCAAAAACAAAAAAAAGTGATGTCACCCAGAAAGCTGGCCTGTTCAGATCCTATATGAAGAGATGTTGGCTCAGCTTCTGCTGGTTGCTTTGAGTTCCGTGTTCTGCTGAGGAATCGCTAAATGAAAGGAGGGCAAAAACCATCTCCTGTCCTCCCTGACAGGCACTATAGACAACTCTCAGGAGGCGTACCAGGCTGCCTTCGACATCAGTAAGAGTGAGATGCAGCCCACGCACCCAATTCGTCTAGGCCTGGCCCTCAACTTCTCCGTCTTCTTCTACGAGATCCTCAATTCCCCCGAGCAGGCGTGTACCTTGGCAAAGCAGGTAGGGCAAGTGCTCAGTGCTCAGAACCCTTCTGGATCCCTTTGGGGAATGTGCATGTTGGTCTTAATCGCAAATGGCTTGTCGTTTCTGTCCATGTTGTGATTTCGCCGCTCCGGAAATCACTGTGATGGATCCCTAGTAATTCTGGGCCAGCAGGTTCTTTTAGGAAATGACACTGTTTTATGATTTCACGGTTCGAGTGATGGGTAACTGGTCGGTTTGCCATTTCATAGGCTTTCGATGAGGCCATCGCAGAGCTTGACACCTTGAATGAAGATTCATACAAAGACAGCACTCTCATCATGCAGCTGCTCAGAGACAACCTGACAGTGAGTACATCTCCTCAACTGTATGTCAGACTCTTTGGTTTAGTAATAAGTTTTTCAGTTGGTCCCTGTGATTGCTGCTGTCATTAATATAAACTGGAAAAAGTGATTCTGTAATACAAGATGGGTAGATACTGGTGATATCAGATACTGGTTTTGATACTTGTTTTTAATTTGTCAGCTTTTGTACCTGGGAAGGGTGTGACTGACCTGCTTTGAGATTTCATAACACTCCAATATAATTTAAGGGTTGGGGAATGTTTGCCACAATGTAAAGTTAATGTTGGCCGAATTATACCTGTGAATAACGCTCTTTGATGGACTTGGCTCTCTAATCCCGTGGGTCTCCACCAGTTTAGTCTAAGAACCCACATTTTTCCTTGGTCATCAAGTCATGATCCAAGTTCTTAAAATGAAGCAAGATGCATTATGGGAAATAGCGCCACACAGGGCAGTTCTAACCGGCTGTGTACAATGCGTCTCCTCCTAGTTATGGACTTCTGACAACACGGCAGACGAAGGTGACGGCGGTGAAGCCGGTGACAACTGACCGTGCATGTGAGGGTGTCTCCAGACCGAAATGAAAAAGAATAAACCTTTTTACACATCTCCATTCCTTATTGCTCTGCATTAAATTGTTCTAGCAATGAGAACCCATCATTACTGAAGAGCTATATATGGAAATTCAGATCGTATAGTCTTTTCACACTGCAGCTTTTGGGAGGGGGTAAATAAAATTTAAATTAAAAAGTAAACAAAAAAAAAAACACTCCATTTGTTGGTTTGTGTTTTGTCATGGCCTTCGTGTGTGCAGTCTGCCATAGGAAAGTATTAATAGCTTCACTTTGTGTTTAACGTCAAACTTCCGGTTTAAACTGGAAAACAAATTAGCAGTGCTTGGGTGTCTTGATAATTATTTAAGTAAAATTCTAAGAATTACAACCAGAAATCACGTAGCATAGCAATCGGGGGTGCTGTTTTTAAAATGGCTTGATGTTTTTCTACTGACCCCTTGCATCATTATGGTTTCCGCATTTATGAGGCTATTTGATAGTTACAGCTATTTAAGAACCTTAGTGGCCAACACCCCCCTCCCCTCCCCCTCCCCCCCAAGTGAGCAATGTTTCCTTCATTCCCTGAAATCACACTCTTGTTCCATTTACCAGTGTGTTTCTCTAGTGTGTCAGACTTAAGGTGGGACTCTGTAAAAGACCAAAAATAATTTTTAAATGACTACAGGTTAGTGTTGTCATTTTCCCACAGCACCTGAACGGGAATTGGTTCAATACACACAAAGTTAAGTGTTTTGATTTTAGTACTTTTCCATGCGGGTTCGTGCACATGTTAGAAGGTGCTTGGTTAGTTCGGTGATTGTCATTAGAGATTTGGACCACTATTGTGTTTTTGCTAATCATGATTGTAGTCCCCAAAAGCTTTGTGAAAATGTTCAATGCCCTATGTAACAGCTATGTACCATGAATAAAAAACAACATTTTGTAAACCAAAATGTGGATGTGTCAGTCATGTCCTGGGCTTTGCCTTTAAAGCATGTTAGTGACAAAAACAGTGACAGGCATTTTTGTGTGTTCTCTCGTTCCTGGTTTGACATCTGAGCTAAGATTTTAAACTGACAAACATCACATGAGAAGAAAAGACATATGTGGTGTGTTCCCCCCCCCCCCCCCCAACACCTGATCTCTCTGAAATGGAGAAAAATGCACCTGCGGCTTGTGCCTTTTATCACTCGTGCTGACTGTCAAGGAGTTTTGTTCTCTCACAACCAATCACATTGTAGATGAGGTGGATCAAGGCACCTAGAGGAGGCAGGACCAACCAATCAACCTCTTCTACAATCTGATCTTTCTGAACCAATCATTTTTCTTTCTGCCCTCAATACATTTTTGTGTAAGTAAAACTCCCACAAGCTTTCCTTTGGTGCAAGCCTGAAATGATATGAAAACAAGGATAATGGATGGGTGTATTACTAGAAAGTTTAAGTTGCTAATTCAATTAGACTAAAACGAATCTCTGATGCAAGTCAGGTAGGTACCAGCGATATGGGCTTTTGCTTTGGATTTGTCTGTTTTTGTGCCTGGGAAGGGTGTGACTGACCTGCTTTGTGATTTCAAAACTCTCCATTAGAATTTAAGGGTTGCACAATGAGTGTTTGAATATTTGCTAAGATGTAAAGTGAATGTTGACCAAATTGTACCTGTGAGTAAATCTTCGATGGGTGTGGCTCACTAATCCAGTGGTTAACTGCTTTATCCTCAGAACCCACAGGGTAAGCCTCCTTTGAGCTTCACACTAACTTTCCCAAAAGTGGGATAGGCGGTGCAGGTGGACTCATCAGAGAACAAACCGTTTCTCATCGTCCCCCAGCCCAAGGTTTACACTGCTGGCACCATTGAAACCAATGTCTTGCATTAACATGAGTGACCAAAGGTTTGACTATAGCAGCCTGACCATGAATGTTGACCCTGTGGAGCTCTTGATGGACAGTTTTGGTAGAAACAGGAGAGTTGAGTGAGTTGAAAAGCTGTTTTTTTTTTTTTAAATACAATCTGGGTTAGTACCCAGAAATCCTCTTGTGTCCATGTGTGGTATGCCGACTTCACCCTGGATATCACCAGCCTTACAAGCTGCCGATTACATCTGTTCCAAACATAAGTAACAAACACCGATATTTTTGCAGAACCTTTGCAGTCAATTCTGTATGTTTTTTCCTTCATATCTGCAGTGGACCATAACTTTGTTCTATTTAAAGGAAACAATGAATGACAGCTATCCTGAATGTCTCAGCAATATATTTTGAAAAGTGTTTTTATTTTATACAGACTCCAGATCCCCGCAACCCTGCATAGGACAAGTGGGTTTGGAAGATGGATGCTTGGAGTTTGTCTGAAACAAAGTAATTCAAACATTCAGTGAACAATGTCACATTGTCTCTCCACGTATTGCACGTCTTGTGTTTAGCAGCCGGAGAACCGAAAGGAGCTGATGGGCCAAGATACTAAACTCTGAGGTTTTCGGATCTGATGCAGGAGGACGGTCCAGATTGTTTGCGAGCCAGTGGCAGCTGCAGCCGGTTTGAGGTCGTCCACCACGTTTCGGTACAAAGTTGGCGAGAGTCCAAAGCCAACCTTTTTTCATAAGTCCATGACCCTGAACGGCCTTGTGAGGGGCACCTATGCCAGCGTATGGCAGGCGGCAGGCGATACTGATTGAGTCATCCCAGCACGATGCTCCCGGTGTGACTGGTTTTTAAGTTTCCACTGAAGTACTTTTTTCCCCCATAAATGTCGGCAGGCTGGTTTTAGCTAAAGGACGCATGCAGCCCAGCAGTCGTTCACACCTCAGTATGATCTCATCCTTCATTTGATTCATTGGGCAGATTCTCTTGAAGGATTTGACAAAAAAAAAATTGTAACCTTTCTAGAAGGACTCAATGAGCATTACATCTATATGGCGCCCAAAGCACCACTTCAACCACCACCAGTGTAACACCCACCTGGATGATGGGATGGTAGCCTTTCTGCACCAGAACTCTCACCACACAGTAGCTAAGGTGAAGGGGCAGGAGAGAATTCACCAGTTAGATATAGGGGATGAGTAGGAGGCCAGATATGAAAGAGCCACAGTGGGTAGTTACAGGACATCAGGGTATCAGCCCTGCTCTTTCAGAAGATGCCCAAGGATCTTTGGTGACCTCAGAGAGCATCTAAAGCTCTCAGCGTCACTATAGCTGCACTGGGTTCCCCACTGACCACAGCACAGGCTGCGGTTCTGTGGCCCAGCAGAAACTTGACTTTCTCACTTGGTCTCCCATCCAAGTATTGGCCAGGGCCAAACCTGCTTAGCTTCAGATGGGTTACTGAATCTGACCAGCAGAAGCAGAAGCTGTCTGATTTTCACTACAGAAAATGCCCTTGACTCTGCTTCCATTTCACGTTCTATCACACTTCATGCACAAATATGCTGCCTTCTAAGATCCCGGCAAATTGTCTCCTCACTCCTGCTGCTCCTGGAGCCATGGATCTAGAAGATCAATTCTGAAAGGCCCATTCTTGATCCTCCTTCAGACAAACTCTTCCAACAGCACAGAGCACATCATTGTATCATTAGATCATATGCCCATTTCTTATCTCTGCTATTGAAATAATTGTTCACTTCACATTCACATCTTTTCTTTGTTTGACTAAATTAATTGGTTTGACCCTGTACTGGATCATGGAAGATTCATGTCTAATGTAAGTGTTTAATCTTCATTTGTCAGTCACAAAAACGGTTTTCATATTATGTTTTAAATATTGAAACCTATTTCCTGATAACCCTTATTAAACAGTATGTCGATTTGGGTGAATGGCTGCCCCATTAGTAGGTATCAGGCTTAGATACAGATAGATACAAAGTTGCCACAAGACAGTTGTCACACAATTTGGTTGTTATATATGATGCACATGTTGATAAGTGTTTAAAAAGTTCAGCAGTGCATGTCAGTGCAAGGACTGATGCAATAAATACAACATGTACAATGAGTTATTCAAAACCCTGAGGCATCGCTTGTTAAGAGCTGGAACGACACATGTTAAAAGCCAGAAAATCAGAATCGGCTTCATTGGCCAAATATTCTCAGACGCGTGGAATTTGACCCTGGCTGTTAATGGCTCTCCAGTGTATTCATATGGCATATATACTTGACACAAATACACAGTTAAGACAGGACAATGATATATGCAGTCCAGCTGATATATACAGTTACCGCTCACTGAATACTGAAATTTCCCCATTGATGAGGAGGCATTTCCTCACGTCTGCTGTGGTTATATGATCTGGGACCAACCCTTTGCCCTGAAGGCCTGCAGACTCTTTCAGGAGCTGTTCCTATGTAGCAGGACGCGCCCATGAAGATGGCCAGCCCACTGTGGGGATTCTGACGTGCCGATGCCCTACGTTAGCACGGGTCCTGCTACTTCAAAATGGAAAATTTTGTCTGAAGTCTAATTTTTGAGACTCACATTTCCCACATTGAGTTATATCAAGCATTTAGTTTTTAAGCACAATTTTATATAATAAAATTTATTAAATTTCCTATCACTATGGAAATAGCCTTAGACAGGCTCCAGAACCTAGGACGATCTCACCTGTCTGTTATGACAGTCTGGAAAGGAAACTTTGGATGTACTTGATTATCCTTTTGTATCTGATCACTTTGAAAGTGCTAAGGACAGACATGACAAGCAGGTAAAACGTTAGAAACAATTACGACTCAAGAAATGAGGCGTCTATGAATATCCGGCTTGAAAATGAAAGAAATAATCTCCTGTTTCGTTATACACATGCAATCACACTTTATTGACAGCAAAACCTCAGTTAAAATATTAGACTTAAAGTGGGCCTAACCAGGACAACAGCTGAAAACTCGAAGAATCTGCGGGTCTTTCCGATGGCCCTGGGCCTATAATTATAATACACCACTGTGAATAATCAGAGAAAACGGGTAAAAACATGCTTAAGTTAAACATAAATAAGTAATACAATAAACGTAACCCCCCCCCCCAATTCAGACCATTTCAAATGCAAATTAATACAGATTTGGTGGACACGTGTTAGCTGTCTGTAGTCAGTTTCTGGCAGACAAGATAATGCCAACTGACTATTGCGAAATGTTGCCACACTAAAGCCGAGGAACCCAACGTGAAAGTTTATTACATGAATTCATTTGGTTGGTCGATCGATCGACCGACTGAGAAGGCAAAAAATAAATACAAAATGTAACTTATTTGTCCTTTCCGAGTGGTGTCAGAAACTACACCGCCTGCTTTGCTCTCTAAACAGGGGTCCAAAGCAAAATGCGAGGTGGGGGTATTCCTTATATTTGGAAAGCGGCACATTCATTTTCCATATGAACATACACCTCCCAGAAATCCATTTCTCCCAGTAATAATTATTAGTAACCGATACATGATGACTGATAGACCAACACGATAACTGATACATATTAATGCACCGTTGGCGTTACTTTGTTTCAAAGCAGCGCTACACAAGTGACCAGCGCGTGCGTTACGGTGAATTTCGGGGCGGAGGCGGCCCTCTTTTCTCTCGGGGATGTGTTTCCGGGTGCGGGACACCGCGTCTGGAAGCAGCGGAGCGTCGGCCTGGCGGGTCTTCTTTCGGTGTGGGGGGGTGACAGCTTTATATTACGGGGGGAGACTTTGCAGTCGGGGAGGGCCGCTCTTAATAGTACGGAAGGCCGATTTTGGATACGGTGGGAAGGCGCTGGCTCCATCCTAGCTGTCCGGCTAGCGCCATATCCGCTTTAGCTTAGCCGCCGACCGGGCTAGGCAGCCGCTCGCCCGTGTCTGCAGGCGGCACGACCCACGCTGCTGTAGCGCGGAGGGAGCCGGTCCATTGCCATGGGAGCCTCCGCAGCCACTTTCCTGCTGGTATACCTGTTTCTGTCTCCTGCAGACTGCGCGATAAAAGCCTCGGCGGCGGAAGAGGAGCGGAGCGAAGCGGGGCTCGGTAAGTATCCGGCCGGCGCGATAAAAGCCTCGGCGGCGGAAGCGGGGCTCGGTGAGTTATCGGGCCGACGCGTTCGACAGTCGCTCCACGAAAATACTCCTCTGCTTTGAGCGCCGGAGCACGGCGTATTAACCAGCGACACATGAATCATTATTAGATAATGAAGTAAGAGACCCTCGGTTAGCTGCGCAGATTGTCCAATATTTACGGTTCATAAGTCGCTATCGGGAATGGAATTAGTTCTACTTATGTTATCCGACGTTTTTGAATGGAAATGAAAATTTGGCTTGAAAATTTCAATCAAATCTGACTTTATATCGCACCCCTATGCCGTAGGGGTGTGTTAGATGTTTTGAATTTCGTTCTTCTTTCATTTCAGTCTTGTTTTTGTCCGGATATAACTTTTTAGTATGATATGAATCATGAAAAATGAAACCGGTCCCCCTCGGCGCTGCACTGTAATGTGGAGAATATGACGCTCCCTTTCATTGACACCTCGGCTTCTGCGGAATACACCCAATATTCGTATTCAAACTGGAAGAATTAAGACGCTGTAATGATTTCACTGATAGATTGCTCTGTTTGCGGTGTCTTATGTTTGGGCTGGTGGTAAGGCTGCATTGTTTATATTGTAAACAGCATTAGTGATTATTTATCTCATGCTTTACGATTTGTGTTTTTTAATATATTTTGGATAGTGAAAGTGCTCTGGGTTGGTTTCAGGTTTGATTGCTGCGGTTCTGTGGCTTTCTTCTATTCGTGTGAATCGGTGGCCCTGAATTGGCCTTACTGGTGTGTGTGTGTGTGTGTGTGATGTCTGGACTGTCTTTGCTTCCATGTGATGCCCTTTTATACACTTCCAATGTCCTGTTATTCCTTTTGGCTGTGGATTGTGGGTTTATGTTATGGATTTCCTGAAAACTTGAAAGTTTGTCAAGGTTTATTTGAGTACCTAGCTTAAGGGTTTTCTGTGGGCTTCTATAATAAAACTACAGGTTAAATTGACCACTATTTTTGGTTGAACCGCTGAAATCTTGACTGTAATTTCAGTGCAGTATTCAGGCAAAAGGAGTAAGAAGTATTTAAATGTGACATTTCTTAAAAGAAAAGTAAGTTGAACCAGTTGGGTTTTGAACCTGTTTTTAAAATTTCTTCCAGTCAATGCACATACCTGCCGGTACGAACTATTACCCACTGCTGTGCTTAGTGTCATCGCTCTGCAGATGCGTAAGATTCCAGACAGTGCAGCTGAGCAGTGACAGTGCAGCTGAGCAGTGACAGTGCAGCTGAGCAGTGACAGTGCAGCTGAGCAGTGACAGTGCAGCTGAGCAGTGACAGAGCAGCTCTGTGTTTTTGTCTTCTAAATGTGATTTTAAAGTCAATTTTTAATGCATCCCTATGCCTCTGTAAAGCACTTTGAATTGCTTGCATCATTGTGCTCACTTGATGATACTTGCCTTGACCTCTGACCTCGGCAGACGGCCTCCATGACATGCTGGCGGACTTCGAGGTGCTGCCGGTGTCCAGCCTGCGGCAGCACTCCATCAGAAGGAGGGATGTCACTGTCGATTCCCAGGTGGAGCGCCTCTTCAGCTTCACGGCTCTCAATAGGTGAATTCCGTCTGCCAGGCAACGTCAGCCTCTTCCAGCTTTTCGTAGTTAATGATTCAACCATCCAGTGTGTCTTTTGACACCCTGCAGTAAACAGAACTTTACACACTTCGGATAGTTGTGATGCTTTTCTCCTTCTGTAATTGCAGAGGATTGCTGTTGATATTAACCAGTTGCATTATGTACGTTGAGTAGCTGCTGTTTTTGTTCACTTGCTAACCAGGGGTGTCGTAAAGGGAGGGGGGGGTGGACAAATCCGAGGTCGCTTGAATGACCGAGACTCTAAAAATTTTGGAATGCAGTTGTATTGGTCTGGGTTGGGGGCCCAATATAATGTGCTATCATTGGACTCAAAATCTCCAGTGCCCCCCCCCCCCCCTGGGTGGTATCCATCCCTAATATCAGCCCCCGCTCTCATTTTTGAAGATTTGTTTGGAATAAATAGATTAAAATCTTTTGCGTGAATTTGTGAAAATGAACACTTCCAAATTAAAGCACAAAATCACACTGGCCTGGGTACTGAGCGTATTTCTCCACTGACCGGTGTGTTAAAGGGTGTTACCCTGCTTCACAAAGCACGAACGTGTTGGGGATGAAACTGCATGTAAGCCAACAGCTAAACCAATGGTGTCTTCATTTTGCTGCAGTTAAAGTTCCCTCTTGTTTTATTTTTTCCTTTCTCAAAGGTATTTTAAGCTTTACTTGACGAGCAACAGAAACCTATTTGCTAAAGACTTCAAAGTGGAGTTTCTAGATGGCAGTGGCCAGGGGAAGAGGTACGATGTTCAGATGCAGAACTACTTCAGCGGACATGTCGTGGGTGAGGATCCGCAGCGTGATGGAAATGTCGGTGAAGTTTGCCTGGCACTTTTTCCGTCGTCATGGTAACAGTGTCTCCGCCTCCTTCGAAGGGGAGGAGCATTCTCGTGTGCAGGCACACATAGACGGCAGCGAATTCTCGGCCCACATTCTGACCGACGAAGCAGAGTACAACGTCGAGGTAATGCCATTGTTAGCATCCTTGAGTGCCGTGTGTCTAGTAGCAATTTGGGGAATGTGTAAGATCTAGTGTTATAGTTTTGTTTTTATAATTTAGTGCGTTTTATATTTTCAATCCAGTTTACTTTTCAGTGTGGTTGTATTCCATTTTATACATTTTTAAGTTATACTTAAATTTAGTTTATATATATATACACTGCATGTGTGTCTATATATAAGTATGTGTGTGCTTATGTGTATATATAGTATGTATGTATGTGTGTGTGTATGTGTATATATAGTATGTGTGTGTATGTGTATTTTCTAGCTTCAGTTAGTAATTTTATTCCTAGGGATAGACTGACAGTTGAGCTACTTTATGGGTCTGATCTTTAGATAATCCTACGAGTACACAGTTTGCGTTCAGTACTAATGGGCAAAACGTGTCCCAGGTTATTAATGATATTTAAACATAAATCATTACTTTAAATAGCAGTATTAGTTGTAGTTTTTTTAAATTCTATGTTTGTCTCTTATTTGATTTTAGTTTACGAAGATGCTTTCTTTTAGTTTTTGTAACGATGATAACCCTAGTAAGATCGCAATTAGCAATTGCAATGCATTCTCCATTTACTTGATCTCCGAATTGCGTGTTTTTGATCTTTGTGGTGACGTTAACTTTGAGCCTAGAGTAAAGTAAATATTAGGAATAATCTATTTAAAAATGACAGTTCCATTATGCCAATAAGTTAGTTTTTAACCAAGGCCTGAGAGATCTTTAATGAAATCTTAAAAAATCCATTAAAAAGCCTTCGTGACTGGGTCTCTTACCTCAGCCCCTGTGGAGGTTCACGGAAAAGCCCGATGATGACCGGCTGCTCGTGTATCGCTCTGAGGACATCCGCAATATCAGCCGCATCGCCTCACCCAAGGTGTGCGGCTACGTCCAGGCCGAGGCCAAGGAGCTCATTCCGGAGGGCGCTCAGAACATGGGAGAAGAGGAGGTGGAAGGCCTGGAGCACGGTGAGGAGGGTGGCGCCGTGCTGGCGAAACGGCGGCTTAAAAGCTAACGCGTATCCAAGCTAACAAAATACAGCAGCTAAAGGAAAAGAGAAGCAGGGAGCTGGGTGGCAGGGTGGCCATCTTGGTGTAAACAGGAAGCAGGGAGCTGGAGAGTAGGGTGGCCATCTTGGTGTAAACATGAAGCAGGGAGCTGGATGGCAGGGTGGCCATCTTGGTGTAAGCAGGCAGCTGGATAGTAGGGTGGCCATCTTAGTGTAAACAGGAAGCAGGTGACTCCTGTTCTGACTGAGCCACATGTGCTGCTGCGCAGGGCACCTCCACCGGGAGAAGAGGCAGGCTCACAGCCACAAGAAAAATACCTGTCCCCTGCTACTGGTGGCCGACTATCGCTTCTTTACCTACATGGGCCGCAAAGAGGAGAGCACTACCCTGAACTACCTGGTGAGAGATGGGGCTCTGGAAGCGCGGTACTGGGGTAAAAACAAGGTTCTTCCTGTTCCTGGGCTAACCGTGCTCTTCCAGGCACAAACACTCAGGCAGAACTGGGGTTCAGGGGTTTTTTTTATCACTCAATAATTTATGAGAGATTCCATCTGACAAATGGATTGTTTGACCCATCATGATTTTCACTGCCTCTTTTGTGTTTATTTAATTTATTTTTTTGCCCCCTTCAGATTGAACTGATCGATCGCGTGGACGACATCTACAGAAACACTTCCTGGGATGATGAATTTAAGGGATACGGTGTGCAAATCCAGCAGGTGGCTCCACATTTAACATTAAATGTAGTTTTTCTAAAGCTTCGTTTACCTTTTGGTGGTGTATCGTAAACCTGCGTTTTTCTTGCGCTATCGCTTAGATAATCATCAATAAGGAGCCCACCAAAGTTAACAATGAAGTGCACTATAACATGGAAGGGAGTCCGGACAAGACCAAAGACGTGTGGGACGTCAAGAAGCTGCTGGAGGTGAGCAGGTTCATGATCATTAACGAGAAGTAAAACGATAAGAAGATATTTTCGTAAATTGAAATAAGGCACAAAAATAAAATGGTACAACTAAACGAAAATGTCGCTTTCAAAACTAACAGGAATAAAATGAAAACCAACGTCAAATACTTCCTGTTACTGTTTTTTTAAAAACCATTTAGCTAAAGTAATTATTTATCTTTAATTACCATTAATAATAGCTGGGACATGTCCATTTTGAGGACGTGCAAAATGTGCTCTGTGTGGTCGTGTAGGACTCTAAAGATCAGACACATTGTTTTCAGTGTGTCCAAGGCATACAATTACTAAAACATGAACTAAAATGCATATAAACTAAATATACATGTCTTTAAAATAGAATCAAATGAAACCCACACTGCAGTTTAACTTTAAAATGAACTTAATTTCAAATGAAAATTTGAAATTATTAAATGACTAGTATTTGTATATTTATATTTTTATGTATTTTATACGCATTTAAAGGTCGAAAAAGAGTTTGTGCTGCAAACATTTCCAAAAATTTAAAAATTCTAAAACAGAATTCGGGTGTAAAGATTATTGGATCCATACTTTGTTTCAGCCCAGCCTGACTGACAAAGGGTGGATCTCAGTGCCCCCCCCCCCGGGAAGGGGGTCAGTAGCTATACAGATTCCATGGTCGCCATGGACACGCAAACTCGTTTACTTGATGATAATCTCTCTTTGTCCCCAGCAATTCAGCTTGGACATTGCGGAGAATGCCTCGACTGTGTGCCTCGCTCACCTCTTCACCTACCAGGACTTCGACGAGGGGACGCTGGGCTTGGCGTATGTGGCCCCCTCCAGGTCAATGGACGGATCCTCGCACTCCAAAGCTCCAGGCCTGGGCGGCCTCTGCTCAGGGGGTGTGTACTTTGCAAAAGTCTTGCGCAGCCAAAGAACACGATGTCTGATTGGTTGGTGTAAAACTATGCTCTTAAGCTTGTCAAAATATGTTAGCTTAACCATTTCAAAACCTCTGCTAAAATGACTCCATTACTTCCAGCAAACATATAATACATCCGTGTGTTTTTTGACTCGATCACTAGCACATCTCATATAGCTAATCAATATCACATAGATTTTTTTAGTTAATTTAAGTTAATTGAGCTGGTGGTGAAATTTAATAAATACGTGGATTGGCCTGGGCATCCAATTTAGACACCAGTAAGTTTTTGGAGAACAGAAGAAATTTTTACTAGTTTTTATTATATTACTTTTAATGTGCATGTGTTCTAATGCTTGTGTTTTTGTTTTGAGAAAATGTGCATTTACTATCCAGATAAATAGCTTTAAACATTTCTTTTGACTATCTAAGATTTTTGCACAGTACTGTGATTGGCCATTTTCTTGTAACCGTTCCAGTTAGTGGTGTATCGAAAGGCTTACCCACGGAATAGATTTTAGCCTCTGTGACCACCTGACTTTGTCATGTGACCTCCTGCCATTTTACTTCCTGCTCTAATGATCAGACTGCATGGACAGGAAGTAGCCACAGTCTGAGTATGTGAGACATGTTAGTCATTGTCGTTCGGTTGGACGTTTTCGTTTCAGCATACACTCCTCCTGGAACTAAGAAGCGGACTTACTTAAACACCGGCTTAACCAGCACTAAGAATTACGGGAAAACTATCCTTACGAAGGTAGCTTTAATATACCTTAACATTATTAAATATTTTGACATTTTAAAAAGGACAGTGCGCTGAAGTAACTGAACAGAACTCAACAAACTGACAAAACGTTGAATAGTGAGACGTTTTCCAACAGGAGGCCGACTTGGTCACCACTCATGAGCTGGGCCACAATTTCGGAGCCGAGCATGACCCCGATAACATCGCTCACTGTGCCCCCAGCGACGACAACGGGGGCAAGTATGTCATGTATCCCATAGCAGTGAGCGGGGATCATGTCAACAACAAGGTACCAGTCTATTCGCTTGCCGGAATCTCAGAGGCTCCTTTTGGGGTCTTTGTATTGGGGCTTGTGGCTCTGAATCAAGAGTTTTTTATAGGTAGGTTACTAAGTAACAGAAAGGAATGTTGTGTCAGGCTGAGGTGATGTAGGCTTCCGTTACCCGCCCCAACCTTTATAATCCCCCCGCCCCCCCCCCCCCAGCGCTTTTCCAACTGCAGCAAGATCTCCATCGGGAAAACTCTGAAGCTGAAGGCCCCCGTTTGCTTCCGCGAGAGGAACAGCAAGGTCTGCGGGAACTCGCGGGTGGAGGAGGGAGAGGACTGCGACCCCGGGCTGCTTCACCTGCAGCACGACCCCTGCTGCACCAGCGAATGCAAGTTCAGGCCCCGGGTCCAGTGCAGGTACTGGGAAGGCCGTTTTAACACCCCTTTTTGGGGCCCTAAGCAAAATGTGACTAACCTAGTTATCAGTGGTCATCTCCCTTCACATTCTGATGGGCTGATCAGATGGGGGGGGCACAGGGGGCTGCTTAGTTCACATTGTTTACCCTGAGCCAGTCCTGATCTCAGCATATCGCCTTATTCTAAAGCACGGAAACTTCTCTTCTTGTGAATCCAGTGACCGGAACAGCCCCTGTTGCAGAAACTGCACCTTCGAGAAAGCAGGCAAAGTCTGCCAGGAGTCCATCAGTGCCACCTGTAAGGGGGAATCCAAGTGTACAGGTAGGTGCAGCGGCTGGGCCATTGTGAGGACTGGAGCAGGCCGGGCTGGTCCAAGAGACACCACAAGAAATGTATGAGAACCTTAGTCCTGTTAAAACCGTCCTTCCTAGCCCGGTCCCAGGAAATCCCCATGCTGTCCACATCTTTGCTCCATCCCAGCTTCCAACACGCCTGTATAAGATACTCGATGTCTGTGATTGGTCGATTTGCTATTGATTGTTTGGTTCAGGTGCTGGGACCTGGGAGAGAGCAAACATGTGGACTGTTTGGGGGGAGAGGGTTTAAGGACAAGGACAAAAAAGACGTAACAAAATGACTTTACAGGGCTGCGGTATTTAAGGATAAGCGGATACAGAAAATGGATGGGCGACAGTGTTTTGGCCAGAGATTTGGGTCGATACCACTCGTCGACTTAGTCACTCACCTCTTCCCCCATATGCTGTTGGCGCGTCTCCCAGGTAACAGCAGTCTGTGCCCACCTCCTGTCAACGCCCGCGACGACACCATCTGCGTGGACAGTGGCACATGCCGTGGAGGAGAATGCATCCCGTTCTGTGTGGCCAGCGAGAACCTCCTGCCCTGCGCCTGCAATGGTTAGTGTCACCTGGGCATCACTGCGGAAACGAGACTGCTTCCAGTGCTTTCGTTTTTGTTTTGTGTTTTGTGTTTTGTTTTGTGTTTTGTTTTGTTTTGTTTCGTTTCGTTTCGGCTTTGCAGGTTTAGATGCTGGGCCTGTGATTGGAAGGTCACCGATTGAAATCCCAGGGTCTACACAGCCCCTTACTGCCAGTTGCTCCATGGATTGGCTGACCCTAATTTCTCAGTGGCTTTGGACAAATGCGTCCGCTAAATTAATGTATCTTGATCTATTTTTATAGAGACGAACAACTCATGTAAGGTGTGCTGTCGGGACAAGGACGGCATCTGCGCCCCTTTCGAGAAGAACGGGAAATATCTGTACCTGCGGAAGGGCAAACCTTGCACCGTGGGCTTCTGTGATGAAGGCGTGAGTATCTGCGCTTCATCTCTCGGGCTGGGCTGGGATGGGCTGGGCTGGGGGGGGGGATGGGGGTGGGAGGGGGAGATCCCTGTTCACGTGGCTGCTCTTTGCTGTCACTGCAGGGGAAGTGCATGAAGCAGGTCCAGGATGTCATCGAACGTCTATGGGACTTCATCGACAAGCTGGACATCAACACTTTCGGTGAGCAGCATCACTGCAGAATATCCACTAGTTCATTAAGTACTAGAAGATTGTTTTATATACAGAATATATAGGAAACTTTCTATAGATGATTTTCATGTAGTATTATCACTTCTTACAACTTAAAAACAGCATAATAAGCTGTCTGCACGTTATCGCATTTTGTAGTTGCGATCAGACCTACTGCACAGGTGCAGCCTACAGTCGTGCTGCATGACGACGTGTCAGTCGATGATTGGCCGCATATACAACGGTGGTCCCATAAGATTATAACGGAGCTGAAAAATTCCCATCACCTTGCGACATCTTAGCCGTCGTGAGGTTATAGTGCAGCATGATACTCGCGCATTTGCAGTGATGCTGGTCTGAACAGACCCACTGCACTGCCAGTCGTATGACAGTATAGCACATACAGCACACTATACATGATGAAGATGATAACCATGTTTGTGTATGTACTACATGCAATTTTATCGTTATTTAGGCTACACTATATGGCCTATGTGTGTAGTAGGCTGTACCATCTAGGTTTGTGTAACTACAATCACTAAATGTTGCCCATTGATTTTTTTAGTCCAGTGGTGTGTTTTACTGGAGCCGTTTAGCTTAAGCGCTGTGCATCACAGCTCCCCCGGTCTCCCGCAGGGAAATTCCTGGCGGACAACATCGTGGGCTCGGTTGTGGTGTTCTCCCTCATCTTCTGGATCCCCCTTAGCATCCTAGTCCACTGCGTGGTAGGTGGTCCACAGGGCGCCTGCTCGTGTGTCCATGACAGGGTTGGGGTGGGGGGGGGGGGTGTTATGGGGGCCACATCTGACTGTCATGTGATCTATGTTTCAGGACAAAAGCCTTGACAAGGAGTACGAGGAGAACAACAAGTCGCTCTTCTACCCCAGCGTGAGTATCGTCTCTTTGCCCCCGCTTGCTTAAATCCCCCCTCCTTCATTGTGGTGGGGGGGGGGTCCAGATTGCTCTTCTGTGGACTTAGTGATACCTCTGAGTAGCTCAGATGGGGCGGGGAGGTGGGTTATGATTTTAAGTGCAGCTTAAGGCTCAGAAATGATGACCTGTCCATTACTGTCTACTTTGGCCTCCACGGAGCTGCAGCAGATCCTGGAGGTGTGTAGTAGAACTCTGTCGACAGGTGAGTCGGCCGTGTAGCATCCAGTGTGTAACGCAGCGTGTCGATGGATCGTGGGAGTGCACCGTGGTGAGCTTGTGTGCCTGCTTGTCACGGCCGCTTCTGATTGGCTGTCGTTCACCACCTGCCCGCCCCTCCCCCGCATCTTTACAGAACCCAGAGATGCTGAGCAGCCTGGAGTCGGCCTCCGTACGCATCCTGAAGCCGCCGCCTCCCGTGATCGCCACGTCCCGCCTCCAGCCCGCCCACCAGGCCTCGGCCCCAAGCGCACTGGCCCCAAGCTCGAGCTCGGCCCCGGGCCCCGGCCCTGCCCAGGCCGCCGTCGGGCCACGGCTGGAGCCGCCGCGAATGGCCACCATCCAGGAGGACCCCAGCAGCGACTCGCACCTGGACGAGGACATGCTGGAGGAGGACTTCCAACCCAGCGGGCCCACAAAGTCCTACGAGGACCTGACGGAACAGCAGCCGGCCCCGTCGCGCAGTGACAAGGCTCAGGTGTTCAGGCTCAAGAGGCAGCAGCGTGTCGACAGCAAGGAAACCGAGTGCTGAGCCCCCAGTCCCAGCATTGGGGGTGGGGCAGGGAAAGGGGTGTGGTCAGAAGATGGGTGGGGCTTAGAGGGGCAGGGCGGGACCTGCAAACATGGCAGAATTAAACACCAGTGAGGGTAACTGCCAACCACATTTCATGTGATAATGATTAGTTAATTAGTTAATCTTGTTTTTTTTTTTCCTAAGGAAATGTGTTGTGATGCCAAGGACACAGTCAGGGCCCTAACCCTAAGGTGCCTTTACTCTTCCAGCTGCCGCTTGTCTTGAGTGCGCTCGCATGGTCACCGTGGCAACGTGCCAGTTTTGGCGCTGGTTCCGCAAGGCGGCTTCTGCGGATCGCCCTTCGGTGGAGCCGCTGACAGCCGTGTTCAGGCTTTTAGAGACGCGTTTGGCCTCTTTGTTTATCTTTGCTCTCTAGCCCATGTTCTTAATGTTTCTCTCTCTTTTTTTTTCTGGACAAGTCGGTAGGTTAACGAGTTAGTAGTTACTTGTTTAGAAGATCAGGACTGGAGAGTGAGACCCCGTTTTCCTGAATTATGTTCTATTACATCCCCCACCCCTCCCCCCCGTCAGAAGTCATTTTTAGAATAGTTGCCTAAATGCTCGTGATTCAGTTGTGGTTCCTATCATCCTGTGAACGCTTTTTCGCCTGGTTTTTCCCCCAGTGCGCGTGTGTCTGTTACTGGGCCAAGGTAGCGGGTTGAGCGTTGTATTTGGTGTCATCGACGCAGGTCACACTCTCGTGCTCGTGACATGGTCTGTCGCCAGACAGGAGGTCTGTGCTTTGGTCCCTCATGAAGATGACAGCGGTGACCCGGCTCTGCATTAATGTGGGTCTGGGGGAAGGGTGGAGGATTTCTGCGTGACGTCAGGCCCCCACAGAGAAGCCTTCCACTGCCACTGGAACGAGCCGCTTTTGAAACTGGTTTGAACTGGGATATCTACTAGAATTAGTGGTTTATATAATCTGTGAGGTATTGCTGGAGAAGTGTTACTGCAAGAACATGTGTATGTCTGTCTATCATACTGGCAGTAATCTGCACAATTAAATGAAAAGGAACTTTTTTTGGTAGTCTGATGCTGATAATGACAACAAAATGACAAATTAGCTCGTGTTTAATTTCTCAGTAGCAGCATTTTCTCTGCGTTAATCTTTCCAGCAAAAATTGAATCCATTTTTGGTTTGCCAAGCTACTTTTGTGGTAATGTGAATAACTTATTTATTTAGCCAGACTGCCTTTGTGTAATAATGTCACTGTCTTCCTGTGTTCCCTTTACTACTGTTAATGCTAACGCCGTCTCGCTGGCAGTCTGCAGTAAGTGCCACCTGTCACTCGCTGTCACCTGTGACTCTGTTAATCGTGGCCTTTGTAGAAATGTCTTTAATGGAAACACACGTTTTATCCAGCTGTTCTGGACAATCCTTAATGACTTCGGTCGACTTTCATCAGGATGTCTAGCACTAGAAGTGGGGAAGCCGTGGTTGGGGGCGCTCTGCAGGACAGTGGCTCGAGCAGGACGCCCTCCTGATTCCTGAGTTTGGTGTGTTTGCCTGCGTCCAGCAGAGGCACCACGGTCACAAAGCACTTCAGGGTCTTTCATGTGACTCCTTACCTGTATGGCGCTGTATTGTATTCAAGAAAAGAGCCTCGAGATAAAATGTTTGTATTCAGTCTTTGTCTATTTTCAGTTTTTCACTCGAGTGGCTTTCTTAGTGTTCGCTTTTTGTACTTTTTTAAAAATATACTCCCCTTTCTTCCCATTGCTTCTAGCCTTTTATTCCCCCTGTTTTCTGTGTTGTACATCCTGCTGCATTTTATGGCTGTTTCACTTCTCATTTTAACTCTTTACTGTGTAGCGCATTGCATATGAGAAATGCATGTAAAATAAAAGGTATTCGGACGATACAGAAATATTCTGAAGCTACAGACCACAAGCACTATTACAAGCCTTTATTTATAAAAAAAAAAAAAAAAACCAGTATGTTTAGCAGGGCGGCAATGGACAGCACTGTCGTCTCACACATCTGGGACCAGGGTTCAAATCCCTGGCAGGCTCCAGTGTGTGGAGATTGCATGTTTTCCCCATGTGGTCCAGTTTCTCCTCCCCCACAGTCCAAAAACGTGTGTGGCCCCGTCCACATCCACCACATCTGCCCATAGCCTCTGGAACAGGCTCCAGCGCTAACCAAGACAAGCAGTTACAGAGGACAATGTGGTGGGTGGATTGTGTTCACAGCAGGATGTATTCAGCAATCATTTCAAAACACTGCTGTTTCACAGAATCATTGGCTGGCATTACTCAGGAGGCTGGTTTCTGGGCTGTCAGTGTCCACATCTCCCCAGTAAGGAAGAATCATGGGTAGGTATGCAGTCCGCTTTTCCAGGAGAGGCCAGAGGTGCTCGGCTACAAACTGGTTTCCTTTGGTGGAGAGGTGCAGCCCATCAGAGAGGTAGGAGGAGAAGTCCTGGGGGGGGCAGCACAGGGCTCACAGTAGCTCTATGAAGCAAACGGAGTGCCAGGTGGTGACTGTCAGTCCTGAAGGGGCTTACCTGTCCATCCTTCTGCATGAGCGTCCAGAGGTCCAGCACCTCGGCCCCACTTTGCCAGCCAGCCTGGACACAGGCTTGGGCATACTGCCCGACCACAGAGTTATGCCGGTTCAGGGGAAAGCCTGCAGAGAGATCAGCACAGAGAGATCAGCACAGAGATGGAAGCCCTAAACAACACAACCTTTTTATATGGAGACAAAGGGCCTCGCTCTTATTGTAAAACGAGCGTGAGAGCAGCAAGACGTATAATAACAACGCACAACCCCATGTTTTCCTATGAACCATTAGGGAGGCCAATGCTGGGCTTGAACCCATGACCTTCTGATCACACGCACAGAGACTTAGCCCAGTAAGCCACACAAGCCAGTACTGATACTCCACAGCTCGGTCTCCTAGTTTAGCTGAAACGGCAGCGGTGCATAACTAATGGTGAGGAAGGACTCAGAGATCCCAGGGAGGGAGGGGCTTAGAGGCAGATAGACACAGTAGGAAGGCATGCAGACTAAGGGCGTTTTTCCACCGCACCAGGTACCGTACTTTCGGTACTTTCGGTACTTCCATGAAGTGCCGAAAGTTTGGTACTTCTTTCATGTCGGTTTTCCACTGGCGTAAAAAATGGTACCGGCGCCAAATGACATCATCAGTGACCGCCCCTGACTGACAGCCCAAAATTAAAACTAACAGTTGAGGCTGTTTTTTACGGCAGTGGAAAACCGACAGGAAAAAAGTACCAAACTTTCAGCACTTTATGGAAGTACCGAAAGTACGGTACCTGGTGCGGTGGAAAAACGCCCCTAAAAGATGGGGGAGGAGGGCCAGACTCTATACAAAAGAAGACCTTTTGGGGAGGGGGTGGGACACACACACGGAGGGAGAGGGGGGGGGGTGGGGGACACGGACACTGAGGGAGAGGGGGGGGGGTGGGGGACACGGACACTGAGGGAGAGGGGGGGGTGGGGGACACGGACACTGAGGGAGAGGGGGGGTGGGACACTTTTGACACCCTTCTTAATAGGTTAAGCAGTTACAGAAAATGGATGCTTTTGGACTGAGGGGGGGATAAACCAATGATGCCACAATGACACAGGGAGAACATGCAAATTCCACACACAGAATGCTGATGGGAGCTGGAGCCCAGGTTCTGGAGATGACAGTGCTGACCAGTTATCTGTACTGGCTTGTGTGGCTTACTGGGCTAAGTGTCTGTGCTGGTGATCAGATGGTCATGGGTTCAAACCCAGTGTTGGCTTGCCTGTGGGTTTATAGGAAAAGATGGGGTTGCTTATTATTATAAGTCTTGCTGCTCTCACACTTGTTTAATAATAAGATGGGGGCCCTAACTGTGGCAGTCTGCTTTTTCCTAACTATATATTCTGAGGGGGGATCATCTGTCTTGACCTCCATATGTTTTTGGGGTGGTGGTTGTGCATGATGTCATGGGGGGGGGGGGGGGAAGAAGCTTGAACCCTAGTGCTGGGAGCATGAGGCAACAATGCTAACCACTACCCTACCAAGCCACCCCCAACCCTTTTTTGTTTTTAAAGATAAGCCTGGATGTCCTTTCCTCACCATTCGTTATGCACCGGTGCCATTTCAGGTAAACTATGAGAACGAGTTGTTGAGTATCTGTACTGGCTTGTGTGGATTAGTGGGATAAGTGTCTGTGCTTGTGATCAGAAGGTCAGAGGTTCAAGCCCACCCTTGGCCTGCCTGTCCTTTATTTTGATTTTGCCTGGATGTCCTTTCCTCACCATTAGTTATGCACCGGTGCCGTTTCAGCTAAATTAGGAGACCGAGTTGTTGCAAGTCTGTACTAGTTTGTGTGGCTTAGTGGGCTAAGTGTCTGTGCTTGTGATCAAGAGGTCATGGGTTCAAGCCCAGCCTTGGCTGGCCTTTGGGTTTAGAGGAAAAGATGGGGTTATGGGTTGTGTGTTACTATTATAATTTAAATTATATTTAATATTTCAATTGAGGCCCTTTCCTAATTGGCAGGGGAGGGAGGCTTGAACCCTGGTCCAGGAAGTGTGAAGCAACATTGCTAACCACTACCCTACCAAGCCACCCCCACCTTTCATTGCCTGGATGTTCCTTCCTCACCATTCGTTATGCACCATTGCCGATTCATGTAAACTAGGAGAGCAAGTTGGTGAGTATCTGTACTGGCTTGTGTGGCTTACTGGGCTAAGTGTCTGTGCTTGTGCTTGGAAGGTAATAGGTTCAAGCCCAGCCTTGGCCTGCCTGTCCTTTATTTTGATTTCGCCTGGATGTCCTTTCCTCACCATTAGTTATGCACCGGTGCCATTTAAGGTAAACTAGGAGACCGAGTTGTTAAGTATCTGTACTGGCTTGTGTGGATTAGTAGGATAAGTGTCTGTGCTTGTGATCAGAAAGTCAGGGGTTCAAGCCCAGCCTTGGTCTGGCTGTCCTTTATTTTGATTTCGCCTGGATGTCCTTTCCTCACCATTAGTTATGCACCGGTGCCGTTTCAGCTAAAGTAGGAGACCGAGTTGTTGCAAGTCTGTACTAGCTTGTGTGGCTTAGTGGGCTAAGTGTCTGTGCTTGTGATCAGAAGGTCATGGGTTCAAGCCCACCCTTGGCCTGCCTGTCTTATATTTTGATTTCGCCTGGATGTCCTTTCCTCACCATTAGTTATGCACCGGTGCCGTTTAAGGTAAACTAGGAGACCGAGTTGTTAAGTATCTGTACTGGCTTGTGTGGATTAGTAGGATAAGTGTCTGTGCTTGTGATCAGAAAGTCAGGGGTTCAAGGCCAGCCTTGGTCTGGCTGTCCTTTATTTTGATTTCGCCTGGACGTCCTTTCCTCGCCATTAGTTATGCACCGGGGCCGTTTAACGTAAACTAGGAGACCGAGTTGTTGAGTATGTGTACTGCCTTGTGTGGATTAGTGGGATAAGTGTCTGTGCCTGTGATTGGAAGGTCAGGGGTTCAAGCCCAGCCTTGGTCTGGCTGTCCTTTATTTTGATTTCGCCTGGATGTCCTTTCCTCACCATTTCCTCAGACCATTTCCTCACCTTTCCTCAGACAGAGTGTCTGTGCTTGTGCTCGGAAGGTAATGGGTTCAACCGAGTTGTTGAGAGTCTGTACTAGTTTGTGTGGCTTAGTGGGCTAAGTGTTTGTGCTTGTGATCAGAAGGTCATAGGTTCAAGCCCATGGGTCCTCTATTTTGATTTCGCCTGGATGTCCTTTCCTCACCATTAGTTATACACCGGTGTCATTTCAGCTAAAGTAGGAGACTGAGTTGTGGAATATCTGTACTGGCTTGTGTGGCTTACTGGGCTAAGTGTCTGTGCTTGTGCTTGTGCTTGGAAAGTAGTGGGTTCAAGCCCAGCCTTGGCCTGCCTGTCCTTTATTTTGATTTCGCCTCGATGTCCTTTCCTCACCATTAGTTATGCACCGGTGCCGTTTCAGATAAACTAGGAGACCAAGTTGTTGAGCATCTGTACTGGCTTGTGTGGCTTAGTGGGCTAAGTGTCTGTGCTTGTGATCAGAAGGTCATGGGTTCAAGCCCAGCCCAGCCCAGCCCAGCCTTGGCCTCGCTGTCCTTTAATTTGATTTTGCCTGGATGTTCCTTCCTCACCGTTAGTTATGCACCGGTGCCATTTCAGCTAAAGTAGGAGACCGAGTTGCTGAGTATCTGTACTGGCTTGTGTGGCTTAGTGGGCTAAGTGTCTGTGCTTGTGATCGGAAGTTCATGGGTTCAAGCCCAGCCTTGGCCTGTCTGTTGTGAAACTGAATTTTATAACAATGAAAGTTCTTATCACATGATGTCTAACTGGATTTTTTAAGCCTAAAGTAGGAAAGCATGAGTGTCTTGGTGGTGCAGTGGTGCAGTGGTAGCACTCTGACCTCACACCTCGGGGACCAGGGTTCAAGCCTTGGCCAGGGTGCTGTGTGGAGGTTGCATGTTCTTCCCAAGTCAGTGTGGGGTCCCCCCCCATGAAAAACATGCCCAAGTGTGTGTGTGTCTATCCCCCCCCCTCTCCCAATGTGTGTGTGTGTGTGTGTGTGTGTGTGAGAGAGAGTGAGAGGGGGTGTGTGAGAGAGAGAGGGGTGGGGGTGTGTGTGTGAGAGAGAGAGAGTGTGAGGGGTGGGGGTGTGAGAGGGGTGGAGGTGTGTGAGGGTGTGTGTGTGTGAGAGAGAGGGGTGGAGGTGTGTGTGTGTGAGAGAGAGGGGTGGAGGTGGGTGAGGGTGTGTGTGAAAGAGAAGGGTGAGAGAGAGGTAAAGTCTGTCCACCCCAAAAGAAAACCTTTTAGCTCTCTCACTCACCCCACCCCACCCCACCCCACCCCACCTCTCTCTCTCACCCCCCCCCACCCCTCTCTCTCTCTCTCACCCCCCCCACCCCTCTCTCTCTCTCTCTCACTCTCTCACTCACACCCCCCCACCCCTCTCTCTCACTCACTCACTCACTCCCACCCCTCTCTCTCACTCACTCACTCACTCCCACCCCTCTCTCTCACTCACTCACTCACTCCCACTCACTCTCCCACACCTACCTCCCTCTCTCTTGGAAGGGGTGGGACACACACACACACACTCTGGGAGGGAGGGGTGGGACACACACACACACTCTGGGAGGGAGGGGTGGGACACACATACATTGGGAGAGGGGGGCAGACACACACACACTTGGGCATGTTTTTCAGACTGTGGGGGGACCCCACACTGACTTGGGAAGAACATGCAAACTCCACACAGCACCCTGGCCAAGGCTTGAACCCTGGTCCCCGAGGTGTGAAGTCAGAGTGCTACCACTGCACCACTGCACCACCAAGACACTTCCTACTTTAGGCTTAAAAATCCAGTTAGACATCATGTGATAAGAACTTTCATTGTCATAAAATTCAGATTCACTACAGGCAGACCAAGGCTGGGCTTGAACCCATGACCTTCTGGTCACAAGCACAAACACTTAGCCCACTAAGCCACACAAGACAGCACAGACGCTCAACAACTTGGTCTCCTACTTTAGCTGAAACGGCACCAGTGCATAACTAATGCTGAAGAAAGGACATCCAGGCAAAATCAAAATAAAGGACAGGCAGACCAAGGCTGGGCTTGAACCCATGAACTTCCGATCACAAGCACAGACACTTAGCCCACTAAGCCACACAAGCCAGTACAGATACTTAACAACTCGGTCTCCTACTTTAGCTGAAATGGCTAAGTTATGAAAAAGAAAAAATCAATTCACCGAGTCTTGAAATATAAAACTGAAAAATAGGATCGGTCGGGTTCATTTCACTACATGTTGTACTTGTTATAACTATGTATGTGACGAATAAAGAATCTTGAAATCACAACGAACAAGTCGCTCAATGAGAATGAATGACGCAACCGACTGGCTAAGCTGCTTCTAGCGCCGAGGTGGTTAAAATGGTACGGTCCACACTAGGGGTGTCTGAAATCGTTATCCATAAAATTTTCCTACAAGTTGAGGTTATCTTTCTTTTAAAAAAAACAAAAAAAAAACAAAAGAAAAATGTTAAGACCCCCCCCCCCCCAAACTGCTATTTTTGTCTATTTGGGGGGGGGGTCTTGATCGGGGGGTACTGGGGGGTACAGTACCCCCCGATCAAGACCCCCCCCAAATAGACAAAAATAATTCGAACCATGATTTCACGAGTGATGATTTTGACGAGAGAGATTGCTGCTTCCTCTAAACCTCCCGCAATCGCGCAGCTCATTTCGCTCTGCCCTGCCTACTGAGAAACTGGCTCATTTGCATACTAACAGTGATTGGATGTTTAGCTGGGGGGAGGGCGAGTGGGGGATCTCGGCCGAGTGCTGCGTGAGCCCAAGAGTGTCCAGCTGCAGACTAGAGCTTAGATCGGGCCCAAAAAATTAAACCCGACCCTACCCGAGCCCGTGCACCTTGTGTCCGAGCCCGACCCGGTCCGACACATTAACTGTAATTATGAGCCCGAGCCCGATTTAAACCCGACTATTTTTTAATACGTGAGCCGTTGTAACAGACGTTCTCAACTACAATTCTAAGTTGTTTGAACTACAGAAATTAGTTTAGATTTATCTTAATGAAAAATGCAACAAGGACGAAGCATGTAAACTGCATTGTTTGTTTATTCAGAATGGATTTTTGAGACACGTTTAGAAGAAAAGCACGTTTTCACTTATCCAGTTCGCTTGCTGCTGGAACCAGTTTGTGTGCTCGGCATCGAACTTTAAGTAAAGGGTTAAGAAAAAGGTTAAATCCTTCCGTAAGCAGCCAACGAGGTATGTGTTAATTAAGTTTTAGTTAAGTTTGTTGTATTTAGCCATGTAAATGTAAATGCTAACTGAGGTTCGTGTTAACTGTATATGAATTCTCTAAGCTGTCTTTATTGTTATTTATGTTTATATTTCATTTGAATTTCAATGTTTGTTAGCTAATATTGTAAGTAAATGTGCTTGATTTTGTGTTTCCGTATCTGTATTTAGTTCTCACGTCTGCCATGATGGTGATAATAACGAAGCCACTGTCTTTCGAATAAACCGTCGGCTCAGTTAAATGCAAAGGACTCTTGTGCTCGTGTCTTACGGGAGGGAGCTACATTTATAATTATGGCATAGCTCTCCACCCAATTAGGCTAATTAAGTAATGATTTAAAAAAAAAAAACCACACACAAATGCTTGATCATGGCCCCGCCCGGCCCGGCCCGAAGATAGTGGCAGGAAATATCGGCCCGACCCGGCCCACGGGTCGGGTCGGGTCAGGTCGGGTCTGGGCTCGGGCTCGGGCAGAGAATCTAAACTCTACTGCAGACGCCTGCAGAGTGGAGCTCCACCGGAAATACGTCACCTCCACAGGAAATACGTGTTTTAAGGGGCGTAAAGTGGAGCTCCACAGGAAACACGTGACATGGAATTATTTTTACAGGCCTGTGTTGACCAGCGGGGCCTCCGGGTTAATGCTGTCTGTTATGAGAAAGATTAAATTACTGGCACATGAGTGTGTTGATTGATTTTTTTTTTTATTTAATTCTGTTTGTTGTTGCTGTCTAAATAAATTTAGCAGTTGATTGAATATAATTGTTACATGTTGATCATCATTTATACAACACATACAGGGCTGCATATAACTGGTACGCAAGTACGCATTCACCTTTAAAAGCGATACGTGCGGCAATCGATTGCTGTGACAGTGTAAATGCGTACGTATTTTATGTGCATTTGCGCTGATATGACAAGAAAATACCGTGCATTTCAACCTATATACCGCAAATGAAGTACGAATTAGCATATACAGGTTAAAATGCACAATAATTTCTTGTCATATCAGCGCAAATGCACATAAAATACGTACGCATTCGCGCTGTTCCAGCAATCGTATATAGTATATGTTTATAACAGTTAAGGCAAGACCAATATATATATTAGTAATGTGTATGGAAAGTAACATAATAGCAATTGCGTATGTATGGCATGTTTATAACTGCTCATCTTATGACCAATATATATATTCCACAAACTAGATCAGACCAGATATATATATATATATATATATATGTGTGTATATATATATATATATATATATAATAATTTCTCTAGCGTATAAATGAACAAAAACATACTTTTTGAGAATTTTACAACTGAAATTCCGCTGTAACACACAGTTTGGTCACGTGTTTCCTGTGGAGCTCCACTTTACGCCCCTTAAAATCACGTATTTCCTGTGGAGGTGACGTATTTCCGGTGGAGCTCCACTCTACAGGCGTCTGCAGCTGGACCCTTCTCCGTGAGCCGGCGCACAAACAGAACGCGGAGGGAAAGAGCGAACAAGAAGTGAAACTTATCATCTCGTTTGTGCCTTTTTCAGTGGATTTTTCAGCTACTGTAGTAAATCTTGTCCATATTCAGTTTGTGGGTAATTATTATTTTCTTCCTCAACTTCTAAAAGTTTGATTTAAGGGGGCAGGACATTTGCTTAAGGGGGTGTTGCCGTCTCTTGCCCAGCGTAGAGCCGGCCCCGACATACATGTTGGCTAACAAAAGGCATATGTGCACCAACTAACAGCAGAGATTTACCAGTATACAATAAAAACCACCGTCGTCTCTCGATACAAACCTTTAATTATATTCTCCAACATTGAAAACACAAAGATCGCTCACAAAATCACAAAAAACCTGCGGGGTGTACTGTAGTTCGTTTTTACAAAAAGCTAACCAGTGTCAGAATTAAATTCACGAGTCATTTCGCTCTGACACAGCTCTGACAAGTATCATACACGCGGTTATAGGACGGGACGATATGGCAAACATTTATATCACGATATATTTCTTAATTTTGGTCGATACGATATAATTCCGATATCGATATGGACAATATTAAAAAGCCTCAGGAAAAAACTGCCGAGGACACACACAATGGATGTCTGCAAACTGAATTTTCAAAGTCTATAATACCTCCAGGCTCCTCCTATTAAAATTATATAATTTTTTTTAAAATAAAAACAGTACAAAAAAAAATAAGGTTCACTTTTTATTTGTATTTAGCCTTTACAAACAGGAAATGTGAAATAAACTATCAAATAAATAAAACTCTCAGACTCAGCTTATTAACAATAATATATTTCCATTTAAACTAAGACAGGCTGATTATTCATATACTGTATATTATATGATACAGTATATATGTATATCGAAATATCGGAAATGTGTTTAAAAATCGTATCACCGTTATTGAAAAAAATTATATCGCGATATATATTGATATCGAATTATTGTCCAGCCCTACGCGGTTACTATGGTTTCTTTACAAAGTTTAAAATGCTTTGTTGCTTTTGCCTTTAACAGTCTGCTTGAAAACAAATGCTTCAATATTATTTATGCTGTCTAAAAAAGTTTTACCTGGATCGCGTTTCACAGCTGCGTTGTTCAGCAAATTACCATGCGAATGCGATTTGAATACACGCTGTTTAGCACTTGTGATACATTTTTAAAAGCCGCCGAATCGTCACGGGGATCGAGATAACCGATGTTAAGTGGCGATTTTGGCCCTCTTTTGTGCTCGAGATATTAGGGTTCGGCGACATAAAAGAATCGACATAACCGATGAGAAAATGCTAAGACAAAGAGGGAATTTGCCGGTTCCCTCTATACATTTGGTATATTCAAATGTATATCGAAATATCGGAAATGTGTTTAAAAATCGTATCACCGTTATTGAATAAAATTCTATCGCGATATATATTGATATCGAATTATTGTCCAGCCCTACTTATAACTTAAATAATAACACACAACCCTTAAGCCCATCTTTTCCTCTAAACCCACAGACAAGGCAAGGTAAGACTTGAACTAGGGATGCAAATTATCGAGTAATTCATTAATCAATAGTTGTTTCATCTTATCGATCGATGATCGATTAATTGCTAAGCGGCAATTTTTCTGAGAAGCTGAATTTCCCTCTGAATAGGTTCCATCTACTGCAGGGGGTATTCAACTAAAATTTAAAGAGGTCCAGTTAGAGAAAAATTCTTGAAGCAAAGGTCCGGAAGATTATAATGTCTAACTATTTAATAGTGTGATATATATTTAAGTAGCCTATTAGTTGCATCAACATTCTATGTAATCAGTACCTGACTGTCAAATAAAATTAATTCAGTACAATTCAAAATCGTTTTGACATTTATTGTCACGTGACATAGAACTTATGTCAGCTGGCTGGAGTGAGATTTTCAATTCGAGATGTCTGCACACATGTAACAGCTTCTTACCTTGTAAATAGTCTGCTTTTGTATTTAACCATGTAAATACACTTTTGACGTAATTTTAGGTTTTATAATGGAATAATATAGATTTGCCGTAAGATTTCCAGCATGAGTCTGAAAGCCTGAGTGTCATGCCAGATGCTTGACATTTGGCAACCCTGAAAACGTACATTTTTTGTTTCACATGAGTTTATTTATATAACAGATAACATTACTTTATACATATGTTAAAATGCAGAAACTTCAACGAACATGAAATCAACAATAAACTAGCTACGTCTATTTATCCAACGTGTTATATAATACATATTGTATTTGAAAACTTTTCAGCTTTACAATTTCAGGAGAGCGCAGCCACTCTGTTAGGAACATTACGCTTTTAGTTTGCGGGTGTTAGCTTCGCTGCTGCTAATAACATGAAAGGCACATTAGCGCAGACAAAGGGCTGCATACGCCGAACTATACGTCTTGCTTGGCGGTCAAAGGCGTTTTTACGTTCATTGGCGGTTCTACTGCTAAACCACTACCGAAAAAACTACAAACGCTGCGCCGGTTAAAATAAAAAACCGTCAGGTTTTAAATAATAACTAAATGTTTTGGCTGTCTGTCCGGGTCCGTATGGGACAGTTTCTGGGTCCGGACCCGGACCGCGGTCCGCCTGTTAGTGACCGCTGATCTACTGTATACGTAACATAGAATGCTATCTTCTATATGATATGAAGAAAAAATGCAAATCATATTCCTTAATCAAAGGTTTATTCTGAGCTCACTTGAAGTGGCTCCATACTGCACTCCGTTTTGCCCTCTTCATCCTGTGTACCGTTTCTCTTTTATCTGTTGTTTGCTTGTGTTCCCGCGTGTGCGTCAAGTACGTCTGACGTCAAGTGCGCCCCACGAGGACTGGCAAGGAATTATGGGTTCAAAATACAATTAATTGCAATTAATTAATTTTAATCGAGTAATTTCTTATCGACAATTAATTGATAATCGATTAATTGCTTACATCCCTAGCTTGAACCCATGACCCTCTGATCACAAGCACAGACAATTAGCCCACTAAGCCATACAAGCCAGTACAGACACACAACAACTCGGTCTCCTACTTAGCTGAAACGGCACCGGTGCATAACTAACGGTGAGGAAAGCAGGGGTAGAATTACTTTGTTCGGGGGGCACAGCAATGTTTGCCTTTTATACCCTCAAATATAGGAGGGCACTAAGGCATTTTCCCGTAGGTTCGGAGGGCACCAAGGCAATCAAGAATTACTGGCCAGGGCACTGAGGCAAAAAGGTATATAGCCGGACGCATGAAATATTTAGCAGTCTGACATTTTCAAGGGCAATAAATGCATTAGCACCCTGTGAAATAGTGTTAGACTAGCTATTGAAAAAAAGATGCTGTTGCCTTCATTCACCTACTCAGTAATGACGAAATGTTTTATGAAAAAAAAACAGAACCAGCTATTGTCAGTGATAAAAACTTTAATTTAATGAACATTATTGACACTAACATGACTAACAGAACTTCAAAATAATGCATGAGTGACCATATTCAAGCCAACTAACTAACACTCGCCAACTGTCCCGAGCCACTCAAACACTCTCGCGAGCCACTTGCTAACTGTCCCGCCCAGTGCCGCGAGCCACTACGAACTGTCCCGTGACAGCAGCTGCAGGACAGTACAGTTTATGCTCTAACTCCTTCTCCGTTTTCACTTCAATTCAATGCACATCTGGTATCAATTATTTCAATCTTCTATGAATTATTACAGTCTATTATAAATTATTACAACGTCAAGTAATGACAGATAATTTCCATAACAATAGATGCGGTATGATTGGGAAAGACATGCATAACCAGTGAAATTACCTAAAAAATTTGGTTATTTTCAGGGTCTTAGAAGCAGCGGCCGTCATCTCAGCCTGCTTTCTTTTTTCACCCGATCTTTGGTAGGCATATTAATTGGAACTTTGTGGCCTTATAACAGGTCCTTAACATGTATTTGTCGATGTAAATCGATGATTGTTCACGTGCCAAAAATACCACCAATACAGCCTCACTTTCAAAAGAACTTCTAAACCTTCTCACCCTCCCTATTCTATGATCATGTTGCTATTAGTTTCGGAGGGAGGTAAGCATCGGCTAGAATAGCCGCTCTGAATAATTTAACCATGGAGGCGTGGCTAACGTAAAATTATGGGATGCGCTTATCAACCCAGATATCATGGACATGGCGACAGAGAAGTAAAAAACGGAAGAACTTGTTCTTGATTTCATAAGTTTATTGACTTTATTATGATCTAAACATACACAATAGGGCACAAAGGCAACTGAGGAAGAGGGCACTGCAAGTATCTGCCGGCAAGAACTTGTAAATATTCAGGGCAGCACGGCAAATTGCTAAGGCACGGCGGCTTTTGCCGTAGATGCCGTCGATAAATTCGATCCCTGGGAAAGGACATCCACGCAAAATCAAATAAAGGACAGCCAGGCCAAGGCTGGGCTGGGCTTGAACCCATGACCTTCTGATCACAAGCACAGACACTCAGCCCACTAAGCCACACAAGCCAGTACAGACACTCAACAACTCGGTCTCCTAGTTTACCTGAAACGGCATCGGTGCATAACTAATGACGAGGGAAGGACATCCAGGCGAAATCAAAATAAAGGACAGGGGTGGCTTGGTAGGGTAGTGGTTAGCAGCATTGCCTCACACTCCCAGGACCAGGGTTCAAGCCTTCCCATCATGCACAACCACATGTGGAGGCCAAGACATATGACCTCAGTCCCCCCCAAATATACAGTTAGGATATTATTATTAAGCTTATTATTATTATTATTAAACAAGTGTGAGAGCAGCAAGACTTATAACAATACACAACCCCATCTTTTCCTATAAACCAACAGGCAGGCCACAGCTGGGCTTGAACCCATGACCTTCTGATCACAAGGACAGACACTTAGCCCAGTAAACCACACAAGCCAGTACAGATACTTAACAACTTGGTCTCCTAGTTTGCCTGAAACGGCACTGTTGCATAAATAATGGTGAGGAAAGAACATCCAGGTTTATCTTTAAAAATAAATAAATAAAATAAAATAATAAAAATAAAAAAAAAGGGGTGAGGGTGAGGCTTGGTAGGGTAATGGTTAGCAACATTGCCTCACACTCCCAGGACCAGGGTTCAAGCCTCACCCCCCGCCCATGCATGTCTCCATTTCTCCAAATGCCAACATCACTGTTCTCAATACAGAAGGGAAAAATTCTCTACCAAGCAAGACAAGTTGTTTCTCTACCAAGCAAGACAAAAACCCTTATATAACAGGCCTTTGTCATCTATTGATGCTTTTTCTAAGAAATTTCACTAAACAAGGACAAAAGGCTTTACTGTTGTTGCTTTGCGTTCAAGTAGGTGTAGCCATCAGGCAGTGAGACTTCTATGCTCTTTGTCAGTAGAGCCAAAGGGGCCTGTCATGGCCTACTCATACCAGCAGACAGGGGGCGCTCTGGGCCCTTGCTCTCACACCAGCAGATAGGGGGTGCCCCAGACCCCTCCACTCACCTTTGAAGAGACACTCCTTCTCCCAGGCAGGCTCGTGAAGAGGTGGAGGGGTGATCAATATAACCTTGTCTGCAGATATCTCCACTGAGGACAGGTGTTTCACAATGTCTTTCAGGTTCTCTACATACTCCTGCATTGGGACGTGCTGCTGTGGATTTTTGTCTGAGAACAGGGGACCAGTGTGATCAAATCAAGGAGTCAAAACCACAACGATCTGATAATATCCTAATTTCAGGCAGCACAATACTCAGATCTGTCATACAAGTCATTTATCATTCAACTGACAAGAAGTAGTAATCAGTCAAGAAAAAAAATCTACAGCAGTGTATAAAAGGGAATTGTTCATCCTACCGGCACAAAAATCTCGAGAACTCTCTGTTCTACATGTTTATATCGTGACATTTTAGCACCAACGATCCATGGAAGAACACAGAGCACTTGCCTTGCAAAGAGCAGTCGTTGGCTCCGAAGAAGACGGTAACGGCGGCGACGTTGTTGTTGTTAATGATGCGCGAAAGGATGATCTTGGCCCATCTTGAGTTGTATCCCGAGAATCCTCGGTTCACCACATCGCATTTCCTTCACACATGAACAAGATGCTGAGCAAACAAGGGACTATGCTCGCACTTATCCCTTATAACAACGTTAATGACATTCAGTAGGCGTCGGGTGTTGCGTTTCTGACATCTTTCCAAACAACTAGTAAAGTAAAATAAGAAATTAATATACAACGCGTCTGAAGCCGTCTTTCAGATGTAATACTGACCTGGCTAATTTATTTGCTATTTCGGAGCCCCATCCGTTTGCTTGAAAAGAAAACTGCAAAAAGAAGACAAATCTAGCCAAATGCCAACCTATAAATGATGAAGACGTTCAGTGATAAAACAGTAACAAAACATAAAGTCAGATATTATCATGGTATATATGGGCCGCATAATTCCGGTCATCAGTCCTGCATGTAATCAAAATCCAGTTAAACGGTTAGGAATACACTATACAGCTGCAGTTCGAAATACAAAATCGGATTCAGCTGTGAAGGGGAAAATATAATCAACATTACATACTACATGCATTATAATAATCACTTTCATTTGCACATACCTGTGTGATGGAGTCTCCAAAAAGAACAACTTGAGGCCATGCAATACTCCACAGTTTAGACATACTGCACCTGACTAATTGCCGTTTCTGTCAATAGTACCTTGACCCGGAAGTGAACCCTTGAACCGCGGCGCCTAACATTTAGCGCCCTCTGTCTGGCAGGAGGCTCACTTGTACGCAAAGCCGTCGTGGAGCCTTATCCGTCGGAGCTCCTTGGTTCACTTTTGTCTTCCACCTCTTAACACTTTTAATATAGTATACGGGTCAAATGAAAAATATAACATTTAAAAACATACATCGGTAATTAAGGGTCCAAAGCACGTAGTGCTATTTCCCTTTGTATTTGCTACGTAAATCGTTTAAGCTGGGCGACTTGCATAGCTGACATATCGGAAGAATATTGTGGGACGGGGATTATATGAAACTAAAATAAGGGTATGAAGCTTGTTCTTATGTCTATGGGAAAATTTTTATTTTATTTTTTTGCTTTGCTGTTTTTTATACAAGTTATTCACCATCAGCCACCTCTCCCATCGTATTGCTCTCGCTGCCAGTGTGGTCAGAACACCTGAAGTCATATTGTTACCGCAGTTACTGCCACTGTGCCGCACCTGGGTCGGCACCTCCCTCACCACGCCACGTGACAAAACACTAGGTGCAGAATGTCACGCCGGGCCTGGCCTACACCTCCCTCACCACGTCACATGACCAACCTGCCAAAACACAACGCAGAGAGTCATGCCGGGCCTGGCCTGCACCTCCCTCACCATTCTGCCCTGTCCTCCCTACCTGAGTTATCAAGAGGGAAGCAGCACACAGCCAGGGTTACATTCATATTTAACTATTAGCACAAGACCTATGTCTATATTATTTAGAAATGTGACCAGTACTTTCTGACCAATAATTTGATATTTAGATCTTTCTGCAAGTCTGTCAGCCAAGTGTCGTGTGAGTTGGAGGCATGTCTGGCGATGGTCTGAGCCGTATCGTGTCAAATCCCACTGCATCACAATAGGGGTGAATCGTACCCTATTGCAACAATAGTTGCTTCATATGTACCTTTATTGCGGCCATCTAGATGCGAATCGAATTGCCTCAAAGAAGGAGATGCACATCTCTTTTATATATACCTTCCCCCTAAATAAATGTGTATTTCTTGGCTTAAGTCATGAATCATGAATGGCTTTTTATATAAGTTTGTCATGCCCCCCCCCCCCCCAGTAAAGACTCAGCCCCCTCATCCAGTCATTTCTAACTACGCCCCTGATACATAGTAAGTATGTAGGTATATGTGCAGGTTTTCCATACGCGGCCCCTTTAAGCGAGCTCGGGTGGAGTCGCGGAGGAAGTGAAGTGTCAATGCGAGTCTCTGCAATGCAGACGGGACGGCGGACTGCTGCCTCGCCGGAAAAAGCAGCGCACACACGCCGCGCTTCAGCCGTAATCTGACCGAAGCGAGTCCGTCGCAGAGGTATTCCCCGGGAGGCCGCATAGGAAGCAGCGCTTTCCGCGCTGCTTCTGCGCGATTGTTCGCTGCCGTGGGTTATTTTAAGCAGGAAGATGCAGTGTGGGGATCTCGGGTGGGTGGGGTGGGTCTGTTTATCGTAGCGACGCGTTTCCGTTACTCGCAACATTGAATTATCTAACTAACGCCGGGACAATGGGGCCGATTATTATTATTAATTATTATTATTATTTAACACTGAGTGTTAGGGTGACGGGCGCGCCTCCGCGTCCCACCGGGCAGGACGCGTGAACGCGCCGACTGGCTACACCGGGACTGAGAAACTTCGGGGCGGCTTAAGCTTGCGATGAATGAGAACTCAACATGCTCCATATTTAAGCTAAAATACCCAGTTCGGCGAAATTTCTGGTTCGCTGGTGAAATAGATAACTTGCTTTCTTTATGGGAGCGTTAAAATAACCAGTAGTTTAAAGCAATAGGAAGATGCGCTTACAATAAGATGGATATGGACGCCCTCTACCGTAATAAAAGCGGCCCGTGTGCTGTCTAACCCCCCGCCTGCCTCTGCATTTCCTGTCTGGTTGCAGATACAATTACGAAGGTGAAACCGAATCAAGGATGAAACTGAAAGAGGTGCATTAAGACGGCTGCGGTCTGTATTTATTACCAAGTCAAGGCTTATAATTATGGCGTATAATTATAATTAATTCCCTGGCACCAGAGGTCAAGTCGTAAAACGGTTAATACTGTAGTTATATTAAGTGGGTAATAAGATATAAAATAATATTTTTAATTAATTTTAATAAAAACACTGAGAGAAAGAATAATAAAAAAAAACACAATTAAAAAATTAAGACCACGAAGTAATGAAAACTGCTAGCGGATCGCCGGCCTGGAGGAATCTGACCTCCTTCTGGTGCATCTCAAGGTTTTAGGGTCGGAGCTCTCGAGGGCTGACGTCATGCCGAAGAATGTTCCGGAAGGGGAAGAAGCGTCACAGCAGCAGCAGCTCCCAGAGCAGTGAGATCAGCACGAAGAGCAAGGTGCCAGGCGCCTTCAGACACCGTACAGCTCGTTTAACCAGCTCTGAGCATACATTTGCCAGAGCAGGGGCTACTGTGGTCACCATACGAGTGCATACTTTGGCAAAGAGACTTGTGCAATACAAACTTTCATTGGATTGTTGTTTAATAAAACAAGATTGATTGGTTGCAAATCATTAAACCATTAACCATTCTATCATACCAGGTACCATAAGGTGCCCCCCCCTACTCTGGCAGCTTTCACTACCAATGCCCCCCATACCCCCAGTTTCATGTTTTCTTCTTATGGTGTATAATGGGGGGGGGGGGGGGGGGGGGGGTCAGTGATGATTGCCTAGGTCAGTGTTTCGCAGCCACAGTTCTCCAGGGGCCCCCAGACAGCCCATGTTTCTTGCTGGCACGGAGCAGAAACATGAACTGTCTGGGGGGTTCTGAGGACCGGGTTGAAAAACATTGACCTGGGACACTGACTATGTCATCTTCAAACCAAAAATATAAGAACTACTTTTTTAAGGTTAGCACTTTCTGAAAAAAAAAAACAAGATACACTTTGTGGTGATTTGCAAGGACATCATTTACGAAGAGTCTTCATTATGATCCAATGAGGTGCCGATCTTCAAAATAAAATGTTTTAATTACTAGTTGAACCCTTGGCCCCAAGTACTAAACACTCTAGATGAGTCTATTTAATTAAGCCTGTAAACTTGGCCAATGAGAATGTATTTATATACAAGGAGGGGAAGAGAATAGTTAACAGTCACAGGCAGAGTTTGGACACCTCCCCCGAGGGTCTTGCTGGCTTCTTTCATGCCAGCGACATGCTTTTGTTTCTGTATATTTACTCGGCTGTTTTCTCCGTTCCTGCAGTCCGTGGAGTCCAGCCTGGGCGGGCTGTCTCGATCCAGCACAGTCGCCAGCCTTGACACCGATTCCACCAAAAGCTCGGGTGAGTCTGACTGGTGCATCACAGCTCTGATCCTCTTTACTACCATAAACAGGTGTTAGGAGAGCCTGGTGACTAGTTGCCAAAACACTCAGGAACACACACCTCTAGGTATCCTGCTATGATCCAGGGTAAAAAGTTTTTAAAACTTCGATCAAAACTTTGACGTGGAAGTTGGAAAGGTCACACTCCCTCACTTGTGGCATCACCTTAAAGCCCCAACTGTCATCTTCAAGAAACAACAAGACTCAACAGAGTGGCATGTACAGTATAAGAGATATGAGCAAAAACGGTTTGCTTCAGAGGACAAAATGAATTTCTGGATCTGAGGAGGACTTTGGATGTTTGTGATCAGACGTGGTCACTGTTGATGTGCTGAGGTCCTGATTCATTGTGCCCCCCTGCCCAGGTAACAGCACTTCAGATTCCTGTGTGGAGTTCCGGGTTAAGTATGTGGGGGTGATTGAGAATCTGCGGTTTGATATGTACAAGACCCTCCTGGATCCGTTGGACCTGATAAGCTACATCGACGCCGCCCAGGTGAGTACTATAAAGCTGGAACTGCTGCCCAATGGTCTTGCTCCTCACTCCGAACGGTAAACAGACAGTACTGTTAATAAGCAGTCTCATTCATTCGGGGGACGCCACACTTCCTGTCAGGCGACCAGTACAGGTGACTTTAAAAGAATAAAATGAAGTATCTGTCCTGTCCTCTTCAAAGCAAGACGGAAAGCTGCCATTTGTGCCTGGAGATGAAGAGTTGGTCCTGGTCGTCTCCAGACATGGTGTGAAGGTGACCTCTATGAATCAGAGTGTAAGTTCCCCCGTGTGCCCTTCAGCGTCCCCCCTGGCAGGGGATCGAGGCCCGTTTCCCTTCCTGCCTTTTCTGAATCTTGGCTGTGGCCCCACCCCTCTGTGACATCACGTCGCCCCTCCATGCAGGATGTGCTGCATCGCCACCCCCTGTACCTCATCGTCCGCATGCTGTGTTACGACGACGGGCTGGGCGCCGGGAAAAACCTCCTGGCGCTGAAGACCACCGATGCAGGGCAACTGGAGTGCAGCATCTGGGTCTATCAGTGCAGCACCGCGGTGAGCGCAGATACGCCCCCCGGCTGCTTCACAGCAGCGTTGTGACACAGTCCGGTCCTCGGGGACCCACAGTCGGTCCATGTTTCTGCTTCCTCCAAACTCCCTAGCAGACAGTTCACATTTTTGCTCCCTCCCAGCTCCCGGTAGCAAAAATGTAGTCTGGGGGTAGTCTGCTTTAGAGACACTGGTACCACCTACTCACCCATCTGAACCCCTTGTTTGTCCAGGAGCATGCACAGGCGATCTGCAAGGTACTGTCAGCCTCCTTCGACTCTGCCCTGGTGTCAGAGAAGGCTTGAGGGACCCGTTACCTGGCCGGTGACGTCGCCGGCAGCCGTCACTGTTGTTTACTGGCATGTTTTGCACTAATGTCTTTCCCTCACAAAGCATGCAGACATCGCTGCCTATACAGACCATTTGTCTGATATAATTTAATCGAGGTACAAAAAAAAAAAAGAAAAAAAAGTGCTTTGGCATTAACCAGCCAATAGGTGCACAAAGGCACATCACATGATCACAAGGATGCTGTATATCTCCCCTTTGTACTTCCTGCCCCATTGCATTGTGGGTTGTGTTATTTCACGTTTTAACCAGTACTTTTTAATCTGTGGTACGAGTGGAATGGATCACACATACGGTACAATAAAAAGAAAAAATAGTTTTTGATGAAACAAATCCTTTATTGGTGGTGGTGAGTTCTTTATTCTGGCCTTCGATTGCTTTTTTTTTTGTCATCCTGGAGATTAAAAAAGCCTTCAATATCCATGTTTCTGTTTGAAGAGCCGACCAATGTGATGGACATCAGCAGGTCAAGTGCCAGGTGACACTGGACTGTAGGGCCCTTCAGTTCGCTACTCCAGGACCACTGTAGTTAATCATATCAGGCTGATAATGCCGTGTGTCTCCCTTGCTTGTGGTACAGCCGGTACCACTGAGTGCCGCGGGGAGCTGGAAAAAAAAACTGTCCAGCAGGGGGAGCTCGTGTGGCACAATCGCTCTATTTGTGATTATCGCCATAGTATTAGCCTGTGGATTTGATGATCTGTTTATTGCCCACACTAGGATGACCATGCTCAGCTGCATTGGCTCGGGAGTCATCCAGGTGCTGGAACGGGGGTGTGACGCGCAGTATACATGTTTGGATTAATTACAGAAGTCAAAATTAACTGGGGGGGGGCAGAATAGAACAGCCCCCCCCCGAGCTCTTACTTAACAAAACACATAAAGAATAAGGCGGAAGAATGACAGGAGCTTATAGATTCTTTCTTTCCAGTTTCAGTCATTTTATTTGGACGATCTCGTCTCAAAGGCTATGTAGCGATTGACAGTAGATGCAGCGGCGACCCGAATGAGCGCTTGCGGTCCGGCATCGGAATCTCGCAGGGGGGGTGCGCCGTTGTCACGTAAAATCACCACAACGCAGCCAAGTACAGTCAGCTTTCAAAGGGTTAACTCCTTTACATTTAAATACGGACAAATAAGTTGTAAATATATTTACAGTAACAAATTAACTGTCCTATTTCCAGTGAGTTAACATAATAGTAACATGGATAGTACATAGTTATTACACACGCCTCCCCTCTCTGCCTTGGGTTACTGCAATGCATACTCAATAAAGGGTATATTTCATTTAAAAATTAAATGTTATTCTATATATATATATAGAGAGTTGCTCTGCAACCAAAATCAAATTTATTACATTTTTTAACAATATATATTTAAAATATGGACTTATTTCAAAAGTGAACAAACAGGATTTAACACATGGGAGCCAGAACATACAGCCCACGCACCTGTATCCATGATGCAACTCGCAACCGCTTCCTTCTCGGTTATCTGCGGGGGTGGGGGTCACTGAATCACAGACAGAAGTCAGGTGACCTTGGGGACCTTCTGTTTATTGGCCTATTTGTTTGGCCACACCGTCAGATCGACAAGCTTCTATCTCTGACCTGCTCTCTCCTCGCTGCATTAACCTCCCCCCCCCCGCACCAAATGCTTCACCCCAGCACATGACACAAGGAGGTACGTCCCGTCCTACAGAAACAGAATGACAAATTGGTCACTTAGGGGCACCAGGGCAGGTCAGCTAAGGGGTAACATCTGAGTGAAGATCACATGACACCTTTTCTCCTCTAGCAAGAACATCTCAACTACCAGGCAGTAAGGAAAATGGGTTTCATAGCCCGTGTGTGTGCGTGCGTGCGTGTGTGTGTGTCCGCATGTGCGTGCACTCAGGAGAGGGAGGGGCTCACAAGCAAGTACTCCACTCTGGTCTCCTGTAGAGCATTAAGTTAGTGCTGAAACTCTTGGTCCATCATCCATCCAGAGAAACTTTGTTGTCTCCCAGAAGGCATCAGGTCCCATGGTGACACATGCAGCGTCTCTCAGACGCTGCACCCGATAAAAATTAAATAACACAAACAAAAAACACACCTATCTGCCACCTATACTTCTGCTGTAGCTGAACAACACTAAAAAATTAAAAAACAAGCAACTATAGATAGACAAAAAGGAAAGAGTTTAAAACAGAAAGGCCAAAAAAAGAGCAGAAATTAGGGCACATAGCTAATGTACTTCAAATACAGCAGAAAATTTCCTCTCAGGCCACCTGCATAAAATCACAATCCCTCACTTGCGATACGGGTGAGTCAGCGGCTCGTCGCTAAAGCAGACGCGGCTTTCGGTTCCAGTTATATTATTAAAGATCTGCGCACTTTGCTGTGCGACGGGACAAAATGAATGCAGGAATGTTGAACAGACTGCTGCATTAGCAACAGCGATCGGAAAAAAAATCCAAAACTCACACGGGGGTGACTAACATCACGGCTCTGTTTCACATTGTTTTTTAGCACAGTACCATAGTAAAGGCAGTGTGTGTCTCCCTTGGCGACCGCAAACGTAGCCTCTTCGCCCGCTGGGTGAGTCGCTTTCTGCTGAGTAAGATCTCATGGTCATTCTCCGCACGTCGGGTCTCCGATACCCCTGAACTACTTACGAATGACCCCTCCCAGCACCCCTGCTGCTACTGGCCACGTGTGCACGTGAGCGCCCCCCTCTTGGCGAGATGTCTGAGGACAGCAAATTCTCGGGAAAGCACCGGTAGGGGATTATCCGCCCCACGTGCTATCAAATGCTCCGCAGGACTTTTTTCATGGGCTGTTCAGTGGAATTCTGGCTGTCATGCAGAAAGAAAGCTTATTAAAAATGATAACACTTTGCAGGATGGAAATTAAACACACAGACCGTAAGTATCCTCTCCTTCCGTCAAATAACGGCCCAAACTGCCTTCATTTAATGGAAGCTGTGGTCAAACTTCATAACAGATTCTGGGTTTCCACAGTATTCCTTCGAAAATCGCCATCCCACAATAAATAAACTGAATGAAAAGTGCATTTATTGCATGAACTTGCAGCCTAGTCTTTTTTTTTCTCCTGTGGTTTGGCTCAAATGGTATGAACATGTGCCCGTGTTATAGCTTAAATGGTGTGACATCACACAGTGTGGCACTGCTTTAGCCTGAAGCAGCGTCTGCTGCCGGGTCACCTGACCAAGTCACCTGACCAAGTCACCTGACCAAGTCACCTGACCAAGTCACCTGACCAGAGTTTGAGGAACATACAGCACTGCTGCTTTGTCCAGGTGCAGTCTTGCTTGCTTGTGGACAGGTCGATGGGGGGGGGAGGGTGTCAATAAATTGTTGGGGGAACTGAGAATAGTTTCAGTCTCTGTGACCCCCCCCATTCACCCACCCCGACTGCAAAGATGTTTCTCAATCCACGATGAACTGCACAAACGTCACCGGGAAAGCCCCCCTCCTCATTGGCTCCCCCTCAATGTGGCCCAGCTGTAAACACAACGGACAACGTGTCATGTCATCTCCATGGAGACCCTTACCATGGCAACAGGCGACTCATCTTAAGACTGATAAGTCAACATGTCAACAGCCAATGACAGTCTTACTTTTATAAATCTTCTTTCCTAAAGATTTAATCTTAAAAATGTAGCACCATTGGGTGACATGGGTAAGGAGGTGTGAAACCCCGCTTGTTTATTCCGCCACAGGACGTTACTGGGTGTCGGAGAAGCCCGAGGAATAAAACGGAAACAATAAAATTGGTGAGGGATACATTTGTACTTTCGGACACTAGGACAGGGAACAATAAAAAAAAAAATCTATTTTGTACAAAAACAAGCCACAGCTGGGAAGGAAGGAAGGCGGACGGGGGCGGACGGGGGCGGGGGGGGCCTGGGATGACATCATGCCCACTGAAGTTGCTGGCGTGCTGTCAGGGCCGCCCCCCCTTCCGCCTCCCCAAATCCTTATAATGGTACAGCCCTGCCCCTTAAAAACCAGCAGCTGACTCACATGCAACACTGACCTTCATCTTTTCTGTTGATTTACATGGGAATGTAGGCATCCGATTGCGGACATTTTATAAACTTAAGTCTTTGGCTCTTAAACCATCACTGGAAAGGAGGCCGGTCCAGCGAATGTGTACCTACCCACCACTCCTGGTCCTCCTCCCCATCCACCACGATGACCTCTCCCTCGGAGAAGGTCAGCTCGTCCGGGTTATCGGCCACGCAGTTATAAATGGCCTTCACTCGCTTGGGCTTCTGTTTCTGAAAGCGCAGAGAAGTCAGCCGGCCTGTAAGCATCACACAAGTCCTATAATTTGTCTGTTTTTTTTTTTTAGTTGGAACAATCCAAATCCACTTCCAGACTGCGACATGCCCCAGGTGGGTCATCTGCATGATTTATCACAGTCTGACAGCAGGGCGGCGATATGGAGCCGCTCGGCATTCCGCGCCTGTTCCTTCCGGGCCCGGAATTAATTATTCATGAGTGCTTCTGGCACAATGAGCCATTCACGGCACGGCACTGCTGATAAAACCCGCAGGGAGGGCGTCCGGCTAGGGGAAGCTTATCGGCAGCCCTAAATCGGGAGAGAGTACCATGGAAACTGCCCCTGGGGTCCAAGCCAGAGACGAGTTAGTCGGTGAAGCAGAAAAGAACCCCCCCCCCCCCAATATAACATCCTGATCCACAGACTTTGTGGCGGACTCTTGTACAAAGAGAGGGATTAAGAAGATATTGGGAAACAAGGTACCGTGGCCTTATGGTATTTAACGGCATTTTTTTGCTCTTTCTCAAAGGAAATTCCCAGGGCAGGGTTTGTTGTTTCTGGGCCCCCCACCCGCAAAGCGTGAATTTGAGCCCCTCCCCCGCTGCCCTAATGTAGTCACTGTTTGCGGCCAGCAGGCCTCCCGTCCTCAGGGCCTCATGCAAATGTGTGGAGTGAGTTTGTGGTAAATGCTGCCACTGGAAATTCCAGCCCCCCCCTTGCATTTGAATCGTGACACTGAACTGATCCATACACTGGTGACACTGGAAGAGGCAACTTACAGGGTACGTCCTCCTGGGCATGGGGGCAGGGGGTGGGGCCAGACCGAGGGAGTTAGCCAGACATCCGGGGACTTCTTTGGCTTTGTGGAGGATCGAGGGAGACAGACAGACGTGTTGGTGCTTAACACGACGTGAGGAGGGCAGGCCGCGCAGACGGCCATGCAGACTGCTGCGCAGACGGCCCCGTCTGCATGCCTGTCCTCGGCAGACACACAGAGCCAGTCTGCGCTTGACGCGCTCTGTTCCTTACCTGGTTTCTCGGCCGGTGTGGGCTGCAGTGCAGGTCCTTTGAAGCGCTTATCCGTGCTGCGAAAATCACAAGGAGACCTCAGTCACCAGGAGAGAATCTCCGCTCACACAAACCTACGGCTGAAAGCCAAACGACCTTCCCGGGCCCCGGAGGTGTACGAGCCCGCAGTGCGGCAATGCACGGGCGGGCTGCACCTAACGGCCTTGTGGAAGTCAGAGCGTCCGCTGACCAAAACCCACAGCGGAAGCTTCATCTACACACCCAGCGTTTTTTATTCATGCTCAAAAAACTCATTTTAACAGCTCATTCACTGTTACCTCAACAGTGCCGTTGTTTTCCCTCGGCTAACAGCAGAAAACGTAAAAGATAAATCAAATAAAAATCAATTTTGCTCCCTCGGCGCTTGCAAGATAGCATTTTTGAAGGATGACAGGTAGTGACGTCCATCTGATATTGTTGGACGGTGAGGAACAGGTCATGTGGGGCCAGTCATATGACACCAGTGTGATGCAGGAAGTGCTCACCTGGCAGGAGACTTTGGGGGTGCAGTCCTGCCCATTGTCACTAGAGAAGAGGAGGACTTCATGGGGTCCACAGAGGACACAGGACCTGTTTTGGACTGGAGGCTTATGGTCTCCATCATGCCCGCCATCCTGGACACGGGTAGCGGGGGAGTGACTGTCGCAAGAACTGCAGAAAGGGTTCTTATTGTAGACACTTAATGCCGCAAGGTGAGGACTGCAATACTGCCCTCTATAGGCAAAACACCGCAACTGCATATTTAATCAAAATTGAGTTACAAGTATCTCAAAATCTCTTAGGTTAACTGTGGACAGTCAAAAACACATTTCGAAGCCCTTTTTCTCAGCGTCAGTGTCGGCGTAGTTACCGTGTTCTGCCTTTGTGGGGCAGTATATCCCAGTCAGAGGGGAGATGGGGAGACTCACCGGACGTGGAGGTGACACGGATAGGGGGGACGGGAGGGTGCATGTTGGGGGGGTCCGAGGACGACCTCTGCCTTCCGGTGACGTCGATGGAGGCCGACTTCCAGGCGCCGGGGCTGTTGGTCTGGAGGCCCAGAGCGGGAAGCACTGCAGAGACACGCCGTCCTAAAGCCCAACGCTGCAGATCACACGTCTTACTTCACATTTAGCCCCAAAACACGACCAGAAACTTTCCACACCTTATTTGGAGAAGAACTAATTTGGGTCTCTGGCCCACTAGATGAAGATGACAGCAGGTTCGGGGGCTGATTCCTGCCCCACCTCATGACCGTCACTGCGGCCAGAAAAGCTCAAGCGGACTAATGGGTCATGTGACCAGACAGCCACGTGCTAATTAGCGAGTGTCTGAATTAGTTCAGGGGTCGAGACCGTAATCAGGCTTTGGAAATAAGTCTCGAGGACGAGGCCAGAGGGGGAAAAAAAACAGGAAATTTCTGAAGCACCAGTACCAGATGGCCGATGGGGGGTGGGGGGGGCGCTCACCTTTGCCCAGGTTGCGGGGCGGGAGCGGAGGAGCCGCGGTGGTGACGGGCAGTGCCGGCTGGCCGGGAGGAGGCAGGATGGTTCCGTAGGTCTCATTGTTCACCAGGTTCGGGAGGTAGGTCCTCGGCTTCTCCGTGGCCGGGCCGCCCCCCTCCCTGGCCGAGGGGGCCGGGCCAGGCTGTGCCGCGGTACTGCTAGGGGCGTAGCAACTCATGGGACGCTCGTCTCGGCGGTGAGGGCTCGGCTACGGAGGAAAGAAGGCGTACAACCTAGGGTCACGTCCACTTGGATCAGCCTTACAGACTAAGGCCTAATGTCTGACCTTGGCTACTCATACCACTACAATTACACTCACAGTTTATTAATTTAACAGATGCTTACACCAAAAAAAAAAAAAACACAGTGTCAGTTTGCCTTCAGAGCCATTGGAGTTCGGGGCCTTGCTCAGGGGCCCAACTATGAATTCGGCTGACCCTGGGCTTTGAACCAACAACCTTCTGATCCCAGGCACACAGCTCTACTGAGCTACATGCCACCCACAACTAATTACCAAAATGATTATTCGAATCTGTCAAGCACGTTTCATCTCATCTTACTCATCCCTTCTAAACAGGGTTCCATGTCGCTACAACGGAAGGTTCCAGAGAGCCAGGTCCGGCTGTGCCCAGCCGCCCACCTTCTCGTCGAGGTCCTCGTCGCTCTCGTCCAGGTCTTCATGGTGCAGACGCCACTCATACTCCACGTGGACGTGGGCATTGAATTTGCCGCCCAGCGCCTGGCTGAGCTGTCAGGGCAGCGGGAACAAACATCATTTAAAGTGACAGCAGCATAGGGGAGATGATTAACGTGTCACTCGTGCCTGCTGGGGGGGGGGAGGGGGGGACGTGCTCACCAGCTCCTCACACTGCGCATGTTTCAGACGTTTGGCGATGTCCAGCGGCGTCTCCCCTCCCTCGTTGGCTGTGCGGGGTGGGGTGAAGTAAGAAAGAAAATGAAGAAACAGACAGGACAACGCAGCTATAAACTCATCGACATGCAGCCCCCAGGGGTGAGAGGGCTGTGACAGGCACATCCAGTCCGGGGATGATTCTACAATATTTTAAGGTGAAGGGAATAAGAGGGGCCTTAATTCACACAGTGGGGCCAAACTTATCAGCCAATGATATGTTTTGAATCAGTGAGTGACAGGAGAGGGGCCAATCAGCTTTCAGCTGGTGCCAGTGACCCTGTGGCCCCACCCCCCTGTATACACCCTTACTTCTCTCTATCTACTGCCTTCTACTGTTGGCACTCGACCCTGCTGATAGAAAACTGAGCAAATTCGATGTGCAAAGCAGGTATAAAAAGCCAAAGTCGGCGGCCGTCAGGCTTACGGATCTCGATGGAGGCCTTCCCCCGCAGGAGCAGTTTCAGACACTCGCTGTTATCCGTCAGGCAGCAGTAGTGCAGTGCTGTGCTCCCCTTGGCCGTCTGCCTGTCCAGGTTCACACTGGTGGGGGGGGGGGGGGGGGTATGAGATAAGGCACCTATGGGCATTAACAACCACCCCCCCCCCCCATTCACAATCCAGTCAAACATGCCCCAGTGTTACACCCTGAGGGTAAAATGGGCTCACTGCTCCTTGGCTCCTCCCCCCCCAATGGTGACACCCCCATCACCTGTTCTGAGTCAGGAAGTCCACGATGTGCAAAGACGTCCGGTCCACCAATCGCACGGCCAGGTGAAGCGCGGTCTCCCCATGTTCCTGTGGTCAATGGGAGCAGATGGTTAACTGACCTATTTTTGGAATGAATGAATGGAGTGATTGAATGAGGTGAATGAATGAATGACTGAATGAGGAAATTTGCTAAAAATTCTACCCATTCTACGCATCTATCCTTGTGTATAAAATACGTAAATATTGTTACTCATTATATTTTATTTGGCAAATATTTCTGTCTAAACCAACTGACATTTTGTTTTTTTTTCTGAACTAAGGTCAGACAGAGAGCAACTGCGGCTTAAGGGCCCAGCGCTGAAATTACTCCACCATCCTTGGGATTTAAGCCGGTGACCTTCCGATCACAGGCACTGTGCCACACGCCATGCCCATTGGGTCACATGCTCGAACCCGACGCCCACCCCCTCCCCAGACTCACGTGTCCGTTGGCCAGAGGGATTGGCTCCATGAGGTCCACACCCTCGGCGTAGACCTGGATGAGCGAGAAGATGTCGCGGGCCTTGACGGCTTCGCAGAGCGCGTGCAGCCGGGAGCCGGGGTCCGCGTGTCTCTTCCGCGCGAAGCGCCGCTCCGTGTACTTGGCCGTGATGAAGTCCTTCCTCGCCTGCCTGCAGGAAAAGGCGGAAGAATCGCGAATTAAAAAATTAAAGAAGGTCCACTGCAAAATTCACTAACCTACAAAATTCTAAAACCCCATTTCTGAATATTACTTTTGCTTGAATTATTTTAGCGCAATACAGGCCACTGAAGGTGGCAGAAGGAAATTACGAAGTAGGACATTGATGGGAAGGCGAGGCAGGGCGTCCAATGGGGCTCTTACATTCCACTGCTGGGGTTGGGCTTCACGCCGTCATCTGCGGGCAGGCAGGCCTCCATGATCTCATTGAAGCCTGAGTTTCCCACGTTCTTGGCCAGCTGTTTGGCAGACAGACATACTCGGTCACGTCGGCTCCAAAACACCACGCTACTCCTGAGCCTTAAGGAGCAGATCCGGTGGACTGCGACCAAATCCAGCCTGTAGCCTTGAGCGTATGTTAGTCTTCAAGATCTGTATTTATCCTGATTAATTTGCACATCACTTGCACCACATTCCAAGAATAACCTTGTTTTGTCTCGAGATATTTTGGCTTGAACGTAAAGATCCTGAAATTTACCAAGAGTTCAGACGTTCCAAGTACGTCCAATGTAAGGGACTGTATCCGAGAGTAGTGGACACCAAGTTCCCGGTGGATTCCAGAACATTCTATGCAGGTCAGGATGCCTAAGTTAGTGGAAAGCCAGGTGGGACCTTGACGGGATGGATGGTAAGAAGATGTTAATGATCTCACAAGAGATGCTGGAGATGCTTCGGAGTACTGGATGCCCTGACACATTTGTTTAAGAACCAACTATTCAACCTTCAAACGATCAACAAAGCAATATATGATCAGATCATAAACAAGATTACAGGACTACAATCTATCCCACAATGCACCACTCTCCCATAAACTACTTCCTGTTCACTGACCAGGGGCTCCGCAATCGCAGCACGTGTCATTGCCGGGCATCCTCTTCACCTCGCCCAAGATGGCTTTGGTCAGCTCCTGTACAATGTTGTTTTCGCCCACGTGCTGGTCACCCTTAAAGGCGTTATTCAGAGCCTCCTCTTTGCTGTTCTGCAGCACGGAGATCCATCTGCAGCGGCGGGGAGGGGGGATGGGATGAGGTCAGTGTGGGGTCAGCGTTACCCCAACAACCTCCCACGGCGTGATCAACCAACACTCACATCTGACACTCCTGCTCGTCCTCGGCCTGAAAGTGATACGTCCTGTCATCTGCAGAAAGACCGGGAGAGGAAGTTGAGGAAGAAAAGAGAGAAGGAATACAAGGCAAATCATGCCTCAAGCAAGGATGTCATTGATATCGCTCAGAATGAAACACACAATGCATTCTATTGATGGACACGTGAGTGGGTGGGACCACAGTACGATCACAGCTGCTTAACGTCTTCCTGGCTAAATCAGCTTTTTAGCCTGCAATGGCCACAGATGAATGCCAGACCAACAGGCTGCAGACAGTGGCGGAGAGAGGCCTTTGCAAAAAACAATAACATAAATATAAAATGTCCCACATAAAAAAAATGAATTGCTTGATAGCACAGGGCTGGGAAGTGGCCTCGCTTATGTAACAGCGTTTCAACATCAGAGCGTGAGCGCTGGACAATGTCGTCCCTCCCTGTCCTTTGAGAGGGAAATTTCTGGAAACAACGGGAGCCTTAGTTTGGCGCGCTTAGGAAAAGATGACGTCAACTTGAAAGTGAAAAGAAAAAAAAACTACGGGTTTCTGTGAAACGGGACTTATCCTAGTAACGGACCGCTGAGGAACACACCACTGGGATTTTTATAACTTACAGCAGTGTGCGAAAAATGAGATTCACACGTCACCCCGATTAACACCATCAACCAAATCGGCCCTTAACTGAACACGGCCCGTAGGACTCACATGTGCTGCAGGGGAGGCTGGATCAGACCACTTTAAGGCCTCACGGGGGGAGGGAGGAATGCATAGAAACAAACTAAGAACAGTTATTTTTAATTCACACTTTTCATCAGGTAATTTAATAGCTGCGATTTAGTTATTTCATAGATTTGCACAGGGAGGGTACAGACCGCCGTTTCCCATGACAGTGGAGAAGACCAGGAGGAGACCACAATAATCATATTATTTTGGCAGTACAGGACCAGAACTTAGCAGTTGAAATAGCATTAATTGAGCAGCTTCTACAACTCCAGCTGGTTAAAATAAATCCTTCAAATATTACCAGTAAACAAGTAAATAAGAATTCAAGTAAACAATCTCTCTTCAGCTGTTTCTGTTTGATGCAAACAGAAAGCAGAGCTGAGGAAAATGGCAAAAAGCGTTGATGGTGTGCAATATTTATAGACGCCCCTTAAAATTCACCCTGTGACTGCCAGACCTAGCAGGAAGATTGCAGAACTTGCACTCAACTGTTTGGGTACCCGGAGATTAAATCTTGCCGTCTGCCAAGGGAACGGCATCTGATAAACTTCCACGCAAAGCCGGGAATCGTAAATTAATTTTTGCAGAGGATATATCGCAACTCATGAGGCGAGCGGTGGCTAAAACGGCTTTAAGATCACTCAGGCGCAGGATCGGACCGTCTGGTTATTTACTTCAGCCCAGACGAGCAGTTCGTAAGGATGCACGGCTTTGGCTTTGCCAACATGCATTACCCAGACTGCTAAGCAACAGCGGTAAGGAACACAAAGCCCCCTTTACTGCACTATGGAGGGCATGGAAACCTCTCAGAATATTCCAGAAGAAAAATGTTCCAGTCTGTCCATCTCCCATTAATGAGTGTAAACAAGTATAAACACTAGTTTGATAAAGGAGACCTCAGCTCCGTAATTACAGGCCATGGCATACGCCATAAACTCCCCATTTCCACATGAACAGACAGACAGAGACAGACAGACATAGACAGACAGACATAGACAGATACATACACACATTCACACACACACACTTCCCAACACTGATGCACGTCTGTGCATCTCCCCTTCCGGATTCTTCTAAAGGTACTCTCTTTGTAACACAAGACCTGGAAGGCTTTCCCTGATTCAATTTACACCACTACAGGAGATATGAGAGGGATTCGGTCACATGATCTGCACGTGCCGCTCGATCAAAAGTACGGGGAATTGTGGGCAGGTGGGACGGTGGACCAGCGTACGTGATATGAGGTCGAAGCTCTTTTTCTCCTCCGGGTTGTGCTTCACCTGGCAGGTGAGCAGGTTCAGTTTCGCTGGCGGTCTGTTAGCCTGGACGGGAGAAGAAGAAGCCAGGTATGAAGAGACACAAATCCAAGGTATTTATGTTCCTTTTAGAGTGGGGGACACGTCCGTCTCAGCCCCCGCCGGCTCTGAGTTATGAGACGCGCCGTGTTATCTGACGTTCAGGCTGAACCATCCATCTCAGTATCTATCCCAGTGGGGCCTACGGCCATTTCCCTCCATAAACAAACATGGCAGCTAAACGCTGTAGCTCGTAGATCCATATTGTACCCCCACCTTCAAAATATAAAGGTTTGTACAAGGCCTGATATTTCCAGGGCCGTCCCAAGAGCATTTTTCCAGAACATCAGGTCTTCGTTTTGTTTTTTAGCTTTCAGAAACGTGCGTAAACGTGAGAATTAGCTACCATCGGACACATCTGTGGGCACAAAGTGAGACTCGGTGGGTATGATTATGGGCTCCTGCACCTCAGAGCCTGGATGCAGACAGAGTCCACTAAAAGTTGGGGGGGGGGGGGTAGAGCTGCCCCCCACAGCGGGAATGAGCCTTAATGAATCGCGATTCTGAATTTTATGGTTATAATGCATTCAAATGAATTAATGGCCCAATAGAGACGAGGTCGTCATAAAAACCCAGGGCGGCCATTAGCACCATGAGGAGGAATGGGGCTTTTAAACCTCACGGCCGATTGGGGGGACCATTTAGGGCAACCAATCACAGGCAGTGTTAGACCCCCACACACTGGATTACTGGCTCCCATTGGATTAAACTGAGCAGCTGTGTTATTATCATTGAACAGACGCAGCAAAGAGGAGCCTCTCCTGAAAAGACTGATGCTTCGCGTACATGAGGAGGCTGATCCCTCCACCCGAGCGCTGGCCCTGCTGGGGGGGCACTAGGACCCCTCCACCCGAGCGCTGCCCTGCTGGGGGGGCACTAGGACCTGGGGCAGGCGGGTTCTACTCACCGTGCCGTGCGATATTGTCAGGTAGCCGTTCTTCACGGAGCATTTCCGCTTCTGCCACACCTTCCTCAGGCTGGAAATGACAGGGAGACTCCTGGTTAGCGAGCTGGGGGGGGGGGGGGGTGCAGATCATCTCACAAGCCACCAGAACACAGAGCTACGCAGCACTGATCTAATTAGGGATTTGTAAACATGCACATAATAGGGATACAGAAGAGCCTGTCACCGTGGCAACACCCCCCCCCCCGCACAACCTGCCCCCCATACCCGTCACTTTTCTTGTAGAGGTTCCCGCTTCGCTCCGTGCCGTGCTCCTTGTTGCCCTGGGGCTGATGCAGGCTGTAGGTGGCGCTCTGCCGCACCTGGGAATCCTTCGACAGTGGGGTGACAGGAACATAGAATAAGCCCACGGCTGCCGACCAATCAAAGTCAGCCGATCGGAAATCATGTCCGGCGTGAGAAAAGCAGGATGGGAATAAAATGAAGGGCATTATCCAGCAGCCTGTTGGGAAGGGGGAAGACAACAATATCTGGGGGTAAATATGTTGGGGGGGGGGCATAAAATCTTAATAACCACCCTCACCATACCCAGCCCACCCCCATCACCAGTGCAGGGAAGGGGAGGGGGTTAGGAAGTCATACAACACTGACAACAATCATCTAATGCATTTCTGGTTGGGGGGGGGCATTAATTCATCAGAAAGACAGCACGCTAAAGCAAGGCAGATGAAGATGAGTGCCTGCTAGTGGCTGTCGAATGGGGGGGGGGGGGTGGTGGATTACAAGAGTAAATGCACAGGCTCCTGTGTAAATCCAGGTTTATGTTCCTGACCCCCTGGGTGCGACATGGACAGACGGATGGTGCATTGATTTGGGTGACACAATGGGGGAGGGGCACAGGGATTCCCCATGAGTACACTTACTGTCCTAGACTTCGTTCACAAAGGTCGGGGCAGCAGAGAGAGAGAGAGAGAGAAGAGCATACCTCAGACAAGGCTTCAGGGCGGGCATAATACCCACAAACCCCTGCAAAACTAATCATCCTATCAGCTGCGTCGGCTACAAGCACACGGGGCTGTCAAACTCTGCTCCTGAGGGGGCGCAGCAGGCCGTATGTGAGCCAACTCAGATTCTATATGCTCACTGACCGATCTTACGGAGGGTGAAAAATCAGCGCCAGATTTAGGTTTAAATCAGGGACCAGCTGCAGCGTGTTCTGGGGTGAGAGACCTGCAGCGGGCTACAGCGATGGGGATCTTACCTCCTTCTGCTCAACCTGCAGCGACGACTTCAGGATGTCCCGCAGCTGGGTCAGCTGTTTGCGCTCTTCGTCCTGCGCCTGTTTGATCTGCCGGGAAGAGGCCAGGAGGTTGTGGGGATGAGACTTGCCCACAAGATCAAACGATCAAAGAGGTGCTGCAAAAGGACTGACCGTGTGCAGGTCTGTAGCCAGCTTCTCAATGGATGGTTTGAGGTTGTCCACGGCCTTCAGCCCGTCCTGAAAGAAGCTGGGAGACACAGGAGCACCGTGACACTTCTGTCAGAAAAGACTACCGATTCCCAGATCAATTCCCAAACCTACTTGCACTGGGCGTGAAAATACTTGATGAGGTTCTGCAGGAGGTCGACACCCTTCTTGATCTTTATTTCGTTCACTTTGAGGAGATACTGCAAAGCGGAATCCATGTTTCATGGTTAAAACCCCTCAAGGAGTACAGATACACCAATGGTCCTCATGTTCCAAATCATGGGGGAGTAGAATATCTGCTGTAAACTTCTTTCATTAGATCACTGCTCTCAGAAGACCTACTTCACTTGCAAATAGTATCTCAAATATCTTTCTTTCCTAAGGCAAAGGCCCCTGGCTAAATGCAAGGCAAACAAAGCTAAATGGCTCCTTCCAGCACCACCCTGCTTTTGGAAGTGAGCCCTCTAGTGGCAGGAGGTTGGCAACGACCTCGCACATCTGGAGCTGGAAGAACCGCCTCTCCTTCTCCATCTCCTCGGCGATCTCGGCGCCGCTGATCTCGGTGCGGATCATGCCGTGCTGCCGGGCGTGCTCCTTCTTCTCCTTCTCGATCTTCGTGCTGTGGAGGATTCGGGGGTGGTGGGGCGAGAGGTCATGTGATCAAAGGGCTCGGCCCCGATTGGCCCACAGATACACAGACACGGAGGACAATGCACATCTTCTCATGCAACAGGGCATTCTTTTCCATATGCCACGGCAGCATATAACCACAAGGAAGGGATGCAGAGCGCCTCGTTTTCCGGAAAAGACCGTGCCGGCTCCAAGCCTTCCATTCAGGTCTAAGCAATGGAACCGCAATCCCACACCACCATGCGCCAGGGAACCGCTTTTGGGGCCCGTTCGTTAAAACCGGAGCCGGGCTCTGGCGGGACCCGCGGGTCTGAAACCTACTCGGGCCAGAGCGTGGCGGGTTTTAACCAAGGCAGTCAATGCAGCAAGGCTATTTGCAGAGCCAAAAATGGGGAACGAGGGAGGGGGGCAGGGGCGAGAGGAGGGACATGGGCCTCCAACACGAGTGGGGTGTTTTCACTAGGCACTGCCCCCCCCCAGGGAACCTGCCACGTGATTCCACACCACTTGTGTTAAAAAAAAAAAAGATTTAAAAACATTAAGCTGCTTTATGATGCTGCTCAAATTTTGTCCTTTAAGTGAATTTTATGCTTTTTTTTGGCTTCTGTCCATTTACAAAAAAAAAAAGGGGGGGGGGGTTTGTGCCCAAATTAGTGATCACTGAAACCCCCCAGTCTGAAAACTGGTAGGGATTCGTTATAGTGGCGCTGGTTCAAAGTTACTGACCGTGTGCCGGACCTGCTCTCCAAAGCATGTGATTCATCGATACCCAGAAGGTTAAATTAAATCAGGATTCACTTGGGATTGGTAGGGGGTGTGGGGGGGGGGGCAGGGAAGGGCAGCCATGAAGCATCCTCATCTGAATTCACAGCTTGGAGAAAAATATAATCAAACTGCATTTTTCGTATTACCCTTTCAGTAAAGAATGTCCTTTGCAGCTTGGAAAATATATAAAAATGCTATGAAATTTCATACATGACAGCAAGAACAACAGGTCACACTTAACAGCAGAAACACCTAAGGAACCAGACTCAATGCTGCTATATGGGCTAGTGGCAGGTACCGATTGCTATGGCAACCAACAGGAAAACATCACTAAAGTTAGCATATAACGTTAGCTGGTATCGTCTCGTGACTGCAGGGCTGGTTGGTCGAAACTTCATGCTCTGAGGATCAACGGTGCACAAACGAGAGATACAGAGGAATTAATCTGGGTGCAAGAAGTCGAGGTTAATGTCAGGCAGTGGGCGTGGCCCTCAGGTCACATGTCCTGCATATTCAGCTGCAATTTGTTTCGCCTAAGAAAGAAGCTACCAAAATCACCCGGAAGACCACGACAAGACGACATCAAACCATGAACACTGCACCCCCCGAGGTGTTCTGAACACCAGCTCTGACAGTCTATCCAAAACTCTTTTGGAAGACCTCAATATTTGTCCCTGAGCTAAGTGCTGTCCCACCCACTGTCACTCACCCAGTGGTCTACCATGGACTGGTTCCACTGAATCTCTTTCCTTGGCACTACCAGGTGATCCGTTTTCATATACAGCACACAGATGGTCCCACTAGACTTTCGGGCTTCTGGACTGCTGTATGTGTGATGTACTATATGCCACTGCTGTGTGTGTGATGTACTCTACGCCTCTGCTGTGTGTGTGATGTACTCTACGCCTCTGCTGTATGTGTGATGTACTCTACGCCTCTGCTGTGTGTGTGATGTACTCTACGCCTCTGCTGTGTGTGTGATGTAATCTAAGCCTCTGCTGTGTGTGTGATGTACTCTACACCTCTGCTGTATGTGTGATGTACTCTACACCTCTGCTGTATGTGTGATGTACTCTACGCCTCTGCTGTATGTGTGATGTACTCTACGCCTCTGCTGTGTGTGTGATGTACTCTACGCCTCTGCTGTGTGTGTGATGTAATCTAAGCCTCTGCTGTGTGTGTGATGTACTCTACACCTCTGCTGTATGTGTGATGTACTCTACACCTCTGCTGTATGTGTGATGTACTCTACGCCTCTGCTGTATGTGTGATGTACTCTACGCCTCTGCTGTATGTGTGATGTACTCTACACCTCTGCTGTGTGTGTGATGTACTCTACGCCTCTGCTATATGTGTGATGTACTCTACTCCTCTGCTGTATGTGTGATGTACTCTATGCCTCTGCTGTATGTGTGATGTACTCTACACCTCTGCTGTGTGTGTGATGTACTCTACGCCTCTGCTGTATGTGTGATGTACTCTACGCCTCTGCTGTATGTGTGATGTACTCTACACCTCTGCTGTGTGTGTGATGTACTCTACGCCTCTGCTGTATGTGTGATGTACTCTACGCCTCTGCTGTGTGTGTGATGTACTCTACGCCTCTGCTGTGTGTGTGATGTACTCTACGCCTCAGCTGTGTGTGTGATGTACTCTACGCCTCTGCTGTGTGTGTGATGTACTCTACGCCTCTGCTGTATGTGTGATGTACTCTACGCCTCTGCTGTATGTGTGATGTACTCTACGCCTCTGCTGTGTGTGTGATGTACTCTACGCCTCTGCTGTGTGTGTGATGTACTCTACGCCTGTGCTCTATGTGTGATGTACTCTACGCCTCGCTTGTACTTCAATTAGGACAAAAGCGCTTGCTAAATAAGTAACAGCATAATTAAATGTACATGACATCTAGACATTCTTCAGCAGCACTGATCTGAGATCAGACTATGCCAGGTAAAGACATGGACAAGGTGCCTTTAACCAAATTGATTATCGCTACGTCACCCTGCTGGACAGCAACCTGGACGTCAGCACACCATGTGATAAACAATGACCAGACTCATTACTGTTAAGGTCAGACACACACACAAGTTGTACTCTTTAGAAATACCTAATACACACAGACAAAAATAGCACACTTAACCCAAACAGAGAAATGTAAAGAAAGTCAACACTTACACTTTTGTTTCATAATCTTTCCAGGCTTTATCGAAGGGCTTTTTCAGGTCCTGTCAAGACAAAATAAATCAAAACGGAATCAAGAATATTGATTGGCTCCCGCAGTGACCCGTCCCCCGTCAGTCACGAACTGAAAACACTATTGACATGGCTAACACCTCTTTATGGATGGTTGTCGCTCTTTTGCACCCCACGTTAAAAAAAAAATTAAAAATCTTAGAATTGCCCCTGTCCAAGAGGTAAACATTTGGAAAATGGCGGCGTGTCTTGGAACGATGCCGCGAGAGAGACTGGGCCGTCAGAACTTCACCAGTGGCCTCGATCGGCACGAGGCAGGGGCCAAACACACGCTCACAGGACGGAATCATTTGCCGCGTGGCCAACGGGTTTCACCAGTTCCAGGAAAGCGTCCGAGAGCTGTCCCAGCCGCCGGGGAGACTCCACTTAATGGGTTTTCCATAAATCTGGAACATTCAACAGCTGCCTGCCAGTGTGAAATCAGGCGGCGTTTTGGCGGATAAATAATTAACTCCCGATTACCATAAATGGTAATGAGCAAAATAAATTAGCGCGAGTGGCGGTAAGTGGCTTACAGGCACGGGATAGGCTGAAGAGCGTCAGTTTCCCCTAGCGACAGCATAGCGACTTTGATCTCACATTACGGTGCAGTACACGCCTGGTGATTGGTGCATGACTGGACCTTATCTCCAATCAGGCGAAGGCACCCGCCCACCTCCCATTCCGATCAAACCCATGGCTGACTGGGTGTGCAGGCAGGGGCTTCCTGAATCTGCGACTCGGCCTGTTAGGTGATGGAGAGCCCAGGAAGGCAGGAAGGCATTGGTGTGTGTGCACATGTGATGGGGGGGGGAAGCGAATCACAATAGATAATTTAAAAATAATCTAATTATAAATGTGGCAGCCTAACCTGGGGCTGGATAAATGGCGAAAGTGACATGCGCCGTGAAAAATGGACTAGCTAGCGTGGCGGAATGACGAGGTGGGTTTTGGCAACCGGGCGGTGCCGTGGGACGGCAGGTGGGCACTCAGCCGGGCTGCTCGGCTATAACGACATGCTGTTACTGGTGCTTTGCTCTACCTACCCTGGCAGAGCAAAGCGGGCCTCCGTCCCGGGCTGGACACTGACTCTGACGGCCAACGGCTCCACCTGCTTGTAAATACGATGCCGTTTAATCTCCTAGGCGACAGATGTTATCGCCATCAGAGGCAGGTTTCCCGCCAGTTTTGGTGGACTCCACCCCCTCCGGGATACAGCACAATAAAAACACCCAAGCATGCCCCCAGAGAGCAAGCTGATGCTCGCTAACATGAACTTAAAGCTGTTACTGTCTGGAACGGATCCCCAAGCCTCTAATAGGATTCACACCCAAGTCGCCGTTCCTCATTCCCGTTATTCCGCACTGGCAGCCCCCCCGAGGCTACATTCCTTTCCCCATTCCTTACTGGGTCATTTTAGTCCAATAGCATTTGGATACCATTGCAGCCATACATGCGAAAACCACTTAGATGCCATGAGGCATGATGCCTTGACTGATTGGCTAGAAAAAATACACGATGTTCCCCTTGCCCCATGGGATTCTGGGAAAACTGCTTCGATGACATGGCAATGGGAGAGGGGGAAACAAATCTGATCCTTGCAACAGCAAATCAGAGGAGACAGTGGAGTCACATGGGCCACGGCTGAAGCTGGCTGCCGTGGTAACACTGGCCTGGTGGGTCTGAATTCACAACCTGTTCAACCAAACAGCCCCCAGGTGATGGTAACTAATCGGCACGATTCAACCGGAGGAACAAGGCCTTTTTAAATTTCGGATGTGAATTTAAGTAGGAATTACTTAATGTAACAGGGGAAAAAAACACAAAAACAATCAAAACTGTTTCAAAGTAATACTTATTTTTAGAAGTCCAGTTTTAGAAACGCGATCAGGAGAATGGATTTGATTCTGCAGGATATCGTTCAGCCAGACGGCCACAAGGCAAAAAGCTAGTTCCTAAAACCATTTCCAACTCCTAAAGCTTAAAAGAAAAAAAGTAAAACACCACTCAGTCCCGGCCTTTCAGTAACGACTGAACACAGCCACGCCGGAAATCTGCAGCAGAGGCTGAGGGCATGGACTGCGGACCTATCGCTGATGTCATTAACCCAAGCGAGGCCATTTCACAGACGATTCTCTCCTCTTCCTGCTTATTTGTTTTATTTGTCAAAATCGATGAGGGGGTGACAATGGACAGGCTACACAGATAGCCCCCCGGCACCTTAATTATTATTCCGGGAAGGCTAGGAATCTAATTACTGAATGGATGGCGCTGGCCCCTCTATTCAGCGCGAGTGGGGGGGGGGGGGGGGCGTATGTACTATGTAATCACGGCAGATACTTCCTGTGGCCGATTGAATCGTAGAGCACTTACTGTAGGAAGGTCTAGACTCATTCTGCCATGTGCTAGTTAGCGGGTGTCAGAGGTTTTCGCAGAGTGATTATGTCTGTGTGCCGAGGAGAGGCAAGGAGAGGGCGATGAGGAAAGCAGAGATATGCTACCTTGGCGCTAGAGAGCCTGAGGAACCATAATGAGCAGCCTCGGTTCCTTCTGGTAACCTGGATCCCCCCCCCCCTCAGTCAAAACAGCACCTCTTTTCTCCCTCACACGGGACAGACACGCGGTTAGAGAGCGAGCCACATTAAGATTGAATCGCATCATTTTCCTGGCGCGGCCCGACAGCCACGTGCTGCTAATGAATGGGAGAACGGAGCGGGCCTGCAGCAAAGCAGGAGCCGGCAGCCGCATGTCCGCAACCTCACCTGCGCTGTTACATTCTAACCGAAAAGCAGCATTTTGCTGTATCTGACTAGCGCTACTTGCTAACGCATCACACTACCTAAACCATGAAGTGTATTAAAAACAAACAAAAAACACAAAGAGGTCACATGCGGTTACTGTGGACCAGAGCATCAGCTAAATAGGGTATAAATCTATAGATCTCCATATCATATAGTTTGAATGCTATATTGAGCTGTCCGGATGTCTCTGTGTGAAACCGTGAGTAATGTCCAACGCCTGTTGTTTACCGAAGGCTTATTTGGGTTTTAACCGTTCAGCGGAACCAGGTTCAGTGACCGTTGGCTCCACTAAAGCGAGCGTCTCGGTGACGGACCATACGCTGTCACTGCGGAGCGTCTTCTCTTGAGCACAGACTTGCGTCCATGACCAGGATAAATGATTCGAAGATGGATGTATGGAATGGAATTATAAAAAGGCACATTTTTGGACAGACTTACCCCTTTGACCCCTTTCAGGTCCCCTTTCAGCAGGCTGTCCAATGGGAAGGTGATGATGTTGTTCATATTCTGGAACTGGAGCGGGAAAAAAAAAGGTGCCAATTAAATCGGCTTCCCGACGCGATGCATCACCGGTCACTAGTTCACCCTGCCATCCGCCATTTTGGTTTCCCCTGGCGATTAAGGTGCGAGTCTGAATGAGCCGGGGGACGCTATGAAAAACCGCGGTCTGCTACCCCCAGGGTCCCTGGGGTGTAGCGGTCACTAAGAATCACAGGCAAAAGCACAGTATTACCGACCAATCCGCCCCCCAGGCTCGACCATGCAAATCAGCCAATGACACAAGGGTCAGCATGCTGGAGGGCAGGTAAATGCTCCACGGTGAGACACGACTCATTTCACATTTAATTGTGGAAAATTCTTTGTCCAACACTATGCAGCACAAAACAATTTCTCTGAACTAAAAGTGAAAACTCCTCACACACTAAATTATCTGCATTCTGGTAAGCATAGAGTGTAACACTTTAAACATTTCCTGGGGGAAATCACCCCCCCCCCCCCCCCAGGGGCTCAGAGATGGAGGATTATATTTTAGGGATCAACATGTACAATTATTAAAGGACGAGACTGTCAGGCCACCCCCCCCCTCCCCAGGAATCACAGGCTGGGTAGTACGCCTCATTCCATGCTGATAAAACTGGTCATGACCTTAGCCCTTAGCACACACACACAACACCACACACACACACACACACACACAGAAACAAAGGGTTTCTCACCAGGTTTTTAAAAAGGGCCGTGAGCTCTTTGGTGAAGACAGAGAACTTCAGGAAGGCTGATCCCAGGTCAGGGTCGTCCCGGTAGACGCAGTTCTCCCCAAACTTCTCCAGGGCCTGCGTATACTGCTCCTCGTTTTCCACATGAGCTGTGGGGGTGGGGGAAGGGTGGTTACTACAGTCACCATGGAGACAGAGGGAAGTTTTAGCCAACAAACAAACATCCAACGTTTCACCTGCTTCCTAAATACTTCAGTATTTAAAAGAGGAGGACTAGTCGAGGTATGGAGTGTAGCGTCAGCTGAAAGCTGATTGGCTCACAGAGCACCCCCTCCCCTGTCACTCAACAATTTAAAACATATCATTGGCTAATTACAAGCTTGGTCCCTGTGTATGAATTATGGCCTCTCTTACGTGCCCCTCCCCCATCACAAAAATTCTAGGTTTGGGCTCTGTGTCCACATCCAGTAGGTTGTGGGTTCGTGTCCTCATGCCATAATCTAATTACTGTTAGGACCTTGAGCAAGGCCCCTAACTCTAATTCCTCCTGGAACACGGCTGACCCCGTGCTCTGACCCCAAAACCATCTCTCCCTGTATATACAGGTCTGTTTCTGCCTCTCATGAAGAGCATGATGGGATACGTCAGAACTACCAAATTTCACCTCTGGGATCAATAAAGTGGCACTCCTCTATTCATGGTGAAGCTCACATCTCCGTGAAGGCCACACGAGCGGCCAGATCAATCCCGGCAGAGCGAACAGGTCACATGACACGGTCGACGTCCATTTGCGCAGACACAGCCGGTCTCGTGTTTCCCAATGAACGCTCACTGGGGTCGCGAGGGACATCCCTGTAGATGTGACTTCACTTTGCGGTGAGGCATACTGGGTGCTGGGGGGTGGGAGGGGGCCACGATCCTACTTCAGCGTAATTCAACCACGGGCTGATGAATGGCCTGAGATCAGCGATGGTGCCGACCCCCCCTGCCCCATGGTGATGATGATTCTTCAGGGAGGGGGAGCTCTTCATTTGAGTCTTACCCTGATTTTCCACATTTATTTCAAAAGCCCCCCCTACGTACAGCCGGTCTATTCAGCAAAGTGAAGGACATCCAAAGTCCTCGGCATCAGGCATCCTGATGGGGGGAGGGGGGGGGGGTCAAGGTTCTGTCCTCATGGCCTTGAATTTGCTGACAGCGCTGGGTCTCCATCCATCGGGGGGGGGGGGGGGGGGGGGGGGGTGCCAAGTCGGCTGACAGGAGCCACACAGGGAATCCGTCTATCTGGGGTGTATTTAGATAGAGTGCCCCCTCCCCTGTCACTCACAGATTCAAAGCATATCATTGGCTAATAAGGTCGCCCCCCTGTGGGCATTATAGCCCCTCTTATACACCCCAGCTTAAGAGAAAAATCTAAAATCCCCTAATAGACTCTCTCTCGTTGATGTCTGGGTATCAGTATTTCTGATATGTGGCTCACAAAGATCTCGTTCCCATAACCATCTTACTGGTCTTACTGGTCACTTGCTGGAAGCTCAGCTGAGCAGCACTGCAGATGGATGTATGTTTTATTATTAAGGTACCTGTTTAAGTGGGCCAGGATCAGCAGAAGGTAATGGAGGGCGGCCCAGGGGACAGCCTGAATCTGACCCCCCCCCTAAAGAGCAGGGTCATAAACCGCGGTAAATCTTTCAGCAGCTAGGAGGCTAATGAGAGTACGCTAGCAGTTCCCGGGCAATAAGAGCCCTTTAAGGGTGGCCTGCATTAGCGATCACAAAACCGCCAGACTTAATGGGCCGCTAACGGAACAGCGTACAGCAGCAGACCGCTGCTGTTACTGCGGCAACCGCCCCCAAGGGGTTCTGGGATACATCGGCGGGGTAATGGATCCGGGGTCATTAGAGCAAGCTCAGCACCCCCGCCCCCTCCCAAAAAACACACCTTGGGAAAAGGCAACACGCCCAATACCCCCTGCAATAGGCATCACAAAGAATGGGGACGGATGCCAAGGTCGGTCTGAGGGAGTCGGGGGGGTGGAGGAGCGATGAGGTCATCACACAAACCCCATACCAACACACTGGTAAGATGCCCCACGCTCTTCCTCCTCCCTGTACAGTACAAAGCAGCACAGGCTTAACCAGAACCAGGGCAAAAGCTGGCCGGCATCTGGCCTGTGGTTTTAAAGCCTCCATATTAAATCTGCTGGATTTAATTCCCCCTCCCCCCTGTGGCCTTAGACTACACACAGAATTACAGATGCACACACCCTCACCTGCACAAACAAAACACAGAGACACACAGGGACACAGAGATAGACAGTGAAAGACAGACACAGAGAGACACACACAAACAGAGAGACAGTCTGAGAGGCAGAGAGACACACACACAGTCAGAGAGACAGACAGAGACTGAGACACACACACACAGACAGAGAGTCAGAGAAGCAGATAGACAGAGAGAGACACACACAGACAGTCAGAGAGACAGACAGAGACTGAGACACACACACACACAGACAGTCAGTCAGAGAGGCAGAGAGACAGACAGAGACTGAGAGACATATACACACACACACAGATAGTCAGTCAGAGAGACAGACAGAGACTGAGAGACACACACACACAGACAGTCAGTCAGAGAGGCAGATAGACAGAGAGAGACACACACAGACAGTCAGAGAGACAGACAGAGACTGAGACACACACACACACACAGACAGTCAGTCAGAGAGGCAGAGAGACAGGCAGAGACTGAGAGACACATACACACACACACAGATAGTCAGTCAGAGAGGCAGAGAGACAGACAGATGTCCATAATTTTTATGCCCGTTTCACTGACTCTCGGTTTAATGCATCATGCATCCATAAAAAGTTCTGGTGTTTCTAGTTTAAAATAAAGCCGACGCATTCCTTCAAAAATGCACCACAAAGTTAGGAAAACACACACACACCCACGTGCCAAGAACAGCTCTGTGACGGCAGACGGCCCAAAAATGCTGACATACTGGGAGCTTCATCCAGGTCCAGCAGCAGACAAACAAGGGCGAACCGGGCTTAAAAACAGACAGGGTGGAGGTAGGTCTCCTCACCGGAAGGTACTGTCAAGGCAATTCGTGGAGAGGTTTCATCAAAAAGCACTGTAGCGAGGAGAGGGCCTGTACACACATCCACCCTCTACTATCACTATTACCATTACCCGTCCATCTCATTACCATTACCCGTCCATCCTATTACCATTACCATTACCCGTCCATCCCATTACCATTACCCGTCCATTCCATTACCATTACCATTATCCGTCCATCTCATTACCATTACCAGTCCATCCCATTACCATTATCCATCCATCTCATTACCATTACCCGTCAATCTCATTACCACTGCCACTAAGTGTCCATCTAATTACTAAGCATGCACCAATCAATGGGCTAGTGATTGACAATGGCAGATATTTTCCCTGATTGGCCCTAAACCAGTAATATATGTGTGTGTACCAGTAATTAGGGTAAATATGGCAAATTTTATGAGTTAATCAGGTAGTTTACCAACAAACGTTTCTGAGCGGAATAATCTGTCATCTTATGGTGCCATAACTGAAATCAGTCTAAGAAATGGGACAATTGTTATGGCCAAAGTACCGACCCAGACACTGAAATCTCAGGCCCCACACAAAGTTTTAGTCTAACTCCGCACTGAAAAGAGAGCGTACACTGACAGTCCAAGGCAGGTGACTGCCCCCCCACCCCTGCAATCTACCCCCAGAGTCATGGCAACATACAGACCCCTGCCGTCAGGAAAAAGGACCCAAAAGAGAAGACAGCGGTAGCCGGATCTGGAACCAGGAGCCGCGTGGGATGAAGGGCGCGATGGACCGGGCCTCCTGGGCTGAACACGGCTCATATCCCACAGCCGCAAAGCAAACCGTCAGGCTCACCTTGGCGTTTCCGTCTGAGGGAAAGCTGGGCAGCATTTTCCCGCTTATAGACGGGGCGGTACTCACTGAGCCAGGTTTAAACTGGATATTTACAGAAGCAATTCAGACATAGCCCCAGTCAAAGGCACATTACGCTACACTTATTTAGCAGACTTTTCCATCCAAAGCGATATATATGTCTAACAAAGCAACTGGGTGTCATAATCAAGGGCCTCGCTCAAGGGCACAACAGTGCTTTACATTTACCTGGTGGTTTTATCGAAAGCGAGTTATAGCTGAGGGTATAGCAATGCTCTACTTCTTGAGCTACTAAATGTTCCCTGAAATCACTCTGCCGACCATAGGGCTTGAACTGACAACCTATGAGTCACAGATCTCTTAAGCCACTGAGCCACAAACAGGTACCACAGTGAGACCTCTCATATCCGGGCTGAAACCCTAACCACCTGGACACAAACTCAAACTCAGACAGTCATTGAGATTGACTGGTTCTCAATTTCTGTAAATCTCTTCAGCTCACCCTCCAAATGTTTAGCGGCTGGCAAACTTTATCCGTCTGCTACCCAGAAAAATCAGAGTGTCAGGAGGCTTCTGGGTCGATCCCGGACACTGAAAGCGACGCGTGCCAAGCACCCTGGGCACCACGACAATTCCAGCTCTCACCTCCGGAATGCCACACATCACCACTGAAGTTCGGAAAAAATAAATAGTTCATGTCGGGCCTGCCCCCACCTCCATGACGCCCCCATCCCACCGAATCTAGGCCCAGACAAGGCATCGTTGATCCAAGAGGGCACTGGGGCAGATTACGTCAGGGGACCTCAAGCACGGAGGTCATTCCACATTACGTAGTCTATCTGCATTTGGAGGGCATGCTGGGAATATGAACGGTGGTCAAACTGGAAGCTGTTAACCCAACACAAAACAAGACAACACAAGACAAGACAACATAACCCAACCCATTGCAACGCAAGGGAACACAATGCAACCCAACCCAAGGCAACCAGTGAAGGACAAGCCCCTACCAACAGCACACGAGCTGCATCAGTAGCAGCACTCAGCGACTTGTCGTCTCGATTTCACACAATGAGCACTTTTCAGGAACAAAAGGTTAGAAAAAAGCTTCATGGAAAAAACTGCAGTACTGAGGTAGGAGAAGGAGGTCAAAGAGTTCGAGCCACTTCATTGCTCGAAATAGCCACATTCCCACCGGCAGGCCATAAGCCCACGGTGCGACACGGGGGCCAACCGGAGCCCGACCGTGATATGACTGGGTGGGGTCAAAGAGCAACCACGAAAATCATCTCCTGGCTTTGTTTCCCAGCCTAGACATCACCCTGTGGGTTTAGGCTGACCTCAACCAGACACAGGGGCAGGACATGTCAACCAGACCTTTTCACCTCAACGTCACGGCAGGATCTCAGAGCATGACCCAGTGATATGTACCTTCAGTCTAAGAGTGTTTCAGAAAATCTGCAGTTCTCCCAGAGAAGGAGCTTTCGCACCACTCTGTGGGCTTCTCAACCTCATGTGCTCTGTTCTGGAGTTCCAGCGGCGTGAGCCTGCATATCGACATCTTCCTGTTTTCCTCGCACTGGTTCCTGACGTAAGTTGGGAGGCTGGCCAAGCCAAACAAAGCGCTAGCCTTTAGCTGTATGACTTGCATCGTAATTCCATTGACCAAGCGCCAGGGAGTCCATTTGGAAACAAAGTCTGTCCCCGCTTGGCGTAGGGGGCAGTAGGTGGCTGGGGGTCTGGTGCAGGACTCAATGGGTTAGGACGCTGCGTCTGTGATCGTAGGGTCGGCGGTTCAAATCCCAGGGTCGGCAGACTGATTTCACCAATGGGACTCTAAACCCAATTGCTCCAGGGACTGGCTGACCTTGCAGTCCCCATAAATGTACGTCACTAAAAGTGCTAAATATATTAAATGTAAATGCACAGATTCGCCACCACAGGGAAGGAATCATCTGACTTGTGACAGGGCAGGGTCCTATAAAGGGGAGGAGCCACAGAGGCACTAATCAGGCAGAAAGCTGATTGTCACTCTAACACTTAATCAAAACATATAATCACCTAATGGTAAGGTTGGACCCTCTATGAATTATGCGCCCCCTCCCCCACCAACTAGAATCCTAGAGTCTTCAGTGTGGCAGGGTGAAGTTCACTAAGTGTTCAGTCACTAGTGCCCCTTCGTGGGATGATTCATCCCTCTCGTCAAGATGTACAAACGAGGTCTGCCAGCCAGCTGGGCCGGTGTGGATCGGGGGGGGGGGCATTGGGGGAGGCTGCCCCCAGTGCAGCACGCTCTCCAGGCATCTGCTTTGCTGAAGTTTGGGCAAAAGCTGTTGGGGAGGTGGACCTGCTTGCAGCTCCTTCTCCACAGCTAAAAAGCGCTAAACCACGGATCATCACGGCGCCCCAAACTGCATGCTTCTGTAAACAGCCTCCTAAAAATGGATCCCCCTTTTTTAAAATCCAGTCAGCGGTAGCTATGAATGTCAAACTATTCCTGTTCGCCCCCCGTTTAAAGAGGACATTCCATTATAAACAAACCAGTTACAGTTATGGTTATAACCCATATGGAGTCCGTGACCAACAGCTGGACAAAATGGAGGAAGAGACCCGACGATTCCGCGTTTGAAGCTGTGTGCTCACTTCCGTCGGGATATTAAAGGACTGTTTTTTAAATCCCAAAGTGTCACCACTTTAGTTTTCTGAAGCCCCCCCCAAAGCCTAAGGAAGCTAGCTTGAGCCATTTGGATCAGAACTATAGCTAATGTGAGTCAATGATTAATTGCTTAATCATGCCCAGCCTTTGAACAATTAGTACTATAAAGGGCTGATTACTCTCAGACCTGCCAAATAATTTAGTTCTAAGTTTCATGGATGGGCAAACTGAGAGAAAATAAACTATGGAAATAGCAGAAATGGGCACTAACATATTTTCAGGAACAGAAGCTGGGATTAGCATGGCTGAGGAAGTCATCCGGTTTAACGTGACTTGACTCGCTAAGATCTGCAGCTCAGCTGCAGCTCATTCGGAGCTCAGTGGGAAATCGGGGGCAGCGTAAGCTGACGGCTGCCCCTCCCAGGTCTGACATCTGCCGCTTTTGAAATGGTGACAGTCCCCGACCCATCAGAGGGGTTCTGGGCCGAGTGACCCTCTTGACAGAAGTGTGCTGGACACTGGGGACGAGCTTCAGTGCGAAAACGCGGTCCAGACGGGTTTACACTCACATCACTCTCAGATGTCCCCCGCCAGCGCGGACCAGCTGCCGACTTTAAACAAAAGTCACACTGTTCCCTAAAGAAGTGGGGGGCCTCTCCCCCGAACACACTCGCTCTTTTCATTGGACACGACACCATGGAGGACGTTACAGCATTCCACGCGCGTTAGCTGTGTGGGCAGCCACGTGTGCGTGAAGCCAGAGAATGAGGGACGGGCGTGACCCCCAAGCCACAGGCGACATGCTGGGGATGCGGAGTGATGGTATATCTGTTCATCTCCCACCAATCAGCCGCAGCCTCCATCTCCAACCAATCAGCCGCAGTCTCCATCTCCAACCAATCAGCTGCGCCTGCCATCCACCATCTCCCACCAATCAGGTGCACCCTCCATCGAAATACAGAATCAAGAACGGTACAGCCCAACAATTAACCACAGGTCATCAAACACCTCATTTAATGACTAATTAAGCAGCTGACCAATCAAACATCTAGCTTTGTACTTCCGGAGCACACTTTTGGAGGAAGCTCCTGTCAGTTAGCTGGGCTGCAGGGTCGATGTTGTAATGCAGGCACAGTTTGGGGGCTAGAGCAGCAGGACTTACTCAGAGGTTCCTTGTGAATACAGCTCAGCCAGCAGAGGTTCAATGTGCCCTGAGGTCTTTGACCCAAAAACAGAACCATTGGCGCGGAAAATAGGCCGTACCCGATCTCCTCCGTCGTCCTACTTCCCGTCTTCCCTCCCCGATCCTGCTCTCACCTGTGAAGTCACCGCCGCCACCCTAATCCTAGTCCACAGTGGGTCAAGTAAAATGTCCACCTGACGTGTTAGTATCCAACCCCGACCTCTGACCTCTATAGCACCCAATCCTGGGATCCCATTATGCTCAGTTGGGTTGCAGACCATCCCTAACCCTAACCCTAATACCCTCCCACGTCGGCCGAAGGAGTTTCTGCATCGGGCGGCTGCCACTCACCCAGGCCAGAAGCGTAGATGGCCTTCACGGACTTCTTCATCTTGTACAGTACGCTGCGGTCCATATCCAGGGCCTGGGTCAGACACACAAACACAAATCGGTCACCGGAGGCCGGGCGGAATTCTTCACAGACCAGGTGGATTAGCGGGTCGAGTCGCACAAGCCGGGTTTGTTAAATCCAGGGTTTGTTTCTCAGGGTCACTGTAACTCAGTATTATGATTCTGGATTATAATCCAGTTTAAAGGTATTAATACGGTCACCATCCGAAGAGCATTCTAAGAACAGTCATGATTCTGTCGAGAAGAAGATAAAGAAGAACACCAGTATACAATGACAACAACAAAGTACCGACGTATGGTATTCAGGTGGTTAAAAGCAGCCACGCTTCCAGATAAAGAATGTTTGTGACAGTAGGTTCCAGTACACCGCTCACTTCAGCAAAAACCTAATTGATGACTAACCCATGAGGCAAGCGCATCCAAAAGATGGACACACCAGCAGACACACCCCACTCGCTCCAGGGGCAAACTTCAGTTTTACCCGAGAGCCCCTCCTGACCCAAGCTGACCCAACTTACATCTTAATTAGGAGAGCATGACTGGGTCAGCTGGGCTACATTACAGGGGTCCTGTGAGGGACGGTGATGGATCCCTACCTCTTGGCCGTCTGCAGCCTCATGCAGACCTTCGCTGGCTCATTACGTCATACCGTCCTGCCGGGATGTTTAAGGTCAGCCATTTCTCAATCTCCCGCCTGCACTCGGCTGGTAGGTTTTAGGGAGGTCACTGGGGTCCCGCTCCGTCAGCCCCGTCTGGGGCAGAACCCGCTTACCCCGTGTGAACCGTGACACCACGGAGAATGTGGTCCCGCTGCATCTGCAGGTGATGCATTATTCAGGGCCCGTCTAAAAATAGGCACACAATCCCCATCCCGCTGGAGGGCGGGCAGGCGGGCGGCGCCGGTGCAGAACGGTTTAGGGAGGGGGGGGGGGCGGCAGCCAGAGAGGCCAGGATGGTCACTACTGTGTGGAGAGCCCCCTGTCTCACACACACACAGATCACAGATACCCAGATATAGACAGATACAGACATACACAGACAAAGTCAGACAGACAGATAGATAAATTTTATTGTCGTATAAGGATATTTGTCTTCACAGTCTGTTCCAAAAAACACAAGTACATTACAGGCCTCTAACATGTTAGGCACACATAGACATATACACACAATATACACACAATTAGTAGCGGAGATTTGATGGGTACAAGATTAATGTGGCAAGTTAAGTGCAGCTACAGCAGTGGGGATGAAACTCTCGCCAAAGTGAGTCCTGTATCTGCGACCTGATGGCAGTAGATAAACTGCGTCTTAAGAGGGTGACTAGAGTCATTAGTTATGGTTCTTGAGAGGTGAATAACAGCTCTTTGGTTTTCGTCAGATAGATTTGGAATGGGAAGGCTTCTTCCTGCGTACATTCTTACATTGATGTATCCATAAAAGCAGCCACATCTAACTTTTGCTACATCTCAGTTTTACGCAATCTGTACTCATCCCCTTAAACCACATCAGGACCCCCCCCCCCTCCATCACTGCCTGTCTCTGTCTGACATTTATCCTCATGGTCATTCAGACCGATTTGTGTCAGCCGTCATGACGCCGTTTTACGGGGGAAAAGGAATAAAATCAGCCAGCAAGTATCTATTTAAAACCCTAACCCCTACATCCCTACAGGGTAAACACACAAATGTGTCGCCAGTCACATGGGTAAGTGGGCGGGGCTTAACCTGACCCGCCTCAAAACTTCGTCCGCGTCCAGCACAGCTGCCAGCTGCCCTGAGTTACCGCTCGAACATCGCCTTGCGTGCTGAATTTTCACAGTTTACACCACGCTAGGAGTGTCACGTTAAACACACCATTACAAACTGTGTGGGGGTGTGGACACACATACACACACACGCACACGTTTGGCATCAGCAAGAGGACCACCTACCACTTCAAAGCCCACTTTGTAGCCGGTTTCAGTCCATTTTTAGCGACTGGGTCGACCCTCCCGGGGGAAGAGAGCGTGGAGCGTGCTTTCATCCTGGGGGGGGGGTGGCGTGAGAGCGTGCCGCGTATCACGACAGCTTTCAGTGTGCTGCAGCTTCGTGGACACCCCCAGTAACAATGACAGGAAGCGACGCTGTATTTCACGTGTGTCTGCCTTACAATTCAATGCGATATACGGTTAGTGACCAAGGTGACTCTTCTGTCCCCATCTGAACAATCACACGATAACAGGGAGGCCCGCAGGAGGCGACCAAAGTCCCCCTGCCCCCAACAAAAACAATCCTCCCCTTTGTTGAGACGGTAGAGCGTGGGGTCAGAACTGTGCATAGCGGCCGAAGAATGATTTACAGAAGACGAAAGACAGATTCCAGACGTCCACCACACCCGGGATAAAACAAAATAACTAAAAGAAGGAATTCATTCATAACATTTACGCGAATCTGGAGCTTAAGACAAAAAAAAGCAAAAGCAGCGTGCACTAGTGAATACACACTGTTCACCAGAGGCCCCAGCTCTCTGGCAGGTGAATGCCCGTGAAATTCCCACCCGCTTGTGCGATCACAATTTGCTCTAAACCTCAAGTCTCTCCAGCTTTGTCCTTTTAAGCTGGATTGTCTCTTCGTCTCCATGGGCGCCGTCATTTTCCAGGCAGGGGTCACGGAAATCCGGGCCCCACGCTTTCTCACCTGACGGATCACCGCTCTGCGTCTGGCGAGACGAGTCGTGGTGGGCAGCCTGGCATCCCTTTAACGCATTTTGTTCTAATGCCGCATGCCTCATCCATTCCGTTAGAGGGGGGCTTATTGTGTATCTGAGTGGGTTGAGGATGGCATGCTAAGAGACTGTTGGACAGTGAAAACCACGGCAACTACAACCAAACATAATCAAATCACAACCAAAGATAGCCCCCCCCAAAAAACCCAACAAAACAACAAAAGTCACAACCAGCATCAGTAACACACCTAATGTTTTTATCTTCATCATCATCATCCTTGGGGACAGTACTTAAGTGCAATTTGTACTAAAATAACACAACATTAATAAGCTGTTTATAATTAATTTTAAAGTCAGTCACGGTTAGTGAGCGGTTCATTTGTTCCCTATTAATGTGTCTGAATAGCAGAATGTGGAGAACAGCAGGACGCGGAGAACAGCGGGAGGACACGGAGCGCGGGATCGCCGAGGGGCGCCGCGGGAATGTTATCGGCACGCCGCAGTGTTAGGAGACCTCACCGGAAATCCATCTGGCAGGGCCAAAAGACGGAAAATCGGGAGAACTGACTCACATCGAGAGTGGCTCGATTTCTCTGACAGGATCAGCCTCCACCTGAGGCTATGGTCCCCATCGGGGTGGGCATGTGGGATCCGGTGTCGCTGCGGCAACCGCACAAGCTTGGTGGGGCAGACGTCCACTTGTTCATCGAGCTAATGGAAATCTTCTGGCAAACCGGTAATGCAGCATGACAGGGAGGTCTATGATTGGCTGCCCTCGCCGCCAATCAAACCGGTGCCACGCCCCTTAGCACCACCCACTTAGAAACATACATAGGACTGCATCAGTGCTGAGATAGATACGTGGGCTACTTACCCACTTTCACGCCCCAGCCAAATTGATGGGGGTGTATTGGGGGTGGGGGGGGGGGTGGTACGCAGCTTGGCCGTATTATAAAAGTGCAATATCCAAGTAAATCACTCAGTACATTAGCACAGGAGTGCTATACACAAATACCAATGGGTGATAAAACAAACAAGGATTTGCGGCGTGTGTGAAATTATATTTAGTGTGAAGCACAATGCTTTTAATAATTTACTGAACAAAAGTGTGATTTTTTCTTCTTCAGTAAACATCACACTGAGTCAAATAACGTTCGTGAGCAGCTCCTTGCGTTCCCAGGATTGTGGGCCGACGAACAAGGGGGTTAATTAGCGTCACCATCTGCTGCTTTGCAATCTGGGTATCAAGCAGCACAAGGCCATCGTCAGGGCGACGGCGTCGCTGTATCCTCCCCTGGACAGAGGGTGGGGGGCGGGGGGGGGTCCGGCTGGAAACACACAGCACCATGGGAGACAAACACCAGACGGTGGAGGGGATCTGCACAGGAAATCTCAATTTTTATTTTTTATTTTTGAAGTTGGACGTGTGAGGAATTGTGGGGTATCTTTCTGCCTCATTCGCTCTGCAGAAGTGAAAGGGAAATGCAACAGGGTGGGGGGGAGAAGGGAGACTCTCATCACTGGTGTTTTAATCAGACATTAATGAGGAGATTGGTGTGGGGGTGGGGGAATAAAGACCAGGCTGGGGGTCGGGGTCTGTTTGCTGTTGACAAGCTGCCCCTTTTACGAATGCGCCCCCTCCCCCTCAGGTACACAAACATGATGAACTGCACGATTAGCCACAAGCGCTATCAGAACAACTAACATGAGGGTCTTTGAGCCACTGTCGCTGGCCCACGTTAGCAGTTAGCATGATGACGAACACACAGGATATGTTGTGTATGTAAACAGACTGTAATGGAAATCAGCTGCCACAGCGAATTTCCTGCCGGCCCCCGACACGCTCCCACTTCCTGGAGGGTCAGGAGCCACCATCAGGCCCCCTACTGCTCCTCCCCCCCCCCGTCCGTCCCGCCCGCCCCAGTGACACTCAAACATCTGCCGTCTGGGACCGTCTTAGCGCTGCCGTGGCCGGTTGCCATGCCCGGGCGCACTTGACCTACATCGTCCGCCAGACCTGAAGAGACGCCAGTGGAGAGGAGGTGCCGGTGGAGAGGAGGTGCCGGTGGAGAAAGCTCTTCCAGATTCAGAAGCTCCGCAAAGGTCCAGAACCTAACCTGCCCGGGATTCACGACGTCTCAGACGCCAACCAGAGCAGCTCCCGGGAGACACACCGGTTCATGGTTTTTAAAAACAGAAAATGATTGCGTTCTGAAGTGGAACCGGACAAAGGAGGCGAGAGCGAAGATCAGAGGGATGTTGCGTAATGCTGCAGGAAACCAGGGTGACAATCTAGCTGCTGAAGCACGCCACGGTCTCTGTTATCGAAGATACGGGCCAGCATGCCCATCAATGGTGACCCCCAACCTTGTGGCTCTAGTCGCAATTTACCACCCTGCAATCCCACCCCTACCACTGCCACTCCCTATGACACGCCCATGTTGCGAAACTTGCAGAATCCTTGAGGCACCCCCACAGAGCCCTGAATACGCCAGACACACCCGTCTGGTCTCCTTTATCTCTAAACACCGCCCCCCCCCCCGACTCCGCCCTCCACTCTAGCCTAACGGATCCCCGAAACGACGATGCTGTAATTTGGGACAGAGCCACCCTGGTTCTTTCCTGGAGGGAGAGAAGAAAAAAAAAACCACAGGGCTGATTACAAGCCCGACGCATGTTTCAATGCGACACCAGATGTTGCGCCAGATTGAAGCTGAAAGAAAACTAGATTAAAAAAAATCTAATAAAATAACCCAACAGAAGCAAAAACGCCGGTGTGGTTGGGATGGCATGTCTGCCACACATCTTATAGCTTTAAAGGAGACAAGACCACCCTGGGAGGGGGTCGACTCCCCATCCTAAACCCACCGGCGAGATATAATTGGAAAGTATTGCAGTGAGGGTGACCCTAAGGCCGGCCTGCTCCTCTCAAGGCCGCAAGCTGGCAGCCGTCTGTGGCTGTAGACCATATGTCCCGCAAATCAAGGCGGGGGAATAAGTTAATATCTAAAACATCCCCAAATTCACGGCAGGCTCCCCTGCAAAGGATCGAGGCTGGCAGTACGATCAGTGATGTGCGCGGTGGTAGCGCTGGTCGACAAGACCGCATTTTCTTGATCTGTTTGTTTATTTTTGGCTGCTATTAATAAAAGAGCCAGTAACAAGACTATGGTTTGTTTAGAAACACAGAGGACTTTATAGCGAGGTTCTAGGTTATGGCGGGAAGCACCTTAAGTAGCAATTAAACTCCTGTTAAGTAGCTACTGGAAGCAGAGGCGATTCTAGGATTTTAAGGCGGGAGGACATAAGAGGGGCCATAATTCATATAGAGGGGTCAACCTTATCAGGAGCCAATGAGATGTTTTGAATCAGTGAGTAACAGGGAAATGGGCAGTCTAGGGGCCAATCAGCTTTCAGCTTTGGTCAGTACCCTTGTGACCCCACCCCTGGTGGGAGGAGTTAGCCGCTCACACGCACGGCGCCCGACTGCCGACCACGCCCCACAGCACCCCGGTTCCAGGTGCCCTCCCTAACTACCCACCAAAAGGAATGTTCTGAACAGAGCCTCTGACGTCATCCATGGCGCGGAGAAACCCTCCACCAGGATCGGGAGGCACCAAGACCCGCGATGACTGTATAACGCCCAGGGGCAGGAACAGGCCCTGCAGCTCCCACATTAAGGCCTGAAATTTAATTCCGACTCCAGCAGATGCCATAAACCCCCCCCCCCCCCCCCAAAAAAAAGACACTCCTGACCTGACGCTAGCAGACAATCTGAGCAACTCCATGGCAATCAAAATCTTTTTTTTTTTAAACACCCCCCTCCCAGCTGCCCCTACGACCCCAGCAAAAAAGATGCAGCAGCTGGTGCAGAAGGGCAAAGGTTCCCATTTTCCGCCAATTTTTTTAAAAAAATGGGAGCGTGATACGGGGGGGGGGGGGGGGGGGGTACGGGGGGTGGGTTTTAGTCACTTTAAAATACACAGCGTCAGGCGTGTGGCCCAGCACTCTGTGCCGAACTCCACATTTGTTACATCACCCTGAGTTCCTGACTCCTTACACACTGCAGAAGTTATCTATGTACCGGAAGCCAAGCAGCATAAGATAAGAACAATATTAATTTTGGCTCTTCTGATGAATAAGTACTGGGCTGGCGGAAAGCCCCGCCCTCCGGGACTCACCCTCCACCTCCTGCAAGACGCCGCTCACAGGCAGTAGACAATAAACAAACTTCTGCTCCGCCACGATCTGGACGCCGGCCTCAAAACAAGGAGGCCCTAATTGTTCCCATGATGCCATGGGGGGGGCAACACCCACTGGAGGATCTCATGCATTCCAGGACGGCTCGAACATCTGTGTGTGAGCTGGTGGGTGAGAGACAGCAACAAGCGCTGGCCGTCTTCATTAGCATGACAGAGAAACCATATGGAACAAGGTCGGTGGCCACCTGTCAATCCTTAGGATGGGGGGGGGCAAGGAAAACAAATAAAAAAACACTTTGGTGCAAATTTTACAAGGGCAATAAAGGCACTAAGGCCAAAGACTCGCACTGGAAAACAGAAGCAAGGGACACCCCCTCCCCCGGAACACCCCTGCTGATGTGCCTGCAATGGCTGCTCGTGGGCAGATAGGACAGAAAGGAACACCCCCCCCCCCCCACCCACACGTTCTTAGACTGCCCCCAGGACGGCCCAACATGTAAAAAAAAACACCCTGTCACATATCTCCTCTCTGAGGCCAGCAAAAACAAGGCGAACATCACAATCCCATTTCAAGATACCCAACCAATGTGGTCCAACACAGCTTCAAGCAACAGGTCGAATCACCCAGCATCCAGTGTGCTGCTGATCACACTGGTAAAGCCACCAGAGCTGACTCGGATACTAAATGAAGAACCATTACCCATGGATCGCAGGTAAGGGGGAAACTAAGAGCACAGTGGAGAACCACAATGTGTCATTTCTGAGTGTATAAGACGGCTGTCTCTCATTAGAGCCGGGGCCTGTTTAATGAAGTCTGCAAACAGCAGGGGGCTGATAAAAAACAGAATCGAGAGACATGGCCAGGAATAGGGAGAGGAAATGCGTCTGGTCCTCCTATGTAGGACAGCGAGGAGAAGCATCAGAAGTCATAGTGAAGACCACGTAGGCTTCATTACAGGAGGAGGATTCAAAACCCCATGGTGCAGAACAGCTTGAAGGATGTGGGTTTCCTCAACTGCCACCCCGCCTCTCATTACTACACGCCAACCGATGAGCACTGAGAAAACACAGAGAAAACAAAAAAAAAAAACATATTTTTTTTAATTATGAAACCCACCCAAAAATAATCTAAGAAACTGGCACTTTAAAATTTCAGAAAAGAAAATTACAAGGAGGGGAGATAGGTAGGGATCACAGAGCTCAGAAAACTGAATACAAAGCTTCAATATATCAATCAGCAGCACAAAACTGGGAACCTCAAAGGTCGATGGTCAAGGCACCATGAAAGATGAGGTGTCCGCCAAAATCCCCCCAGCAAAAGATTAGAGGCATGTAATTAAGAAAAACAAACGGACACTTCTTCAGAAGACTCAAAGACTCGCGTGACGTTGCTGTTACCAGGCGACCTGGGAATCCCTTTCATCCTTAAGGCGCCAACAGATCAATGGGGTTGGGTGGAGGGGCCTCCCTTGACAGTGAAGAGCGTTATTAAGGGCACAAGCTGTCCTGGGTGATTCGACACGACGTGACCCGGGGCTGATCTGTTGCTCTCCAACAAAAGCTTGACCTCCCGCCAATCAATGCGGAACAGTCCAGCCCACTTAAGGGGGTTTTCCCATCACTACACTCAATAGACTCCCAACAGTCCATCGAGGTCGCAACCCCCCCCATTGCCTGTGCCTTCAGAGAGGCACATCGCCAGATGACCCCCGCCAGCTCATAGAATCAATATCCGTGGGAACACTTGACCTTCTCCGGATCTGGCGTGAGGTTGATGGACCGCCCCTGTGCCCCATGGAGATCCCATTCCCCATCTGAACTCCAACACTCTTCCTGCCAGTCAGGGAGAAGGACGTTTTCACGCTTGGCTGCCCTGATCCAAAAATGCCACACCGGGACTGTGAGGTCAAGCGGTTTTGTTTCCTGCCTGTGGTGAAAGGGGCTATTTAAGGATCCAGGGGAGTCGGTACCATGGGAGTTCCTTAGCCACATTTATGGGCCTTTTTATAAGGTGGCCTTAGAACAGACATTGACTGAAACAAAAAACAAGAGGTGAAAAACAAAAAAACCTTGGCACGAGTGACCACTTCCTGTAGTCGGGCATGGCGCAATTCCAGCGATCGCCATCATTCCAGGCAAATCCGGCTTCTACTCACATCCACCCACTTCCACACACCTTCCCAGAGCACAGGCAACTGACGACCAAAGAAAAGACACTAAGATGCAAGGACACAATTGGGGAAGATAAATAAATCTGGTAAAGGCTTCTGCAAACCAAATGGACCAGAACCACACCCTTCCTCACAAGTCTGGCCATGTTTTGGGAACATAAAGGTAGGGGAAATCAAGCCCTCAATGCATCCACATCGTTTATGATGCTCAGGGAAGAGGAAGAATCCTACAGGGTTGGCAGAGATCCCGTCTGCGATACCAATTAGAGTAAGGAGGGATAAGCTCCTTACCGGAAAAGGGAGGGAGGACGAGGCGGCTCCCAGCTGAGGCAACTCATACGGGGCAAATATCCAAACGCAGCACAAGGGTAATTAATGCAGGATAGTCTCCGAATCCATAATCTGAATCCCCCCTCTCTTAACGGGCACCTCTTAAAACGTTCCTCCCCTGCAAGCTCCCCCATCTGTCGGGCTGAAAATTTTTGAGATGGGGAGGGGGGAGATTTTCTGAAGCCTAAGAGGTCACTACCTCCATAAAAGGAGTGGTGAGATTTCACCAGAGCTGGAAAGCAATATCTTTGCAGGACGGGAATGTGGGTTCCTCTGTAGGGTAACCGCTTGGGTGGGGCGGGGTTCAGAGGGATTCGTCATGTGCTCACATTTGCTTTCCTCGAAAACCTCAGCCGCTGTCCAGAAGATTGTCACCATAGCTCCGCCAAGGAGGGAAGGGGAACCAGCAGCCCCCATCTGTATAAAAACTGCAGATGTCAGGCACGAACCTCCCCCCATCCCATCAGCCAAAACGTGACTGAATCACAAGGAGTCGGATCGCCTCTCTACCAGCAGTGGGCGGGGGTGCCCCGTGGAACGCGGCAGGGCCAACAGTTGCTGGACACTCCAGGAATGCCAAGGAGATTCCCCGGCACATTCCGGTAACTGCCAAGGCAAGGGAAAGCTGCCAACACCAGAGGTTTCAGTCTCAACTGGATTAAATACCGTAACAGACATAGAAGCATCACATGGGCAGCCTGAGGTCACTAGAAAAGAGCCGATAGCCCACCTTTAGGTGACCTTTTAGGTTGATGGAGCAGCAAGCTAGATTTTACACAGCCCCACCTTAAACGCCTACCACCCCCCCTTTCTGAGATCCACATGACAGCTTGTGGTCAATCATCATGACTGCAGACAATCGGAAGAATTCCTTTGTCTATGGGCTGGAGGATGAAACAACCACCATTATAAAGGACAACATGGACATATGGGTATAAGGTTGGGTGATTTCTCTATCGGGGAGTGCAGAAGATCGATACCAAGGCCACTTAGCTTCCACTTTGCCATCCCAAGCTGTATACCTCTAAACATTAATAAAACATTACACGGTCAGCCTTTTAGGATACTGAGAAAGCAACGTCCAATCGAAAATCATAAAGGGACGACTTAAAGGAGACGGGACTGGATTGCAAATTCCTCCACTTGACCCACAAGTTCATTGCCCCCCACTGAGTCTCAAAAATGTAATTCTCTTGCTAGTACCGGCAATCCGGCATATCCTCTGGATGCAGAAACGACAGCCCATCACCTGGGATCGTGAGAGTATTAACAGCACTCAAGCGGGGATGGCGATGTGGAGAGAGGCGGCTGCCCATTTTCACTCAGACCAATCATTTCAGGGATCAAACAGCCACTTGGGCACCAGCGTTAATGAGCGAGGACACGGACACGGACGTCGTTGGGCAAAGAGACTGCCAAGGCAACAGCAAAGGACAGATAATCTGGACAGTCCCCAGCAGTGGCAGAAGATGGGGAGCAAATCTGGGGACTCCTCAATCATTTTAGGTTGTCTTCCAATGTGCTCTTCCTATATAACAGGTTCACTCAATCTACACTAATCAGAACTAACTTCTCCTGTAGACATGACCCAAACCAACGGAACCACAAGCAGTCTGAATGCGTTAATAAACAGGGTCTTAAAATGAGCCACATTCGCAAACATCTCGCATCTCTGTCACCACGCAAATGCTACAGAACTGATCTAGAGCATCTTGACAATAATCACCCAGCCTGGATGCTGTAAGAATCTTTTCAAACAGCAATTATTTTAGCCAACTTGTTTCAGACAAAAGGGTGAGACACATGCAGGCACCCACTGCCACAATAATATTAGTCCAGAATTCCACCGAATGAAATTCTAATCCAAAGCACACAGCAGAAATAATGATCTTGCTGGTGAACATGTTAACAATGTGTCCACACAAGCCCTTGTCTAACTCAAATGTTTGCACTGCTCATTCACCTCCACTGATACCAAGACTGGCCATTTGCTAAAAACAACACAGAATACATATTTTCAGGGATAATTTAGAAATTGTTGTAAAATTCCAAGCTCAGAAAGCATTTTTATTCTGTGTGTGCAGCTTCTGTGATCACCACCTGTCACCCATGGAGGGTAAAGATGCCTCATCACCCCCACAAATATGACTCAAAACATTGATAGAAGACATGCCAACACCCCACTGAGCATGGAGTTGAGGTAAGCTTGTGATCGAGGCAGGCTTGTGATCGAGGCAGGCTTGGGATAGAGGCAGGCTTGGGATAGAGGCAGGCTTGGGATAGAGGCAGGCTTGGGATAGAGGCAGGTTTGAGTCCAGTTCAGGTGTTCATCCAATTCCCACTAACAGAATTTCAGCAGCTCAGAGCCACATTAGGAAGGCTGTGCTAGATGTCCAAGGCATAAACAGTTAAAAAAGCTCAGCAGACTTGTCTTCATGCTGACCTTTATTATTGTATCATGGGTCGTAGACAGAACACACAAGTGGCAAAAACAAACCTGGATGCAAATTTCTAGGAGATACTAGGAAAGCAGCAAGATCATACCGGTGAGTCTAAATAAAGGCAAAAAAAGAGAGAGAAACAAATGAACATGCAGTTCACTCATCTCATACATAGGGGGGAGAAACACCCAACTGGGGGTTTCCTGAATGAAAATGAATATCTATTTAAAACAGATTTTAGTGGAGAACAAATCCTCAGGTCCTGGCTTGCAACTGTCTGAGGGAACTTTCAGTCCAAGCTGTCTTCCCCACAGAGGTGTGAGGACATGAATGGCACACTGAAGTGACCAAAGGAGCCATGGGCTTCGAGGCCCCAGACACCTTCTCTTCAGCACCCCGATGTCGCTGATTGACAGGACCCACTGGCCACGTGAGAAACGGCAACGACTTGGCCTCTCCTCCTCTTCTCCCCTCACCGCCCATCCCCCAATCAACATCTCCCAGTAGACACTCACTTCTGATGAAGATCTGCAGCTGTGACTAGGGAACCCCCCCCCCCCCCGCAGCAGCCACCAAATCCTCAAAAACAGGAGCCACCAGGGTTCCCCAGGGAATCGATCGCACGGCAGGACAGTCAGTCGGGTTGACCGCTAGCCGAACATCCAAACATCCAGAAACAATGAATGAATAAAATATTGAACACTTGGTGAACAGGAAGACCGCACAAGACAGGTCCCGTCTGTCAGTTAGTCAGTGATCTTATTCTGTGGTATCGTTAGTCACATCTGCTGACCCGAAACCTTGTTTTTAAATGACTAAAATCCCAAACGCGGAGGACGGAGGACATGGCGCGCAGAGACGCAGCCTGGGCCCAGCGTAAGCCTGCTTCCCAGTCCAAGCGGCTGTCCCTCAGCGAGCTCTTGGTTCAGGTTGCTCTGTGTCAGCCTATTCAGGCACATTTTTGCAAGCGACAATCATTTGTGTGTGTTTTCTGTGTTCCTTCAGAGACATCACGCACCAAGAAAACCAGTTGGGCTGCATTTTTCTCATACCCTCCCCAGCCAGTCAAAAGCCCCTCCCAACCTGCCCAGTGACCTTAGAGGGCTTTGAATCAGTGGATGACCTGGGAGGATGGAGCTCCGGGTCCTACGGAGGTGACATGGGACATGTTTCCCTCCATTTCAGCCCCGTTTCCCTCCATTTCAGCCCTAATGGATGTGACTGTCGTCACAAACTGCCGTCACATCCATTAGGAGAACCCCAAACAAGTGTGCAAATAATACTCGTTTAATGATGTCCTATTTTGCTATAGGGACGCTTCAGTAAGTTTCATAACATGCAACGAAATTTGTGAGACAGATACAGGTAACAATTCAGAAGTTACCAAAAATATCCATCTTCCATTAAACAGCAAATAAATAAAAATGTGTCTTATTCAGACCAATATCCTGTTTTATTTAAATACAACGAGGACATTTATTTTCATTGTGTATGACAAATTCCTGTAAAAAGGGGGAGAGGATTTTAATATCTCTTTGGATCACCAAACACCCTTATGGATGCAAACGACCGAAAGGGATCCTTGAATACCCAGGTCACTTTTATACCTCTTCATAATGGAACGTCTAGGACACCCCCCCAATTTGAAATAAAGAATTTCATTAACAGCCTAACTTAATGGTTGATGTGATCCGGTATGGAGGAGCGCGCGCAGCAAAGAGGAGGGGGTGTATGCAGTTTTACGAGGACACCTGTCATACCTACAAAGACCACCGCACCAGAGACATCGGCGAGCTGGGATATTTGATTGCATTATTACAGTGACAAAAGGTCACTAATTAAGCCCTAATTATGGACATCTATCAGCGCCTTTAGGGCATACATACTACATTAATTATATGACCTAGACGCATACAGCACAAGTATATAAAGGCATGTGTACTGCTTCATAGGGCGAGGCTCTTCGGTTGCGATGGACACAGAAATGAATGAAAGGATCCCGAACAAAGCGGGAAAGGTGCCTCGTCCGCGGACCGGGGCGAGCCCATTGCACTTCGGTGAGGAAGTCACTGCGGATGCAACAACGGGGGGAAAGGATCACACCGCAATGATCCAGCAACCCCCCCTTCCCTCCCCTCCCCACCATGAGTCACTTAACACCGGTCACTCATATATCTCCTCTAAGATCAACAACGCTGCACATCATCCTGGCACTTGATGCGGTTGGGAGGGAAAGGAAGAAAAAAACAGGTTTCGACAGAAGCGGGTGTCCAGTTACTGATCAAAAGCGATGTCTAAGTTTATGGAAACATAGTATCCACCTCAATCCCTGGTGCATAGCTGCAATACCGGAACGGCGAGGCGCCACAATGGCATTAACAAAGGGCAGTTTTCTTTTTCCCCCCCGACTGCTTTGCAGTAATTTTAGGGTTGGGCAAACACTGCGTATAAACCCTTTAGGTAAAAGTAACCAGAAATCTGCCCCCCAGCCCCATCGCCCGTCAAGAACAAACAATCACACGGGGGGCAAGTGCTGCAATCCCAAAGCTGTCAGCATCGATCCGGACGTTTGTTTCGACAAACCGACGGCGGGATCCGATATAAAGGGAAACAGGACTACAGCATGCGGTATGAAGCGGGAGAAAAAGCAGCGGTGCGCCTTGGATCACAGGCGATAACGAGCGGGACTGACCTCCTCCAAGGCGGCCACGGTGTTCCTGCAATGAGACATCCGAGTGGTGAAGTTGGAAGCGGTCGGGGACTTATAATCTTCATTTGTCTCGGCCACGAATTCCGCCACCGTGATCTGGTCCGGCATATTAAAGTTATTATTGTTAAACTCCTTTATTTTTTTTTATAAGTTAGAGTGCTGATCCCCGAAATAAAGACGATAAAACAAGCCGACACCAGGGACGAACAAAAGTTTAGCATAAGAAAGTCCGACGGATTGATTTGGGGGAGTCCATCGCTGGATGTGCGCGGTTCCCACTCCCACTACGCCGGGAGATACTGGACGAGCCAAACCCAGCGGCGCTGCAACGGGCAGCTGGTCCCTGAATCTCTTTCCCAGCTTCTGCTGCAAAGGGGGTTTTAATCGGGTTGTTCGCAGCCGAAACTAGTCGGGGAGATTAAAAGCTATATTATTCATTTCTTGTATCCTTTTAAAAAAATGGATAAAAAGCCAGAAGGCTGACTTTCCGCAGGCTTCCGTGCAGCCACGGAGATCAGCAAACTTCCCGGCGTGGGAAACTGAGGTCTTTCAATGAAAGCGCAGAAAATTGACAAAGTAAAAGGTGGAGGAACGGAGGGAAGGGGCCGAGCGTTCAATGGACGAGGTCCGACCAATGGGAAGAAGCACCAGTCCTCCTTACAGCCAATGGTAACCCGCGGAAGGCGTGGCCAATACCAGTGTACCGCCGCGGCCCAATTCCTTTTAAGGTGGAATACGGGAGTTGCCCACAAAACTATTTCAGGTGTCTTAAAGCACAGAAACCTCCCCTGCAGCAAAATGATGATTTTTCTTGCCCCAAGCAAGAATCAAGTCAAGTCCAGTTTATAGCACATTTAAAAACAACTGGAGTTGACCCGAACTGCTTTCCAGTCGAGGAAATGAAGGAGTAACAAATACTACATACATAATATAATATATAAATAAAAATAACATGGAAACTCACATACAAGAAATAAGAATTAGGTAGTAAAAATAATAATTAAAAGAAATATATTAAAACAAACAATCGATGAAAAGCAATTAAAAATAAATTGAGTGTTATTAAAACGAATTAGAAGTAAATTAGGAGTAGAACCTCAAACTGTGCTGAAAGCAAGAAGGGAAAAATGTGGCTCTTTAATTCTGATTTAAACCCGTCAATAGTGGAGCAGGACCTAATGTTGGATGGGAGACTGCTCCACAGTTTGGGGGCAGCTAGAGAGAGAGCCCAGTCACCTTTTGTTTTGAGAGGTGAGTGGGGGAATGAGAAGAGCTGTTGTGGGGATGACCTAAGTGACCTGGGGGCAGAATACAGAATTAGCAGATCTGAAATGTATTGTGGGGCTAATCTGTCAAGTGCTTTCAAAACAAATAGCAAAATCTTCAAACAAATTCTGTATTTCACAGGCAACCAATGCAACTGAGCCAGAACAGGAGTGAGTGTTAATAGGCTAGCAACTACATTTTGAGTTATTTGTAGTCAAGAACATATGGAATGGGGCAATCCCATGTACAGGGAATAACAGTAGTCAAGCAGACAGGTGATAAAAGCATGGATAACTATTTCCAGGTCCTTAAGAGATAAAATCAGCTTTAACTTGGCTATAGTTTTAAGACAATAAAAGTTGCCCTTTACAACACGGCTGACGTTTTTTGAAATTCAGAGAAGCATCCAAAAACAAGCCAAGGCTTTTACTTCATTATGCTAATTTGCTGACAGATAACCAAGCCTGCTGCTAAGTCTAGTGACAGAGTTTAGGGGGACAAATACGACTACTTCGTTTTTGTTTTCATGCATTTGGAGGCAGTTCCTCGCCATCTAGCATTTAATATCATCTAAGCAGCTGAGCAGGTTCTTCAGAGAACCGGCGTTATCAGGTGTAACTGGAAGGTAGAACCGTGTGTCGTGTGCAAAAGAATTATACAAAAAAAAATATTTTTCAAAGATAGAAACAAAGAGAGCATGTATAGTGAGAATAAAAGAGGCCCATAATGGAACCTTGGGGAACGCCACATTTAATGGGGGTGGACTATGGAAGCAGTTATCTGTTCTGATTGAGAAGCTTCTTTCTCTTAAGTAGGAGATAAACCATTACAGCACTGGGCCTGGCAGACCAACTTCCATCGCCAAGCATTTTAAAAGTATGTCATGGTCAATTGTGTCAAACGCTGCAATGAGATCAAGTAGGATTAAGCTGTAGAATCAACATAAAGAAGGGTGACACTCTATACCTTCAGAGGGCAGATTCTGTACTATACAAAACTCTATAGCCAGACTGGAAATTGTCAAAGATGTTAAACTTGTTTAAGTAGGATGTGACCTGGGAGAATACAACATTCCAATATCTTGGAAAGAAATGGTAGCTTGGAGATGGGCCTGTAGTTTGTATGAACATTGGGGTCTATACTAGGTTTCTTTAATAGAGGTTTTACAATTGCATGTTTAAAATTGGAAGGGATGACTGCACTAGTCAACAGCTATTCATTATAACAAGAATAAGGGAGAGTGATTGTAATAAAAACATCTTTAGATAGATGTGATGATGTAATGTCTAAATAAGTGGCAGTAGGTGGCATTCAGTTGTGAGACCACCTCCGAGAGCTGGGCAGACGAAAAAGGTGAAATTGGTAGATGTAGCTGATTGGATGATGCATCTCTGAGGCATCCATATCTGCAGGTGAGATGTTAGGTCTTATGGTGTTAACTTTATCGATGAAGAAACAAGAAGTAGCAACAGCAGTTAGCAGGAATATTTAAGATTTAATTTTGCCGAATAATGTTTTGGGTCTGTGGGCATTTTTATTGATTCGTTCAGCGTAATATTGTGCCTAATATTAGCATAGCTTTGGTAGAGCTTTAAACAATCTCCTAAAATTCTGTAAGAGACCTGAAGTTTGTCTTTTTTCCACTGATGCTCTGCCCTTCTGCAGTCTCGTGTAAGAGCGTGGGTGAAACCATTCTTATTTCTTTATTTTTTTTATTATTATTACTTTATTCTGATTTTTTTATTTTTATTTATTTGTTTTATTTAATGTCTGGTTCTGTGTCTGTGCAACACTGCTCTATGTGCCTCAAATTGCCCCTCCGGGACAAATAAAGTTTTTTTATTTGATTTGATTCAGCCAGGGGGTGCCAGCATTGTTTGCCTGTGGTCTCTAGTTTTATGGGAGCTATACAATGCAGGGTATCAGTGCATGGAAGAAGGGCATCTGAGATACGAGGTGAGTGAGCATGAATTTATTGGCAAAACAAGTGGCTGCAGGATTTATATATTGGGCATGGGGTTGGGAAGACGGCCCATGGGGGTTTTACTTAAACAAAATGTTCTGAGGGCAGAACGAAAAATGATTAGTTCAGAGAGAAAACCAATCAGTTTGTAGAGGAGGTGGGTTCAAGCAACTGGAGGAAATGGGACCAACCAATCAGATGTCTTGGTCCCACCTTTTCTAGTTGCTTGCGCCCACCTTCTCTATAACCTGACTGGTTATCTCTCTGAACCAATCATTTTCCATTGTGTTCCGACATATTGGAACCGATACTGATTGGATACGATTAGAAGAATCCACAAGGCATGAAAACTCACTGACAAAGCTTTCGATCGAGTGGAAATATGGATGTTAAAATCCCCTACAATCAACAGAATTATCATCAAGAGGCCATAAATGACAGAAGGTCAGACAACTCTTTGTTCTGTTGATATATGCTGCCTTGTCGAAAAATGCTACCGTAGTGCTAATCAATAGCCGTAACCCTAACTCTTACCCTAACCCCCCAAAACCCCTAAAACCCTTACCTTAACCCTAACCCCTAAAACCTAACCCTAATCCCAAAACGGTGGAACTGCACATGCGCAGAAAGGCTCGATAGCACGTCTCGATAGGTACAGTAGCATTTTATGACAGAACACCAGCATGAAACGTCGGTCTCCTCTTAACGTACCACAGGCAAGACAAATAATAAAAAAGAAAATAGCGATATTCTTCTGGAAGTAAAAAAGCGCATGTAATCCCCCGAAGATATAGTTTATTGCTGCTTTCTGTATGTCAGTGCCTCTAATAATTAGTGACAGTTGTTAACGATTTCTCGTTATCAGGTCATCAAGGGACAACAAAGTACCAAACCCAGAACTGATGTCTGTAACTGAGCCTTCAAGTGACAATTTATTCTGGTTCCATTGTCTTTGAAACAATGAGTCAAATAAGAGTGTTTTATGTGGACAAGTGTCTTGCTCTTTTAGTGAAGATTAATCGGTGTTTAATCGTTTGTATAAGTAACCCACAGATAACTCCAAGTGACTCAGGGTTTTTTCTCTATCCCAGCCAAACCACATTACCCGTAGGTTATTATGCAGAAAATTGATTCTAAACCGGATCATGTCAAATTATCTTTAATGTTGTGCTTCTAGTTACGTTTTTAAACCAATGTTTTTGTCAGTACAAGCATGTTAATGTATTCAATCACTGGTTATATAGACCACACGGTAAATATTGATTTTACACATTAAGATTGATATAATACATCATTCAATTGCATGCATTGTATACCCGCACCTCTTAATTAGCATTTTTAAATATATTTTTAGAGATCCCCGTAACAGGGCATTTGAACAATGGACTCAAATCACCATTGTTCTGTGCATCCAGTCCCAGTCACTTATCCAGAAAAGGCTCGTGGTGAACTGCCATATTAAGCGTCTTTTTATGTGCACCTGTCAACGGGTCATAAATCCCCATAATTTACATAAGTGCATCACATAAGTGATTCATTTGACGCCGGCATTATCGAAGACTGTGCTGTGTTCGGCGGGACATATTAACAAAGCCTGTTACATTGTAATGCACAGAAACAGTTAATCAAACCATATGCTGTAGACAGTGACGCCTTTGAAAAAGATGCTGCTCTGTCGCTCTTCTTCATCAGTCATTCTGCAGCAGACTTGGGGGGGGGCAGGAATGGCGTGCTTGGGCAAGTCTGTGATGATAAAGGAGACCCTGTAAGCGGGGGGGGGGGGCTTCGCGCAGTCGATCGCGAGCCCTTTTCCCCGGGTACGGGGTGCTGGTGTGATCACCGTCCAGGTGATGATCCTATTCCGGAGAGGCTGGATCTCGGAAGCAGGACTGCTGGATGCCTGCATGTAGACCCATCCCACGAGTGCCGTATTCCCCGTGGGGATGCTGGCACGGCCGGTTTGGGTGGGGTTCATGATTCATTCAAGGCACTCAGCTTGGGGGGGATGAATGAATCTAAATTAAATTTCCCGCCTACATCTAAGTGTCACTAAAGAAGGGTTATATATAATATAAAGGGTTTATAAACTTATTTCGCATCCAAACACCTGTGTGAAGTCAGGGGAGGAAAAGAGCCGCATTGTGCCGTTGCTGCTGGCCGCCCCTCCCCCTGCGAGCCTGCTTCCCGGAGGGCTGCTGTTTTGCCTGCGCTTTTTTAGTGCGGCCGGGGGAGCGGAGCAGAGCTGCTGACGCTGCGCGAATCCGCCGAGCCTCGGCGGGACGGACATTGTTGTAAATATAGAGGCGGCAGCGCCAGCCGGACCTCGGGCTGTAAATCGCAGCGTCTGTGTGAAGTTCACTCCGCCCGCACCCCCCTTGCATTCTTGTCGCCGGGCAACGTTTCTCCGTGGAGCCCCCAGAATAGAGAGTTTAATTATTTAAAAAAAAAAAAACAGTTTTGTGCTGAGTCTTGGGTTCATGATGAGTTCATCTGTTTCACTGACTTAGCTCCGGCCCACACTGTTCAGGTTCGGCTCCCAAGTTTGAGAAATGTTTAATACCCACATACAGTATGGCAGTAGCGGCATTTGGAGCTTTTTGACAATAGCGGTATGGCCTGTTTTCCGAGAATGCGGAGCGTATGTGTGCCCGCAGCTACCAGACGGTATTGCCGTTACCTGGGAAAGTGGGCAGAGGCGAATATTTTTAGGATAAAAAAATGAACCATTTCAGCAAGTTGGGAGAGAGAGCGGTGGATAAATGGCTCTGAGGTGACATCGTTCGGGGATATAAAAGGCTCTCTCATGCAGGAATAAGTCGAAATTGCGGAATGGTTCCTTACAGCAGCATCCGGAAAAGGAGCTCATTTCTGTGCGTTTTGTTCCGTTAGATCTAATCGAACCGAAGCGTACGTCCCCTATAATTAACTAAATAAGTGGTGGTGAAACATTTGCATGTTGTACTTTGCATCAATATTTAAACATTTAATCTAAAAAAGATTAATTTCTCTCCTGGCATACCTTATGATATGATGCGTCTGTATCTGTAGCTAAGGAAGTGCCTGCCTTTGCTGGCTGGGAGACAGGCCTGCCACATCCGTGTTAAGCCCTCCGCAGGCCTGGTGACACCCTGCTAAAGACGCTGCTCTGCTTTGTTTTGTGTGGCCTGGACAATAGGAAGCATTTGCCACCCCCCCCATTCTGAAAGGCCAGCGGGCTCTGTGATTACAGGGATCACTGGAGCTTTCGACGCAGGCCAGCTGCCGTAGGCTGTTACTGTTCTTGGAGGGAAAAATCCATTCACAGGCTCAATTTGACCACTTTCATTCCCGGCCGACGGAATAAAAGGGAGATTCTCGTTTGAGAAGCTGGTGTTTTGGCTCCCATCTATTCTGTCTAAAGCCCAAAGCACTCGTTCAGGTAGAATGGGGTTTTTTGAGAAGTTAAAGAAGACACACACACACACACACATCGAAACACACATATATTCTTTTTTTAACTGAAGTTTAGATGAAAGATGTTACAGTCTGACGTTGCAGTTTTCCGGAGCTGATACATACTGTCATTACACTAAGTGGTATGATAGTATATGATAGTATACACTGTGTTATTACTATTATTAGTAAGTAGTAAGTGAACTTTATTGTCATTCACACCAACAACAGCGGATGCACAGCTGAATAAAATTGCGTATCTCCGGCTCAATGTGCCGACATAAAAAGACAAGAGCACTTAGACAACATACGGAGATTACAAACAAAATTTCACTTCTTACACAGAAGTAAGACAACATAAGGCAGCACAGGACAGACACTAAATATACAAAACAATAGACATATACAGAAATGTAAAACCAGCCAGTGGGTGACTATGATGAAAAGAAAAAACAGAATATTAAAATAGGATATTAAATAAAAAGGCTAGTAATTCATTACATGAAAGTTAATGAGTAGCACTAGTACCGTTGTATGTGTTTTGTCCATCCATCCATCCTCCTAACCGCTTATCTGGATCAGCACAGATGTCAGTATTATCTGTGATGAACCCAGTTATTTTTCATTGCACTCGGTCAAAAGTGCCGGTTATGCTGTAGGTAAGAAGAGACCAGATCTATGAATGTGGCTCTAATGACCTGGAAGCGATCGCTGCCATCCATGCTGATGCTAACGGCCAGACTGCCATGAACATTAGCAGACGTGAGAGCCAGGTGTCACCAGGAAGACACCTGTCGGGCCGACGCGACATGAATGTGAGCTTCCTTTGTGGCGGGACGGCAGGGAGACGTGTGGGTCAGGGAAAGGGCACGCTGGCCTGGCTCTGTTTACATTGCAGCTCCCAGGTTTCACATTCTTCTTCTGATCCCCTTTTTGAGAACCTTGAGCTACAAACGTTTTCCCTCTAACCCCCCATGCCACAGGGCAAACAGCGCAAACCTGTTCATCTGGACCTGCCGGCGAAACGGCCATCTGACAGACGCCCTCCATGATTCAGTGCTTCCTCTGAAGAGATAAATGTTTGTGATTGAAGGCGGGGATTCAGTTGATGCGTAACAGCGAATTCCCTTCACCATAACCCCCCCCCCCCCCCCCCATCAAGTGAACGCGGTGGGCATGACCTCATCGCATTAGTTCACGGTGAATATCCTTATTGTAGGTAATGCAACATCTCTTAAAGAAAGAAAAAATGTAACTATCCTAAAAAAAAGGGCCCTTTTTTCACGGTTTACGTAAATTTTCCTAAAAGGTAATCCTTACATTTGGCTTGTTTGCTTATTGTATCCCTCCAGTTTCCTGCATTTCTAATAAAACATTATCTGGAACAATTGGGTTGGAGTTAAGGATCTGATCCAAGAGCCTGATGGTGGGATCGCGCCGCCGAGCCCGGAATTTGAACCGGCGTCCCTCCAATCACAGACACAGAGTCCTATCCTGCTGAGTGTCACACTGCCCCCCATCAATAACCACGTTTGATCTGGAAGCCATTTTGATTTAGTTCTACAGGAGCTCTGAGCAGGTGTGTGGAAATGCCATCACCAAGAGTGGTGAATTCTCCAAGATGACTGGACCACTTGCAGTTTGTCCCTGTAGCGATGTCTGACCCATCTTCGCTTTTCATCCGGTGCCATATTAGCAGGCTGGCAGCAATTGTGCTTTTAGACTGGCTGGGCACTGCCATCGCCAGCCTCCACCTCTGGTACCTAATTAAAGGACCCCCCCCCCAGGCAGCCACAGCGCGAGGCTCATTAAGGTGAAATCAGTCCCCGCTGAACAGGTCGCCAGTCTTGTCCAGTTCACTTATCTGGCAGCCAATTACTGAAGTTAATAGTTTTATTTAATTTTTTTTTTTACCAAAGGGCAAAGGGGGCACTCTGTCTGTGATGTGGTGATGGCCGATTATGACAGGGACAGGGGAAACAGTCTGCATTCCATCAGCAGGACCGACTCGCCCCTGTTAAATATAGTCTGAGCTGGCCGCCCGCAACATTTGCATCAGTCCCATTGTCTGTGTCCGGTCACAATGGGCTATTCTCAGAGGGGGGGTTTAGTATGTAGATTAATTCAATCAGCATCTGCATGTGGTGAGGGGGGGTTGAGGTCAGATACAAGGCAAGCATTTCCTCAGGCCGTCTTATCCCTGTGTAAAACGGCAAGCTTTTATTCGTTTGTTTAATTACCGGAGCTACTGGCTACATGAGGCACGTCTAGCACGTTAATGACCGTCTGAGGCTCTTCGGTCGACCTCTGGTCACATTGCCCATCTTTAGCACAGAAGAGCTGCTTTGGTTCATCAGAGGTGATTTCCAGGTTGTCATGGTGACATGATGTGGTGTTTTTGGTGCCAGTGTGGGCTTAAGGGATGTGGGTTTTGCTGTCGATCTCCATTCGCTTGCCCAGCCGGGTCTCTATAAATGGACACCACAAATTCATCAGCCGTCGTTTTTTGCTCAATCCGCTGCACTCGTCATGCGCTGGCGGGTTCTGGGGAACATTTTGGGGGGGCGCAGCTAATATGGCGGCTCTTGGAGCTCCGGTTGGTGCTTGGGGAAACTAGTGGGCCTGGGGGGGGGGGCGGTGGGTGATTTTGGTGGAGGGGAGAAGTGCCGATCTCACACTTGTCGTTGCGTCCTGGAAACAGAACAAACCGCAAGGCTTACAGAAACAGGCACTTAGGGGCAGCAGGGGGGTGGCAGGGGGGGGGGTCGCTGAATGGTGCAGCTTTATTTCCCACAGATGGCAGCCAATTACAATGGTCCTCCTTAAATTTTGGGTCGGCATCCCGGTGCCCACTTTCCTGGCGCCTTTGTCTCGGCGTCTACGATCTTTTCAGGCCTGGCTCTTGGAGGGAGGGGTCAGAGTGAACACGCAGCTCTGTGAGGGGTAGGGAGGTTGTACTCATGGGGTGGGGGGGGGAGCTCCTGTTTGAGGGTGTGTCAGCTATCGTGCCATGTCTAAGCCAGTGGTGTGTGTAAGTGCGTGTGTGTGTAAGTGCGTGTGTGTGTAAGTGCGTGTGTGTGTGTGTGTGGGGGGGGGCTTCATGCAATACACTTCCTCCTCCGTCGGAAAATGTGACCATTTCCTCTGTTTCTCTCTATTCACTAGAAAAGTGACAGATCAAAAGAAAAAGAAATAACATATCAGGCCTGGCCGGGGTCAGACATGAGCAATCAATCGGAAGTGATGACACTCACATGGCTTGGCCCCCCAGGCACCGTGCAAACATAGACCTGAAAGTGGGTAACAGGAATGGATGGCTCACCGGTATTACTCAGATCAGATGCGGAGCCGGTCCTGGAATCAATCGATGCCTGATGGTTTTGGCGCCTTAGCAGGGCTAGTGACTGGCAGTGAGTGATTTACGGGTTCATCTACCGCCCCCCCCCCCCCCCCCCCCCCTTAACCTCAAGTCGATTCCTGCAGCCATAGGTCCCAAAGGACGGAAAAATTCTCCGGTGAATCCATGCTCTTCCAACATCCCGATTTTATTGGTTACATCCTCCGAAGCCGACTTTTCTCTGTCTCCTGCTCCGTGTGACATTTCTTGCGTGAAAGATGACATACCATGTTGGGGGGGAGGGGGCAAATCTGTAGTCCACAAGGACCAACAACCTTCCACACGCTGAACTGACGGCAATAATGGCAATCTGTCCTTGGACAGCAGTGCTAAAAGCATCAAGGCGATCGTTCTCCGCCTGCTGACGCCCAGCTTTGCTAGAATCCATGCTGTCTGCCGCCTCACTGTTACTTTTACAGGCAATTTACTCTGAAGATGATCCTCGTCGGTTAAGACAAAGTGTTTTGTGCCTCTTGTTAAGAATTGTCTGTTTGTTGTATGGTTTGTATGTTTTAATAGTGTACCATCTTTTGTCAAAAATCACCAATTTTTCCAGCTATAATCCTCGATTATCCTCTGACAACAGATCAGGGAGATTTCTCCGCATCCGCACTGTGTGATGTTATTTTCAGATTTTTCCCTCCATTATGGGGATATACTTGAACAACTTTGCAAAACCGTTAGGCTGAAATGTGGCAAATAGAAAAGGCCTGGCCGATTATCGGGGCGGAGCTGCCGTCGCCCCAAAAGCAGTAACGCATCCTCCGTACGGCAATTTTCGGCTCACGTACGGTGGACAGACTGCGTGCGGCCATTCCAGACAAAAAGACTTCCCATGACATCTTAAAAAAAAAACAAGGAATTTCCCAAAGGGGCCCAGACAAAAAGCGTCTCTTTGCTATAAAGGACGGTGGGGGTGGAGTGTGTGTGTGTGTGGGGGGGGGGGTTGTAGGGCTATCCGCTTTCAGCATGGACCTGTCACTGCTAGAACCGCGACAGACAGTGAGGCAGAAGGTTCCGGTGGCAGCAGTGTGGGTGGTGCCCCCTTCAGCTCTGTGTGAGAATGCTTTGGATTCGTCTGCATGCACCGAGAACCTAGTGCCATGTGTTGTCTTTTTACGTTTTTAACGGCTCCTGTATTTCGCCCGAGTTGGTGATTTGCTCCCCCCAAGTGCCGGTCCTGCAGTCAGCCGTCGTCCAACCCAATTAGCACAATAGGATTCATCTCTTTTTTTTTGCGTAGCGCCATCCGCAGGTCGGCTGCCTCGGAGATCGCCGCCGCAGGGAAATTATTAAGTGGCAGATGAGCAACGCAGCGAGAACATGCAGAAGTAATTAGGGCTTCATGGTTGGTGATACCGGCATGAGATGCTGCAAAGAAAAGGAGAAAAGGAACCAAAAGGAAAGACTCGTTCCAGAGAGGGATCCGATTTCGGAAGTAGCATAAGGACACACATATGTATACGTGCATCCCAGCACCCCAGTCAGACAGGGAGGCAAGGATACGTCGCCTTGGGGATAGGATACGTCGAACTCAGGGCTCGATTAACGGCCCGCTGCAGCTGGAAGCTGACTTTGCAGTGGTCTCCATGTTTATCCTCTCCTCTTTTGCTCTTCGTCTCTTTTACTTTCACACACTCATTTTTCTTTTCTTTTTTTACTTGGGCGTTGGGCGGGGCTCTGAAACAGTGAGCTGCATTGATGGAGTTTGCAGTGGCTTGGGGTGTGTGTGTGTGGGGGGGGAGGGGGATTTGGGGGGGGTATGTGTGTTGCCATGGAAACAAAAAAGTAAACTGGCCCCGAGTTTTAATTGGTCACTTCTACTGCGACAAAAAATCCTGCATGGTGGAACCATGGAAATTTCATAATGCGTCCCCCCCCCCCCCCCACCCCTCACTTTTTTTAAGAACACGGTTTGTTGGATAATTCACGGCAGCATCTCAGTATGAACGTTTAATGGTGGATGTTAAACATAAACCTCTTGCTTATGCATCAAAAATGATTAGAAGGCCCCAAGCTGGGTCCCCCATGACATACGCTCCAGCGCCTAATCTTAAAGGGACAGGCTCTGTCTTTCACTGCGTCACAGATCATTCACAGCGCAGTAGACCTGAACGCCAAGAGATTGGCCAATCAGTCCAGCCAATCAGTGGTTTGGCGATCTTGACCACTTGATCACTCCTTTCTTGCGTGAGCATAACCCCAAACCGATGTCACCCCTGTTTCAGTCTTCTCCTGCTAGGTGTAAGAACCGGCCTTTTTCATTCATAAAAATAGCTCGGGAAAAAGAGCCCAGCTCTGAAGAAAGATCTAGAAAAACAGCATGACAGCAAGAAGCAGCTCACAATTTTTACATTCATCTGATGCTTTTTATTCAAAGTGACTTACAGAAGAGGGAAGGGTTACAATTTATGTGCGCCCTCCGGGATGCTAAGCCATAACCTGCGCCCTCCAGGATGTGAACCCATAACCTGCACAATCCAGGATGCGAACCCGTAACCTATGCCCTCCGGGATGCAAACCCATAACCTTTGCATTGTTAGCACAATGCTCTACTTGCAGAGCTAAAGGAGCCAACAAATAAACTAACGTCAAATCAGGCCTTTTTAAATTTAAAGCCTCCCGTCTTCATCTTGTGCTCCTTATCAGAGAGACCCCTTCAGAAAGATTTCTATAGAGGGGGTGGGGAGGGGGTTGAACCTACACCGGAATTCGTCACATTGGCATTGCTGCTGTACCCAAGCTGTTCTTGGCAGGATAAATATTTTAGCCCCCCCCATCCCCCACATTGCTGTCCATTCCAACAGAGAATGTGGTCATTCCTTCCATCTGCCCCCCCCCCCCTCCCCCCAGCACTCCTGCTTGGGGTCTAAGCACCACCAGGGTAAGGCAGCCTGGAACCATCTCACCATAACTGTTGCAGATTTGCATAAACGTCAGACTCCTCCATATCTCATTTGCATGGTTATTCAATTTACGGCCAAGAGACTCAAATTGCTCACAATAGGTGTCTCGTTTTGAAGGGAACAAGTCTTTCTTTTTTGGGGGGGGAGTTGATTTCAGACCAGTCGTTGCCGGTTGTTTTTCTGCACCCCTATCTGTGTGCTTTGGCTCCACCTGGACAATGTCAATAGTGAGTTAGCTGCACCTGGGCGTTTAACGTTTCAGTCGTTGCCTGGTGAGCAGCTGTCATGAGCAGCCATCGTGAGCAGCCTGTGATGCACTCACAAGCCTACAAAGGCGTGAATCAACTGGCAACATCTGCGACTGCTGGAACGGTCATAGAATTAGGGATTAATTACCGTGATCGCTGCTATTCTGCAACAGTGCAGCATTACCTAGTGCCAAGGAACACAGGTGCAGAGACAGCGCCTCCTGTGGGGCAGGCAGAGAGGCACAGAAGTCGTCAAAGATCCAGTACTGGTCGCCTAATGGGTTGACCGACATTGCAAAGATAATATCATAAAGGCTGCTGGCCTGGTAGGTTTTTCGATCAGCGCTTCATTTCATGGGAGTAAATTATCCAGCTGTGAAAAAGGCACCATGTAAGCAGCGGAAGATCCAGCTGTGGATGAAGCCCTTGACCGGGGGGGCGGGGGGCTGCCAGAAGTCTTGCGGTTTTTCCTACAGATGTCAGGAAAAAGCAGCTGGTTTGGTTTCCACCAGGCAGCTGTTTCAGGCCAGCTCACACGTTCCTGCCCCAGGAAAGGTGCAAAGCCTCATGCCTCTGGGCTGCCCGTCAGACTCAAGGGATATGAATCAGCTTGGGGGGGGGGGGGGGGCATGTTTGCTAAAGACAACTATATATACAGACACACACAAACCCCAATGGGAGTCTGTTTTCCATGGGCAATGATAAAATGATAATGACAATTTTACAAGACAGTAACTGTAAGCCCATGGGTATAATATAGACAGTGAGATAAGGCTTTGGCTGTTACAAACCTTACGTCACTGGCAGTAATTGTGTCTAGCGGGGTTTTCTTAGCGATCACAGAACTCCGACAAGCTCTTATCGCCATGGAGACGAGACGAGTGACAAAACGCATCCGTGATCGACAATCCAGCTGCGAACGCACTGCATCGATAATACCGTGGGCAGTTCATTTTAACCTCATTTAGCTGTTACAGATCTGCAATGGGAGCCTTAAAAAGAGTTTACCGAAATACTTAATTTTGAATCTTTACCATACTTTTTCAGTTATGTGAAACTATCTGCTCGGAAACAAACTTTGTTGTGAAGTCCCATTTCCTGCCTCACACGGAGGTCTAACTTTGAAGTTCACGATCGGTCGTTCCAGCAATGCCTAGCTGTTCATTCATTTGGCGCCCCCTGCCGTTTGTAAACAAGACGAAAAAAAAATCATTTTCACCGAAGATGCAGACGTACACAAACATGGTATACACGAGTTTGCATGTATGACATTTGCGGACCAAAAGGTTTTCAAAGTGTAGTAAAACCTGATACTTCCTTACAATTTGGGACATTTATGAATGAAATCAAAAAAGTAAAAATGCCAAAATCTTGTATTGGACCAATTGTCCCCCACAATGTAATAGAAACCTGCTATTTTGATGTGACGGGGACCATTTTTCAGGTCCCCACAAAGATCTGTGAATGCAATCAAAAAACTATAATGTCAAAATATTTTGTATGATTACTTATGGTAAAGTTAGGGCTGTGTGGATGTTAGGGCAGGTTTCCCATTAATGAATGGATAGATAAGCGGTTACAGAAGATGGATGGATGGATAGATGATGGAAATGAATTTTGATATGAACTGTGAAAGGAACCTTTAAAAAGTTTCAACATGTTGCATATGTGGGTAAAACCAGTAAGAAAAGGTTTCATTTAATAAGGAACAATTATTATAATCTTAATATCACATTGAAACGAAAAGTATTTCCAGTTATCTGGACAAATCATCCTACTGAGAGCAAAAATGTGGAAAGTATTCCTCTAGTTTCGTAAAGGACTCCTTTTAACCTTGGAACAAAGCGATTTGAGAGCTTAGATGTATGAAATAACAGAAAAATCAGTTTGTTCAAGCTTGGAACTGAAATTATTCGCCCCCTTGTGGATGAAATGTTTCAGACATCATAGATCAGATGTACTGGGACACGCCTCTTGATTGTTGGATTAAGGTGTATCATTCAGACGAATTGCCACAGGTGAATAAAATCAAGCACCTAACCATGCAGGTTTATAAACAATTGTGAAAGAATGGGTTGTTCTGAAGAGCTCAGTGAATTCAATGTGGTACTGTCATAGGAGTCAATGAGTCAGTCCATGAAATTTCTCCCCTGCTAGATATTCCACAGTAAACTGTAAGTGGTGTTATTGCAAAGTGGAAGCATTTAGGAACAACAGAAACTCAGCCATCAACTGGCAGACCAAGTAAAGAAGCACAGCAAGGTTGCCGGGTCCAGCGGTGCAAAATGTGTACAAGTCGCCAACGCTCTATTGACTGAATAACTGCAGAGTTCCAAACTTCCTCTGGCATTGATCCCAACACAAAACCTGTGTGCCGGGAGCTTCATGGAATGGGCTTCCATGGCCTTGCAGCTGCATGCAAGCCTCACATCACCAAGCAAAGTGCCAAGCGTCGGATGGAGTAGTGTAAAGCACACTGCCAATGGACACTGGAGCAGTGGAAACATGTTCTATGGAGTGAAGAATCATGCTTCTCAGTCTGGTGTCTGATGGATGAGTCTGGGTTTGGTAGATGCTGCAGCATACCAAGACATTTTGGACAATTCTGTGCTCCCAACTCCCTTTTCTGTCCCAGTATGACTGTGCCCCAGTGCACAATGCAAGGTCCATACAGACATGTTTGGGTGAGTTTGCAAGCCAGGCCTTAACCTCCAACATCAGTGCCTGACCTCAGTATCATGACCTGCTCATTCAATCCTCCTGTGCCTCTCATCCCCATGTTACCGCATGTTGAATCCCGGTGTTTTCAGCTGTGTCTAGTTGTTGTTAATTGATTCAGTGTATTTAGTGCTTCTGTGTCTGTCTTGCCCCTGTCCAGTCATTGACGTTTCATGCTTGCGTTATGTCCTCGTTTACCCCATCTCACGGTGTTTGTGCTTATTTCCCAGACGCTATCCCTAACACTCACAAATGCTCTTCTGGCTGAATGGGCAAAAATTCCCACAGACACCCTCCAAAATCTTGTGGAAAGCCGTCCCAGAAGAGTGGCAGCTGTTATAGCTGCAAAAGAGGGGGGTCAAACCAACACTATATTGATACCTAAGAGTTAGGATGGGGTGTCATAACAGTCCTCTGGATGTACTGGCCAGGTGTCCCAGTACTTTTGTCCATATGGGGTTTTTCAATATCCTGGCTATGAAAAAATAACCGGTTTGAGAGAAATTTCTATAAGGAGTTATTTTCACGAATGGAAAAACACCAGGCATTATACAGTTGCACTTATTACAATCACAGATAAATGAGATAATAAAACATAGACGCACATTCAGCCCCTTAAATACAATGATTGTACTGTTATAACATAATTGTATAACAGCAAAGTACAGGGGCTTAAAATGAAACATTTAAAACACAATTACAGTAATAAAACATCTCACTTTAACTTTAAGTGATGTAATTTGGAGCAATTAAGAACTTACGAATATATGAATTATTCAAGTAAATAATTAAATCACCATAATTAAATTTAACACTCGTATTCATTTTGTACTAGGGCACTAAAATAAAAACTGAAAATATTTACTGGCTTCTGTTCATATTGTTATTTATTATTCCTGATATTTTTGTTGTTATTGAAACCATAATTTAATACTAACGGCTAAATTGCCTTTTATTAAAGGAGTTTTTCATCTGCTTTAACAATGTCTACGAACCTGTTGATGAACAAAAACATCGGTAATTATGCACTGACTTGGTTGCTATACTTTATACAGTAAAAAATAAATGGAAAGCCCAGAATATACTGTAATTAAGGACTGGGCAATATTGTCATTATCTTTATAGCCTTGTTCATCCGTTTCACCTACCTGCTTATTTTCTTTATGCAGGCCCATTTTTATGACAGCCCATTTTAAATTATTTTTATTTTCAGTTATTTATTAAATGTTCATGTCGCTGAGGCAGGCTCTGTCGTTTATAAGACAGGCTGTCAGTGATCTGCCTTTACTGCACATTTATGCTAGTGCAGAACATAAGCATTACATAAAGTATGATACAAACTGTGCATTGGCTTAGCAAAAACGCATTACGTAACTATTCGGACGTACTTCACCAATTATGGTGACTGAAAGATAAACAGGCACATAGATAAGAATAACTGTAGCATAACTGCGGACAAAATACGAGCTAATGAACAGGTGAACATTGTTAGTATACGACTAGCTATTTCGATTAGGCCTAGTTACTTTCTCTAGCAAAGGAAAAACTGGTAAAGGCAAATTTGATATGGAGTCTGTTTTCCATGGGCAATTTGTGCTGCTTTATTAATTCATTTAAAGTGGTTTAAGTACTGCTTCCGATGATACAGCAGGGGGCAGTGGTGCGCCGTCTCAGGTAAAACACGCGGACTTACACCAAAAAGCCCCCAGAACATTTGCTGCATCGTGAGTTTTTCCTCAGTAACATTACTGAAAGTAACATTTCTTTCGAAAGAAGTGTATTTTAGTCATGTTATTTTAAAATAATGCAGACCCATAATAATACTGATAACTCACTCAGTGTTGGAGTTGAACACAAATACAGTATGGTCGTTTTTGATAGTATTGCCTGATATGCTGTGAAAAAACTAATGCATTGACTAAAGAAACGTGTTCTGTCGCTTTGACTTGGTTTTTTATAAAGGCCTAGTGCAAGTAAGACACATTTAAGGCATTTCTTGAATTTAATCTTCTTTGCAAAATTCAACTTTTTAACATTGTCATAGCTGACGGCCCATACTGTAAGTCTAGGCTGCTGCTTTGGGAGCTTAACCTGTGCTGCTTTTCAAAGGCATCGACTGCCTTATTCTCAATAGGTAATTAACTCTCTGGTTATACCCGAGAAATTAACGAGTATATCGCGACTACAGTGGTGTTTCTTTTTAAATCAAGGAAAGCCTCGTTCTATGGAAAGATAAGTCTATAAAACGTAAAATAAATATTTGCGTGATGTTAACCAATGACATAAAATTAAAACTCTACCCTTTACACTTTCACACACAGCGCCCAAGTTCAAACTCCCAGACCGATTTCAATGGTTTTTGATTTGCATTTCATACATTTTCCAGCGTCCTTGATCAATAGCACGAATGTAAAGGAAACCTTGTAAAGTCAGACAGTAATAAGGGCTTTTAGTCAACGTCAGAGTATTTAGCCTAATTAAGTAACACGTGCAAGGTCGAGCTCATAAGATTCCTCAACTCTTTGTGTCCACTTAAACTTACTGTAACATAAGGAAACCACGTCGAGAACCACGTATATTAAATATATTACTTATTACCTATTTAACTGCAAATCCTTCATCATACACCGACTAATCTTAAATCTCTTTACACAATGGGTATTATACGTCCCATCTGTAGTGATGTAACATAAAGTGATGTACAAAATATACCGACATTTAAGTTAAGGTGATACATGTTGTTGAGTAATAAGCTTTTAGAGCTAAACAGTATAAATAAACAGACAATACAACTCAGTCATTAAACACAACGCCCCGAGGACGCGCCTCAGCAGCGCCTACTTTATAAAGGCAGGCGGCGGCGCGCGACGCTCAGTGGGCGGAGCTCGAACAAGCAAATCGAAGTTCCGTTTCGGCCAACAATTTGTCACTCAAGAGTATAGCACGAAATGCGCACATTTCATTGGATCTGGATTACCTCAATATTCTAGAGTGAACAACGAGTAGCCTATAATCTTTGGAGATGTGATAATGTCTCCGCCCACGCGTGTGTGTGCGTACGTGTGTGTTATTTTGTTGTTGTGAGGAGTATGTGGCTGTCGGCGGTGCTGTGGCGCGGTTGACAGCCAGTTTTAGGAAAGCGCTCTCTGTAGTTGGAGGAGAGAGTGCTTCGGGGATCCACTCTTCCAGGGACTGCGGAGCGAGGATTCACGCAGCCCCGAAAAACCATGGCCACCGAAAGCGGATCTTCGTGCACGGGATCCACTTTGCTCCAGCCGATCAGCGAGATGATCAACCTCCCCCTAGATCAGGTAAATAATTGCTTCTGATGGAGAATTTTACAAATTTTGTTTCCAGACATCACGTCTAGCAAAAAGAAAAAAAAGAACAGGAAGCAAATGGCCGTCTTGTTTAAGGAAACGATTTCCTTTAACCAGTGACTAGATCTGCAGTAGTGGGCTTGTTTCTCATAGGATTTTCTGGGTACCACTAAGTTGTAGTATTAGCTGTATATACATAGCTATCGTATTATATACAATATTATATATTATTATTATTATTATTCGCTCTCTCTCTCTCTCTCTCTCTATATATATATATATATATATATAAATATATATATATATATAGCCTATGATATATGTGTGTGTGTGTGGCGCGCGATACACTGACAGCCTGTGCGCGTTCTTTTGTAGATGTTTTATTATTTCAGTAACGTGCACGGGGAAAGGGGGTCATTTATGCACTATTAGAATCATACTGATTAAATTTTCCCCAGAAAAAAATAGCGCCCCATTTTTACGGCAGTTCAGTTCTGGGTTTCTTCATCCTGTACTTGAATCCCTAAGGCATAAGTATCGAGCCAGGACTGCTTGACGGTGTCACAAAAATGCAATAATATCCCATTCCTGATGACTGTTTTAAATAAGGGCAGTGAGGGAGGAGGCTGAAGTTGGCCCCCTCCCAGCATGTACGCCTTGGATTATTTGGGTCATACCGGTGTCCCCTCCTATCATGCATATCTGCTGTTTCTGCTGCGCCCGGAAGACGCGGCGTACAAACTTGCCTGCGCTTGTTATATTTTTCCTCTATGTTTCCCTGTTGTTTTTTTTCACTGTGGGACCTGCGGCTTCGTGTCTTGTGATTTGGGGCGCACTAAAATCTGCTGGCAGACTGGCATATTGCTACTTAATATATTGGCGCACAGGGCAGGAGATGGTCATTAAATCCATCCCTAAAAATCCATCCCTGTGCCAGCCGCTTGTCCTGATCATGGTCACGGAGGTGCCCGGAGCCCATCGCAGGCGGCATGGGACAGTCATTTGGATACTGCGTAGCCTTTCATACGTTCGGGGTGTCACATTTTTCTATGGGTAAATGCGATCAGCGGACGTAAGTGCGTGGATGTGAACAGAACTGCCCCACGCTCTCATGCGGCTTTATGTGCTGCGTTATCTGCGCCGTAGGCTCTGTCGTCTCTAAATTTGCTAATATGATTCTCGTTTCCCCCGCAACTTTTTATTTTATTTCATTATTATCTAGAGCCCTTTCTGGCTACGTGTTTGCACCGTTCTTGTGTAAATGCTTAATCACGGCCGCATCCTCAATTAAGGCGTCTCAGTGTAAATGACCACCAAGTTACACACCCTACAGGCTGCCAGTAGCTGCTTCCTTATAGTTTTTGCAATAATTTATATTTTATAGTACGTGAATCGTCATGTACTGATAAAAGCGTTTGAAACAGGCAGGTCAGGCACCTGTGAGGTGTGGTTCTTAAGTTCAGTTTCTGCCTGGGAGTGCCTCTGGGGTAAATTATTGGGATTTAGTCTGTGTTCTAGCAATTTACCATAACCTTATAAAACCCCAAATTCAGAACAAGTATTGTTTAACTCTAGAAGGCCTGGGATACTGAGAATGCAGATATGTAGACACATTTTACTGTTGTGCAAGGCAGGATACTTTATTATGCATGTATTGTGAATTATTTGACTGCAAGTTTGCTGAACCATAACTGAGCCAGTTAACTTTGGCGGGCAGCAGGTTGACACTGACCCAAGATTTTATTCACGGGCGTGACAGCTTCGAGCTGCTTTCGTTTAAAAGACAATAACAGCTGTGTTGTATTTTTTTTGTTGTTGTTGGTCCTTCGCGGCCCAGGAACAGCAGAACAGTTAAGTCAGCATCTTGGATTCTCTCTGGGTCTGTTTGCCTTCATTAAACATGCCCCTGTGTTCAGAAATGGATCTGCTCCGCCCTGCGCCAGTAGGAGATGTCAGGAGTCGGGATGGAAGTCGTACGTGACGGAGGCTGCTGTAAACTGCGATTTGCCATCCGGATCACACGGCTCGTAGAGCTCTGCGTCCGTTCCGTCATCGTTTCTTTGGGTAACCTCCTGTGAAAAACATCTTGATTTTCTCAGTGCACCAGTGAGTTTTAGGGAACAGCTTGCCAAAGAGCCTTGTGTCTCTTGTTACAAAAAGCTTTTCGCTTTCTGTTAGGAAGCTGGGCCGATGTGGGCAGGTTTATGTTACCCGGCACTGCTGATGTCTGGCTTAGGTGTCTGCTAGCGTAGCGTGGCCTGGGTTGGTCCCTCGCTTGCGCAACATAAGAGGTTAGGAGAGTGTCTGCGCGCATTACATGCAAAGTACAGCACACTCATTGTCTCGAATGAGCTTTTCTGCGATGAACCGGCCCACCTGCTGTCCGAATTATTAACGCTCGTTGGCTGTTTCATACGAAGCCAACAGGAATCGTCCTGCAGTGTTTAATTAACTGGCTTTATGCTGGTATTTTGAGAGTAAGAGTAAGTGTATTAGTAAGCTAGTGAGATAATATCAGCAGGTCTGGTGGCATTTTTGGGGGAACCGGGGGGGTGAATTCGAAGGTGTGAGAATCAGACTGTTGCATTCCTTTCTGTGGGTTAGTTAAGACGTGTGGTTCAAGTGTCCCGTTGCGTCTGTCACCCGCTCGACCGTGAGCTCGGGTCCCAAAAGCAGGCCGTGCCGAGCCACTTAACCCGAGTCTCTCCCCTTGGTGGAACATCTGGTCTGTCGCGGGTGACGGACGGGTGATGGAAATGTAGCATGTGGCTGCAAATGATGGTATTTGACTGCGGGAGCCGCATTTGCGATCTGCTGAAATGAGGAGGACGTTCTGGAAAGGGCTGCACTGGGTGGCGCGGGGGGGGGGCGGAGGGGGGTTCTTGCATGGAAAACCTGTCCGTATGGTTATAGTCAGCTGGACATTTTGCCATTGAGATGTTATAAGATTCACATCCTCATTCCTCTGTTTCATAGCCTCTCTGCAATATCTTCTGTCACACCAAGTATTCTCTGTAATTTATATTTTTTTAATGTGAAAGACCATCCTTGGTTCTATGTCCAAAATTTTAACTCAAGACTACTTGTATACTCTTAAGTGACTCTAATATATAATGGTAAAGTATTTTGTTTGTTTTGTTTGTAATTATCTTGTGGGGGAGTCATTTAACACATGGCAGGCCTGTTGCAGCAGCCCGGCTAAGTACTAGTTAAAGTGGTTGATTTGCACGAGGTCAGCATCAGCAGTCACAGGTGTGAGCAACACGCAGGTCTTTGACAATCTGATCACTGACTTAATCCTGTAGGCTGATTCCTGATGGGATCTGCGGGTCTCCCTCTTTAACCTGCTGCCGGCTGCCTGATTTTATGCCGGGAGCTGGACCCTGGTGCCTCATTGGTTAGATCCAAGACCGCCGCCCACCATGGCTGCCGCCGCCCATGTCCTGCGGCATTTATGGGATGCCAAAACTACCTATTGGGTATCCAGTTTATGCACACTCACCTATTGAAGGACTACCCTCTGTCTTTATGGGGGGCATAAGTCTCCTTGTTGGGGGTTCAAACTCAACCCCCCCCCCCCACACACACACACACACACACACACACTCAAACATGCAAAGATGATCAGGTCAGGTGCGCACATCGACCCACCCCCAGTACGCACCCACACTGACGAGCTGGCATCCCACCCAGGGTCCGAATACGCCCTGGTGACCTTGTAGAGAAGGTGAGCGGACAGATGGGTTTGTGCGGCCCTGGAGATCCTGTCCTCCTTTCCAGGAAAGTTGGCGTTTTGTTTATTATCGGTGGTAATATTTTACTGACTGTTTGATGGGGAAAAGATGCCTAGGCATGTGTGTCTGCATTGAGGATTTGTCCTGCACATCCGGAGGCAGATGTGTTCGCACCCCTGGATCCGGCCCCTCTTGCGGGTGTTGGGATGACCTCTGTTCCTCTGCCTCTCGTGTTCTGGGCCCAAAGCACAGAGCTCCTGGGGTGGAGCCTTTGAGTGCTGGCCGGTTTCACCCCTCCTGGGGAGACTCTCTGTGCAGGACGCACATTAAAACCCAGGCCTGTCGAGTAAGAGCTAAGGGGCCTTCTACCACTCAGCTTTCAGCCTTTTATTTTTCTGTTCTATTATTCTGCTTCACTTCTTCTGTTTCCAAAAGCCTGAGGATGAAATTCGAGCTCATAATGTTGTGGTTGTATTTAAGTCTGAAATGTCTCTTTGCCTTTGATGTAGTAAACATATCGACGTAGTAAACATATTCTCAGTACGAGGCCGACACGTGATCGCCGCTTACATGACTCACGCCTCCGTGTTTGGGTCGCCGTGTATTTGGCGACAATGTGATATTCGAACTTGGATTTCTCACGCCGCAAGCTGCTAGCTGAGGGCATTATGTAACCCAGGAATGGTGGCTAATGCTATGCGGCTACTTAGTCGCGGGGCCCGGTGTGCGAGGGCCCGGTGTGCGAGGGCCCGGTGTGCGAGGGCCGGGTGTGCGAGGGCCTGCTTGTTGGCTGTAAACCCAGTGACGTGCCCAGTCGCTAAGGAGCAGCTGGCTAGCTCCAGTCCGAGGCACTATGTACTGACGCGGGATACAGTGGTTCCCCAGGCGTGTTCTCGGGTTACCGGGTGCGGGAACGGCTCTGTGGGGTGGGTGCTGGGGGATTCCGATGCCCCCTGGTGGGCTGCGCCGGACACGCAATGGCCAACGGCCTACGACTCCTTACTAAACAGCAAAACATGGATGTATTTTCACAGTCTCATCGCACGTGTCGGCTTGAACGCTTTTAACTTCAAAGTTATGAAATATCACCCCGTTCCTGGGCTTGAGCGCGGTGCAGAAAATATGGCACATTATGAGCTGCTAATTGGATGCTTTTCATCTGGAAAGTTCTACATAGGTTACAGATTTACAATGATCATGGCTGGATATTTTACTGCAAATTCCATACTGATTTACTCTCTGTGCATATTTTTCATTGGAAGGGCTTCTCAGATACACTGTGGGTAGTTATACGGGACGCCTCCATTCTGTGTGTGGGGGGCTTGCAAGTTCTCCTGTGTCATGTGATTTCTCCTGTGCGTTCTCCCATGGACATTCAGTAAGGATAATTGCTGTCTCTAAATCACCAAGTGTGTGTGTGTGTGTGTGTGTGTGTGTGTGTGGATTATGTTTATATTACATTGGGAGAACAAATGGAGTCAAAAAACTAAAATAATGCCGTGTCTCCTATTTTGTTTGGTTACTTATGGTTAAGGTTAGGGCTGGGTGGGGGTTAAGGTGGTCATGTTGGGATCAGACTTCTCCCCATAGAAATGAATGGAGAGTCCCCACAGAGATGTAATTACATACCTGTATGTTGTACCCTGTGATGGACTGGCATCCCATCTAAGTTGCAGCCCAGCCTTGTGCCCTTTTGGATAGGCTCCTGACCTTCTTCTGACCCTGACCAGTAGCTGAATGATGAATGGTTATTTCACTGAAGCAGTTCTGGTTAAGTTCAGCTTCAGCTCTTGGAATTTCCTTGGCCATTGTGCCCCCTCCCCATTGTGACCTTCCCCAAGAGGAGGGGAGCTGTGTGTATATATGTAACTGAAAGCATCACGGTTTCAAAATGCTGGCATTAGGGTTTACGAGCCAGTTAACCTGTTGATGTATCCAACGAGCTGCTATATTTTTCCATTATAGCTATTGGCCTGGGTTTGGTGTCTGCCAGGCTGGGAAAGCAACTGTTTGGTCTCAAAAGACCCGCCTTCCTCAATGCTAGCAAGGGAGGAGGCGGAGCTTCTGCCACATAACACAAAGGAGGAGGCGGAGCTTCTGCCACATAACACAAAGGAGGAGGCGGAGCTTCTGCCACATAACACAGAGGAGGCGGAGCTTCTGCCACATAACACAATGGAGGAGGCGGAGCTTCTGCCACATAACACAATGGAGGAGGCGGAGCTTCTGCCACATAACACAAAGGAGGAGGCGGAGCTTCTGCCACATAACACAAAGGAGGAGGCGGAGCTTCTGTCACATAACACAGAGGAGGCGGAGCTTCTGCCACATAACACAAACAGCCTTCTTTCTCAGGGGAGGAAGGGGGGGGTGCCAGGCCAGTCAGCCCAGCAGTCTAATTGATGTTCCCCGAGGAAGCTCGTTTTGGCAGATTGATTCTGGTTGCCAGTGTAGGGAAGGCGCTGGGCCTGACATAGTAGGCACACTCGCGTGTGGGGGGGTGAAAGGTTAAAGTTCAGCGCCAGGCAGAAAGGACTACTCTCTTAGCGGCGAAAGGATGCAGTGAGGCGTGCGATTCTGCCACTGTAACGGGGCTGCTGGCTTTCAAGAAATCTGATGGCTTGTTGGGAGGAATCGATGATCACAGAGTTACAAGTGCCCCCCCCCTGGCCCTTTGCATTCAGAGATGAAAGGAAGCCCTCAATTCAGGCTGGCCGGCCATGAAACCTGTGATTTATTTCTGAGGATTGCAGGCCCCCTCCTCATTTCCCCTTTATTTCCAAAGCTTCGTGGAGCTTGCCTCTACAGCGCGGCCTGCCCATACAGCACGGCCAGCCCTCACAGTGCGGCCTGCCCCCACAGAGCGGCCTGCCCCCACAGAGTGGCCTGCCTATCGACTTACTGCTGCCCCCACAGAGCGGCCTGCCTATCGACTTACTGCTGTCCGCGATGCCTGTGGAGGGAAGAGAATGGGAGCGAATCGTCATGCTGAGTTGTAATCTCCATCATTCCCGTCCTCAAGCTCAGGTGAAATGGATGGAAAACTCTGAGATGGGGCATTTTTATTTACTTTCTATTTCTATCTGAAGAAATACAGGATGCCACCCTCTTGGGTTCCCACAATAAACTTTTCCAAGCAAGTGAGGGGGGAGTATTTGTTCAGAAAGGGACATGGCATTTTATATTCTGATACGGGATGATCCCATAAAATAGCGTACCGATGGCAGCTCTAAGGAACTGTGACAGATATTTGTTTCCTGGTCGCTACACAGGGACGTGAACCCCCACTCACCATAACCCCCCCTAGTGAGTTGTGTACAAGCCGCTGATGAGTCGTCACCTCCTGCCGTCTCTGGACTCTCCTGTGTGCAGAGTAGGTGCGGATCGCATGGTGACCACTTATCTCACAACTGCAAACCCGCACGGAAAGTCATGCTCAGCACTGCCGGCATTGGTGCCTTCTGGAATATTCTAAACCGGTCTGTGCAAAGTTGTGTGATCTAGAGCCGGAGATGAGGGTCAGAGTGCCCAGTTGAGCACGGGTCATGTTCAGAGACACTCACGCACACATGCACACACACAAACTACCATATACCTGAGACCAATCTTGGATTATCATTACTCTGAAAATGGGTTAACTGTCCTAATAATTGGGGCAGTGTGTTTTGCTCTCTGCGTTAGGGCACTGTTCCTGTGATCAGAAGGTTGCTAGTTCAAATCCCATGGTCAGTAGAGTGATGTCATTCTTGGGCCCCTGAGAAAGGCCCTTAACCCCAGTTGCTCCAGGGACTGGCTGACACTGCTTTCTCAAAAAAATGTCCATCACATAAAAGCATCTGTAAAATAATTGCAATATAATAATAATTGTAGTGGTTTTGGTTTGCAGTGCACAGAGGCTCGTCTTTGACACCACTAAACCCAGTGAAGCCTGAATACACACCTTCTCAAACCACAATCTCCTCACTGTTACCCCAGGCCATTCCACGCCCTTGACATTGTTGATCTGTGTATAAAAATATTTTTTTTTTTTTTGGCAAAACGAATCAGGCACATGGGGTTAACCTCGAGGCAGTTCTTACTAGAGGCAGAGGTTTGGCTCGATTCTTAGCCTCTTAGGACCACGTCTCGATGGATGCTGACAGATCCGGGAAAACAGATGCCTTGTGAATGAGTCAAGATGTCACGTCTCAGCCCATTACCTAAAAGCTTGCGTAAAAAATGTTGTGTGGTCCTTCATCAGAGGCTCCGGAATAGACACCCCCCCCTGCCATTCTGGCTATCAATCCGTACAGATGCTATAACCGAAATAAATAATAATGTATAAACGCAGATAGTGGTTTGAAACCTTGCTCTTTTGGTGCCATGTTTTTAATTGTTGCTGTTACCATACATTTGAATTTGGATTCAGGTCGTTTAGCTGTTTGTTTGTTCCTGCCCTCTGGGGTTTTTAAACACAACCAACCACAGTGTTTCTCAGGATTTGAACTTGTGACCATCCGTCTCCCGCTTGGCCAATGCAGGGGCCTGGAGCCTATCCCAAGCGGCACAGGGCACCTGACTGTGACCCAAACTAGATGAGATGCCAGTCTTTTAGAGTAATATAGGAAACATACTTTTAAATTTGACGTGGTGTCTAATGATCTTGGGTAGTTTTAGGTTCTCGTTCTCATATTTTCCCTCCAAATTTTTAAGCTGCTTCATCTTAAGGCAGAAACCAGCAAGATGTGAGGAGGAGGGACCTAGAGGCGATGCTGATCGCAGGGCCGGGAGACATAATTCTCCAGCTCTCGCTTTGGACCGGGCCCAGGTACCCTCCCCCAGCGGGACGGGCCAGAATCCAAGGCCTCACCCTCTGCCCATCTGCCCCGGCACGTGTCCTGTTAACCATTCGAGTGGCGCGAGTCTCGAGGTGAAGCAGGCCATCATTTCCATATTAATTCTGCTTAATCAGTTTGGCTAACGTGAACCGAGTACATTGTTATACATTTTTATGAGCCTGAAATGGGGTATTATTCATTTCTGTTTAGTGGCTTGACGATCTAACTCACATTTGCTGTATAACTTAGGCAGAGTGTAATCCAAAGAAAGTTTTTTGGGTTGATTCTCCTGTAACAGGAGTTGACTAGTTATGGCTGAATAGCACTGTATTTAAGCGGGCAGCATTGCTCGTTGAGACCACATGACTTGCTGGGGGGTTGAACCGCGCTATGGCGATGTGTGGAGGGGGTGAGTTCACTGGTGTGTAAACACGGCCTGTATTGTCTCATGTTTCTTGTGAGGAATATTGAGGGTGGGAACAAACATTTGCTCCTCTTGGCTGCCAACGGCAGATCCTCCCGGTTCCTGCTTCTTTATTTTTTTGCTGTTCTTCAGATGAGATGGAGACGCTATCTATGCCCCCCAGAGTCAGCATACGGCCCAAACGAAGCGATGGCCCACCCCTGAGAGAGCGTTTTTTTTTGTTTTTTTTTAAACTGAGCTGCATACTGTTTGGAAAGCATTTCACACATAACGTTTTCATAACATCAGCCGGAGCTGTTGGACTTTTTTGGTTGTGGCTTAAGATGAGAGAACATTCCAGGTTATGAAGGTGTGTGAGATTTCCTTCCTGAGTGTGGTATTTAGGGCTGCAAGGATTCATCGAATAACTCGATTACAAAAAAATCCTCGATGCAAATTCTTTGCTTCGATGCTTCGTGTAATACGCACGACTATGTACCGCTCAGTGATCAGCGTGTTTCACTCGGAGGATTATTACTGTCGCACAGTGTGCTTACGCTGCGTTACGTGTAGCAGGTTTGATTTGATGGCGCGATGGAGGAAGACGGGGAAAATAGCGAGGAAAGTCAGAGAAAAAGACGAGAAATGTCTAAAGTTTGGGACCATTGCAAACAAAAGAAAAGCGAAAATACTGTATAGTGTGTCCATTGTAAAGCCGAATTAGCTTAATTACCACAATATTACAACGTCAATGATTCAACATCTCAACAGAAAGCACCCAGTCTATGCATCAATTCCACAGAGCGGAACCAATACAAGGTAAGCGCGAGCGTTTCACTCACGTTTGCGACTAAAAATAGACCTGCGATAGAAACGTATTTATGGGCATATGTGTGAATAAAAAAAGTATAGCAAGATTCAGCCCAAGCAGCCCCTATTTTTCCTCAACAAAAACATAGATAACACAACAGCAGTGAAAATGATGCCGTCGTAGTTTAATTAACATGGAGCTGGAGCCTGTCTATACACTAAGACTAAAGAGACGGTTCCGTTACAGAGATGCTGAACTCAGACGGAGTGAAGGAAAACAACAGCAGTGCTTGTAATCGCTACTAAACCTTTACTGGTAAAGAGCTGGCGAGAGTCCTTAATCAAACCAGCTGTTCAACACGCTGAAAGGTGAAGAAAAGGCATGTTTTCAGCTGCTCCCATCCACTGCCGTTTGTCTCCCACAGCAGCGAGGCTACAGTAAAGCTATACAAGTTAAAATAGAAGCTGTTTGCATGCAGATAAACTGTTAGCTTAGTTTGACATATTTCAATTTGGTAACTTGCAGCAGGATGACAGCAGCGGTCACACTTTGTCACAGTGATACCTGCAGCATGCAGGGGTCAGTCTAAACGGGAGCATGGGGTGTACTCAACTAGATCTATTTCAAGGCTTTAGTAATATTATTTTGCAGATTTAGATTAATATGAATAATATTACATAATTATAATAATATAAATAATATCATATAAATATAAAAATTACCCAACCACCCCCTTCTCCCAACAGCCTAGGGCCAGTAAAACTCTGAGACACTGAATTATCATTATTTCCTCTCTTTTTCAGTAAATCACAGTGTCTTTTGGACAGCTGTGTTCGGGCAGCAAGCTGTTCAGTTCAGCAAGCTGCTGAGTTGACCGACAGCCTTTTGAACAAGATTGTCACACGCATATCCAACCCTGGCAAAGCTAGGAAAGTGCTTTCTGTGTGTCCCGGCAACATCTGCACCATCAGAACGTCTATTTTCTGCAGCAGGAAACATTGCGCCAAAGCGGAGGGCAGGCCTCAGTTCTGAGTGTGTTGATATGCTCACTCTTCTTCATTGCAACCGCCACAAGCTCCTTTAAAGGCTCACACACACACACTCGTTCTCTAACACACTTAAACACACACACTCGTTCTCTAACACACTTAAACACACACACTCGTTCTCTAACACACTTAAACACACACACTCATTCTCTAACACACTTAAACACACACACTCGTTCTCTAACACACTTAAACACACGCATTCCTTCTCTAACACACTTAAACACACACACTCGTTCTCTAACACACTTAAACACACACACTCGTTCTCTAACACACTTAAACACACACTCATTCTCTAACACACTTAAACACACACTCATTCTCTAACACACTTAAACACACGCACTCATTCTCTAACACAGTTAAACACACGCACTCATTCTCTAACACACTTAAACACACACACTCATTCTCTAACACAGTTAAACACACACACTCATTCTCTAACACACTTAAACACACACACTCATTCTCTAACACACTTAAACACACACTCATTCTCTAACACACTTAAACACACGCACTCATTCTCTAACACACTTAAACACACGCACTCATTCTCTAACACACTTAAACACACGCACTCATTCTCTAACACACTTAAACACACACACTCGTTCTCTAACACACTTAAACACACACACTCGTTCTCTAACACACTTAAACACGCACTCATTCTCTAACACACTTAAACACACACACTCATTCTCTAACACAGTTAAACACACGCACTCATTCTCTAACACAGTTAAACACACGCACTCATTCTCTAACACACTTAAACACACACACTCATTCTCTAACACACTTAAACACACACACTCATTCTCTAACACAGTTAAACACACACACTCATTCTCTAACACACTTAAACACACACACTCATTCTCTAACACACTTAAACACACACACTCATTCTCTAACACACTTAAACACACGCACTCATTCTCTAACACACTTAAACACACGCACTCACTCACATTCACTTACACACACATGAACATGCACACACCATTCCTACCTCATCCGGGAGATACAATCCTGTCAGAACTTTTTTTTTCGCCTCCTATAAATGTACAAGAATACAGAGAGTAAAGGCCATGTTAATTTATGCCTTAGATTAAGATTGGGAAGCACCGGTATAAAGCCAAGGGGAGGGGGTCAGGCAAGGCACTGAGGGAAGCGAATTGTTTCGAGGCGAACGCCTCGGTCAGAATTTATTCCAGTGGGTTCTGCGTAAACCATGATCGGTATGCGGGGCCTGTTGCCCACGGCTTTGATGAAGTGCCTTGTCGACTCGCATTTCTCATTTTACGAGTCGTTTCCTTCAAACCTTTGGCCCAGATCCGAGCAGCAGTCCACAGTGAGGATCACTGGCTACTCGCGTTTTTAAATGTGCTTCTGCGCTCTAAAGACTGACGAGGGGAATGTCTGAGAAAAGTCCGGACCTTAATTCCGGGTTTGCATGTAGGCATCTTCTGAACATGGTATGATTTGGGCACTCAGAACTGCAGAAACAGAGGCTCTGTCTGTCTGCCTGTCGTCTCCTGCCTATCTGAATATCTATTTACCTGTCTGTCTGCCCATCTGTCTGTATGTCTGTCTCTGCCTATCTGTCTGTATGTCTGCCTCTGCCTGCCCATCTGTCTGCATGTCTGCCTCTGCCTGCCCATCTGTCTGCATGTCTGCCTCTGCCTGCCCATCTGTCTGTATGTCTGTCTGCCTCTGCCTGCCCATCTGTCTGCATGTCTGCCTCTGCCTGCCCATCTGTCTGCATGTCTGCCTCTGCCTGCCTATCTGTCTGCATGTCTGCCTCTGCCTGCCTATCTGTCTGCATGTCTGCCTCTGCCTGCCTATCTGTCTGCATGTCTGCCTCTGCCTGCCTATCTGTCTGCATGTCTGCCTCTGCCTGCCCATCTGTCTGCATGTCTGCCTCTGCCTGCCCATCTGTCTGCATGTCTGTCTGCCTCTGCCTGCCCATCTGTCTGCATGTCTGTCTGCCTCTGCCTGCCCATCTGTCTGCATGTCTGTCTGCCTCTGCCTGCCCATCTGTCTGTATGTCTGTCTCTGCCTATCTGTCTGTATGTCTGCCTCTGCCTGCCTATCTGTCTGCATGTCTGCCTCTGCCTGCCCATCTGTCTGCATGTCTGTCTGCCTCTGCCTGCCCATCTGTCTGTATGTCTGTCTCTGCCTATCTGTCTGTATGTCTGCCTCTGCCTGCCTATCTGTCTGCATGTCTGCCTCTGCCTGCCCATCTGTCTGCATGTCTGTCTGCCTCTGCCTGCCCATCTGTCTGCATGTCTGTCTGCCTCTGCCTGCCCATCTGTCTGTATGTCTGTCTCTGCCTATCTGTCTGTATGTCTGCCTCTGCCTGCCTATCTGTCTGCATGTCTGCCTCTGCCTGCCTATCTGTCTGCATGTCTGCCTCTGCCTGCCCATCTGTCTGCATGTCTGCCTCTGCCTGCCTATCTGTCTGCATGTCTGCCTCTGCCTGCCTATCTGTCTGCATGTCTGCCTCTGCCTGCCTATCTGTCTGCATGTCTGCCTCTGCCTGCCCATCTGTCTGCATGTCTGCCTCTGCCTGCCTATCTGTCTGTCTCTCTGTGCTTGTCTCCCTGCCTGTCTACCTGCCTTCCTGTGCTTATCAGTCTGATCCTCCAGTCTTTTTTCCCATCCCACTCTGTACTGTTTGCACAGGTGTGTTGACACAGTTTCTCTGTGGGCAGGACCTGCTTTCTCTGTTTCCCTGTTGTACTCCATATGTGTGATCAGTGACCTTCTTGGAGGTAATGGGATGAAAGGGCACCGCTGCTCCCATCCACACCCGTCACGCTCGCTGGCTCCCTGACCATCCGTTTCTTGGCCTGTTCCCTTGTACCTGTCGTTTTTTCTAGGTATGATGTCACCATGTTTGTCATGGTGTTCTCAGAAGCGGTGAAACAGCTTAGGAGTATCTGGATTCTTTTTGAAGAATTAAGCTCCAAATTGTTACTATGTTTTATGGAGTTTTTTTTTTGGTCCTTTTGAATTTCAGCTTTCAGTTTTTGTGCAGCTGAATCTTTTACCAGATCCGTTAACCGTTTCATTCAGGTATGAAACAGCAGGGCTTCTCCTTTTCTTCATTATTTCTCTACTTGTGGTCCTTTGCTGCTGCGCCTCCTGCTGCTCCATTCCTGTTATCGCTCAAAACTATTGCAGCTTCATCGCCAGCAAATCTAACACCTGAATTCCCCATTTCCAGTCCAGGGGGGCCAGTCTGCAGCACAGTTTGCAGATTTCCCTGCTCAAACACACCTTATTCAGCTCACCAGATAATTGCCAGGTTTAGTAGTTGTGTTGCAGACTGGCCCTCCAGAACCGGAACTGCGGAACTCTGCCTGACATTGATTAACCTGGAATAATAAATAATACTGTCTGTATGCATTGGGTTTGGTGTCCAGTGAGGAATGAGGAGAGGGGTTTGCTGGGAAGATTCCAGTGTGCGGTGTGCTGCAATGCACGTGCAAGTTCTGGAGGGAAAGCGGGGAACAGGTCGGACGAGTTGCAGAGCCCTTGGGCCTGCAGGGACAGTGGCTCAGCGTGAGATCATGGGAACCGCTGGAGTATGCTTAGAACGTCGCTGGAAGCGGCACCATTTGCCTATCCTCAGCCTCTGCCTTCCCAGCATCCCTCCTCGGGTCACAGAGGATCTCCATGGCGATGACAGTGGAGCTTGTGTAGCCTGGGTTCCTTGGTTTTGTTGTGGAGGCAGCAGATTAGGGGCCAGGGGCTCGGACTTGCTTTACACTGGTGTGAGTGGTCAGACCGGTTCTTTTATGCTTTCTGTATCCTTTCACAGTTGATTTGCTGACGTTTTAAAATATAAATATCAGAGTAGATGTTTGTTTTATTTTTTCTCCTTGATCTGATTCATGCATCGTCTTTCTAAACTGAGGATGAGAGAACCAAACTGTTTTTTGTTTTGATTTATTGGGCTGTCTGAAAGTCTGTGACTTTTTTTTTTTTCTTCTTTCGGATGCTTCCGGCATCTGCGCCAGTAGTCGAGCCGTATCTCCCGGTGGTGAATCCTTGTTCTTTTCCCTGCCAAGCTCAGGTCTAAAATGTACCAGACTCTTGTGGCACCTGCAGAGCCATGCAGACTCACGGCTGGGGCCCGGGGCCCGGGGCCCGGGGCCGGTCCAACCCTGTGCCGAGCTGTGGGGGGGGGGGGGAGCTGACGATAAAATCTGCGAAGCCGGCCCTCCTCAGTGCATCGGCCACTGAAAGTCCTTCCCATTCTCTCTATTGGACTTAAAGGTGTTTGCAGTCCATTTCTGTGGGGAAATAGCCCCCACTTTAACAGAACATGGATTGTACATCTGCTGTCTGCAGCCCCTGTCCGCTGTGTCATCACTTCCTGCCTGGCTTCACCCTCCCAGCATCCTTCTCCAACGGGGCGACCACGTACGCCTCCTGTGGCTCCTGGCGGTTACCACGGCAACTTACCTACTCTCTCATGCTTTGTGTCCCCCCCCCCCCCCGAATCCGAGCAGGAGTGTGTCATCTGGCCGCTCATTGTGCTCGGAATCTGCCTCGCTTGTCACCTGTCGGCGTCACGCTCCCCACTCCGCCTGCTCCATTCGTTTTCGTTAAGCGTGTTAGGATTGCCCCGGGGGAGGGGGGAGGGGGGAGGGAGGTGGAGGGTGTGGCGGCGATTAGGCCTGTGGTGGAAGGATGTGGGGGTGAAGGCATAATTAGGGATGGGTGGAGGAATGAGGATGAGGAACATTAAAATCTATTATTATTATTATTATTGTTGTTGTTATTATTGTTATTACCATTACATATTATTACTCTGTCTGTCTGTCTATCTATTAATCTAATCTAATCTATGATAAAATTCTGCTTTCAGGATATTCAGTTTGTACATATCCAGAAGTACCGTGTGCTTCTTCATGTGTTAGCGCTATGTTCACATGTCTGCACTATGTGCCGTCTTTGTCACATTTGTCACACTACATGTTTGTTTGAGTGCACTTTGCGTGCCTCGCTGTTTATGCACAATAATTTTCCCCCTGGGTTCGTTAAAGTGGGGGAAATGGAAGTGGATGAGGAATGGGTGACGTGGATGAGGAATGGGTGACGTGGATGAGGAATGGGTGACGTGGATGAGGAATGGGTGACGTGGATGAGTGTGTGTGCGAGGTGTCGCCGGTCACGCACCGTTGGGGATGCACTTTGAGGAAGCGGGGAGCCGTGGCCCTTTGATTGGCCGCTGGCAGCCGTCACTGTCAGGGCTGGCATCAGTACAACACTGTTTATGACAGTTTTGAGGATGCTTTTGCTTAGAGGACCAGAGCTCCATTTAGCCGTGGGAGCCCAATCTCCTTTGTGTGACGGCTGTTAGGAGCTGCTGTTGTCCCCGGTAACCGGCAGGGTGTTATGCTGGGGGGTCGGAGCCACATTCTCCAAAGCGATGTACATTTTTGCGAAAGCAGGCTCAGCTAATCCCTGGAGCAGCTGTGGGTTAAGGGCATTGCTTAAGGGCCTGATGGCAAAAGCAGTCTGCTTCTGGGATTCAAACCAGCAACCATCTGATCATAGGCACAGTGTCCTAGTCTACTGAGCCAGACAACACCCCCGACTCTGGCTCCCGCTGCACCCACCACCTCGTTGTGTGAACACGGTGGTCCTGGGTGGAGCCTCCGGGGACAGTGGCCCGTGTGACTATTATCCTGACATGGGCCGACACCCTCTAAGCACTCAGGTCTGTTTTGTCATTGCGCTCATTAAAAATACATTTAGCAAATGTCAGGACGTACTTCACAACCATTCATAATAAATACGCATTTCCATTATTGGGTTGCATAATTCATTCGCCTCATTCGGAAGATCTGAACGTTTAGCTTTTATATATCCGTGAATCGCTGGGGATAACTGCATTAGCTGGTCCATCCCTGTCACTCTTAACCGTCGCTTATGGTTTTCTTACGTGAGGGGGAGACTATGAGGATATGAGCAAATAACCTGCAAACAGGACGGCCTACCCAGGAAGGAATGCAAAGGATGCCGACCTGCCGGGTCAGAGCTGTTCAGCCTGGGGCAAGGGCTCGACATCCCTTATCTCGCCTGGGTTTCGCAAACAGGCTAGCTCCTTCCGCGAGATAGGTCACTCCCGAAACAGGAACGGCCCCGGGCTGGTATGCAAAGCTTCCTCTGAGCCCCCTAACCATCTCGGCACTGGTCCAAACCCGCCTGGGCTTCTTTCTTCAAGTCCCGGAGCCGTCTATCATCGTCCTGGCCCAGTTTTCCTAGCGTAGCATCGGGCGCTAACATTAGCTCACGCAGCCACTCCTTGCTTAGGGGCTTCAGTGTAAATAAGCGGTTTTACATCCTCTTTGCTTCTAGGCTGTTCTAGACCCTGTTTCTAAAACCATATCGATTTGTTCTGTACTTTGTATTTTTTTGTCTTCCCTGCTCAGCACATTTTATCATGTTGTCCCAAATGACTATAAAGGGTTGAGGCCCCTCTAAGTCTGAATTCCTAGAATCACCCCTGAGTGTAAGATTGAGGATAATGAGTAACCCCATGTTTTTGGGAGCCGTGCCCTTGAGAAGCTTCTCCATTGTTCTCTGAGGGGAATAATGATCCTGGACCTACCTCTGCTGTGCCGCTCTCCTGTGCTGCGTGAGGCCGGCCAATTAGCATTGCATCCACAGATTTTCATACAATTCGATAATCCCTCATGAGGACCGAAAAAAGGGTCCCCACAAGGTCAAAATAACAGGTTGTTTTCAAATTGTCAGGACATTTGGTCCCCACAGTGTAATATATACATGACCCACGCATATATATACACACACACACACACAAAACACAGTGGTCCTTCTCAACCACATGCAGGATGGAACTGAAGCACAATGAGGAGACAGAAAGACATTTGAGGAACATACTACACACACACTGAGCCTACAGCAATAAATCGAACCCGGAGCCTCTAGGCATCCCGTCTGTGATAAATATGTAGTAACGCAAAGGCTGCTCTGTACTCCTCCCCCAGCCCTTTTCTCACTTCCTTCTCTCCATTCTGCTGTTGCTATGATTAAATGTTCCCAACCTTGACTTAATTAAATTAGCCTAAAGCATACTGATTACAAATATTTAATATCCAGGGTGATCGTATTCTACAAGACTTCTTTTGTCCTTGGTATTATGAATATGTTTTTGTAAATCCTACATTTGGGGATGGTGTTATATTACTGGGAACGCAAATCTGAGTCTTGCAGGCCTTGTAGGCTTTTCGGCGAATAATCAGCAATATAAATTTACCCTAAACAGCTGTTTAAGGCAGAAATGACGGCTGAAGATTTTTAAATGGAGGCTCGTTTTGGATGAGACCGTGCGTCTGTTTGTTTGGGTGCCTGATGGTGGGTCGTTTGTGAGTCATTTATCATGCATGCAGTTTGAGGGTGGGGAATGTCTATCTATAGCACAACTGCTTTGGAGTTGGGGGGGGGGGCAGGGTATGCTTTTAATTAACAGTTTTGGAAAAACTAACTCGCTCTTCCCAGGCTGAACTTACCAAAGCCAGGCAGGATCCTTGGCTGGGCCAAGCGGCGCTGTCTGTTGGCCAAAACATAGGTTGTTGGGGGGTGGGGTTAGGTTAAGGGGGCTAAATATGTAGCCACCCCCGACAGAGGTGTTGGATTAGGCTCAGATCACTGTTTTATTTCTCTGAGTGCATGCCAGTAGACAAATGCAGTTGGACCGGTTCTGGTGTAGTGCCAGTTTAGGGGATTGTGGCAAGCGGGCGGGCCACCCCTCTCCGTGTAACGCAGGTGCCTGCAGGTCTGCGGGGACACCCCCTCCCCCCCCAAACCTGGGGTGGGTGCTGCACGCCTTAGCCGTACCTGCTAACGGTCGTAACCCCTTCGTTAAACATTCGTACTCTGCTTTAATTAGTGCCAGCGGGATGCTTCGTTTGGCAGTTAACCGCCAGTTGGATTAGGACGCAGGGCTTGACGTCTGCCCCCCCCCCCCCACCACTTTCAAGTGAGGATAAATGTGCTGTGGCGTGAGCCGGCTGAAGGGCTTCGTCACGGCTCTGCATGATCTGAGGGCCCAGGATGCAGCGGCCACTCGCTCAGGTGCCGACGTTCTCTAATTTACTGTTTTTGGCGGACGTACAGAAGCCTGGGCTGGTCGATTCGGGAGCGGGGCATCTGAGGGTGGGCACGGACGCTGCCGTCAGCTGCCCCCTGGCTGTCACCCTCCAGTCTGGTCCGCTGGGTTCCTGCTCTGGCATGTGGAGGCCTCACATGGCCTTCAGAGCATGGAGACCCGGTAGCTCACAGGCTGCCTGTGCAGTGCTGATGTCTGGCTTGAATTTGGCAGCTGTTATCAGTTCCATCAGTCTCTCCTGATCCCTCCTCCAGCAGACAGGACAGACTGAAAGACGCCCTGCCTTTCTGCTCCCTCTTTCCTCTGTACTTTTTGTCCAGCTTTATTTCCAGGGTGAGACGATCGATAAAACACAACTGTGAACTGAAAGCTCTGGTTTCTTGGGTCAGACAATGCCCCCCCCAATCGTCCAAGCTGAATGTGACCCCCCCATCACAAACAACAGGCTCCTTTGTTGTTCAGCTATCATGAATGCGGGGATCAGCTATGGCTGGCATGCAGATGCTGTTACCCTTGCAGGAACTGTGGTGGGAGCACTGTGCTGGAGGTTATCCAAAGTCTTCACATCCTACTGGGGTTCCTCTCATCAGATTCTATCTGGGAATAACCTTCCCTGCCATGGTTCTATCTTGGTTCCTTCCAGCCTGATTCCATTTTGCCAGGTTCTGTCCTGGAAACAGTCTATCTTGGCTCCTTGGTTCCTTGTTCATTTCTTGGTTCCTGACTGCATACCTCCAGGTTCCATTCCACCGAGGTCTGTCCTACCATGGTTGTATGTTGGTTCCTTCCTAGCGGATTCCATCCTGCCCAAGTTCCGTACTTCCTGATACTGTCCCACTAGGTTCCGTCCCACCATATTTTGTCCCTCCAGGTTCCGTCCCATTAGGTTCTGTCCTTGCCAGATTGTGTCCCACCAGTTCCTTCTCATCAGGTTCCTTCCTGCTATGTTCTTTTCTGCCAACTTCTGTCCTGCCAAGTTCCGTCCCACCAGGGTTTGTCCTGCCAGATTCTGCCCTGCCAGGTGCCATCCTGCCATCCGGGTGTGGAGACCGCTCTGGGCGCGGAAGTGGACTGTTGTATGTGAAGCAGAGTACTTCCCTCGTTCATCTAAAACTGCGATGGGAACTATGGCTCTGTTTTTCTAACATCAGTGCCTTGCGGAGATCCTTCACCTCCTTGATCGGTTTTTGGGGATTTCTAAAAATTGTTTGGGATTAATTGTTTGTGGGAAGCCCCAAAATTCTGTGGTTAATTACGCATGTCCAGGTGCTGTCCATGTCAGACTCTCCCTGACACTGAGGTTCCATGCCCCTGTCAGTGATGTATAACCAGAGGTGTTTGCTGTGCGGTCTGGGCCCTGAGCATTTCCTACACAGAATTAGTTGACATTAACTCACAGGGACTGGAGAGCGATGGGCACTTATGTCAGAATGAGTCAGGGTCCCTTCTTTTTCCTTCAGGGGTCCTGCATTTTTCCCTGCGTGTTCGATCCAAGGCCTGTGACATGAAGGCCTAGTTTGCACCAGTCTGGGAATCGTGCTCGCCGGCTGAGAAAGCCACACCCAGGGACTGTCATGACTCGGCCTCCTTGGAATGTTGCTGTTTCTTCCTGAACTCTGATTATGGGTTGGTTTTGGTGCGATATGCAGCGGCTTTTCCTTTACGCCGTGCTTGTAATCCGACAATTAGCTTGTCCGGCACGGTTAAGCCGCCGCCCTCTGTTGTAACTCCGCGTTTCATTGCAGATCACGTGTCCTCTTATCATCTGTCTGTGTTGCAACCCTCTGCGTGTTTGTTGTGAGTCTCTATCTGGCCCAGGCGGCCACACTGGCAGACGTAGAAGGTAAACAGAGATGGTGAAACCCTGAATTGTCTCTCTCTTTCTCTCTCTCTCTCTCACACACACACACACACACACACACACACACACACACACACACACACACACACGCACGCTTCCCTCCCTATCATCCTGTGACCATGCCATCCCTTACATGGGGTGGAAGTGCCGCTGTGAGCCTGCAAGCGTGAATCTCAGCGACAAACAAAGAGAATGATTGTTTGATCGGCTTCCAAGTTTGGTGACTCACATCAGGGAACGACAATGACGAAGCCCAGCCGCTGCAGGGGGAAATGGGAAGGCTCTTTGCAACTCAGGACAGTTGAGTAGCTTTCAGTGACTGGGACCTTTGACATCCGGGTCCCCAAATTGACGCAGTGACCATCCCCTGTGTCTGTGCTTCCTCTCAGGTGAACTTCGTGGTCTGCCAGCTGTTCGCCCTCCTGATGGCCTTCTGGTTCCGGCTCTATCTTCACCCCAGCAAGACCAGCACCTTCGTCCGGCACATGGTGGCCACGTTGTTGGGCCTGTACCTGGCCGTGTTCTGCTTCGGGTGGTAAGGGTCTCCATTGCCTCTGTCATCACACTCCAATTTAGGGGAAGTGGTCCTTGGCCAGTTTGCTGGGAGTTTGTGACGGTCCCAGACCTTAATGTCTATAACCAACTCAAGGTTCTTCTGAGATGTTGGAGCCTGAACACTCCCTGCCCCACCGACCCACTCCTGCCCAACACCACAAGTTCCCCAGCCCATCTCGTGCCCACTCCTCTGCCTGTCATTGACATATCTAACAGGCATTATCACTGTTGCGAATTTACGTTTTCTCACCAAAATATTACGAGTCACTGTGAAAATATGTTTTTGTAGAAGCCCCAATACTGCCAAAGATTATTAACCTAATCTTCTTTGAACTGAATCAATGTTTGATATCTCAAACGTTACTGAGTTTTCAGACTCAGTAATGGATACCATTTAATGTGTCAAATGAATCGATAAACGTCGTTTGGGCCCCGCCTACCCGCTGGAGCCTTTAATCGGCACAGTAAAGTCTTTGCGGTAACGGGATGGGCATGGTAACAGGTTCGCCATTTCTCATCCCCTGCAAGGTTGTGGGTGTAAACTCCTGTTGTTCTACACTTTCTCTTAGGAAGGCGTCTGTGTTTGTCTTGGGCTACAGCGTCGTTTAAACACCGTGCCGTTAGCAGGCCCTGTGGAAATTTGAGCGGACCAGCTGCCGGCTTGCGACGGTGGCGGACTGTTGCGCAATGAAAGCTTGCGTGTGGCACTCCTGTTCCTGCTGTTCAAGCTTCTGCCCTGATTCACTGACCCCCCCCCCCCCCCCCCCCCCCACTCCTTCATTCAACAAGCCTCCAACGTTACCTAACCCTACAGTTTTTTTTCCCCGGCACCGGCGATAAGAATGACTGCAGCAATGCGCTTAAGCGGCATGAGCAGCACCCTGGATGACGTAATCATCCTGAGAGCCTGTGGGGGCATTGCAGATTCCTTACCGGAGTATGAGCTCCCATAATGAGTTGCGCTCGACATCTTCTCTGGTTGTTTCTTTGTGTATCAGGATTGGGAGGCAGGCCTCCTGTCTTTAGTTCTCTTCTGCAACTTTGACTGGAGGTGGATGTTTCTAGCTCTAACACTCATGGGATGAACCCTCATCAAACTGATCCATGTTCCCAGACATAGCTGAGTACCCACTGTTGACCTTTCTTTGGGCAGCCCTCAAGTTTTCTTTCAGAATTCCTGGCCATCTGTCACTTAGTCTTTTGTTTTGCGGTCAACAGTTTGCCGGTCAACAGTCTGCTTGAATCCCATTTACATTTCGATTCATTTAGCAGATGCTTTTGTCCAAAGCTTTGTAAAGATGAGGATCATTGAGCGGCGTCAGCCAGCATCCCTGGAGTAATTGTGGTTATCGGCTTTGCTGAAGGACCCGACAAGTTGGCCGACTAGCTTTTTGGAGAGAGAGAACTTTGCATTTGTTTTCACTTACCCAGGAGTTACATGTGAAGTGTCCAAGCATAGATTGAGAATATTCAAAACAGAGCCATGAAATGCAGGCCAGCTTCGGCAACCAAAGAAGAGGGGCGGCTTGTCTCCATATCCTCTACCATCCACCCCTGGCTCTCAGGCCATCACATGTCTTCTCCTACCTCTGACTGCTGGTGGCATCGTTGGATATTGCCTGGGAATCCACTGTGGCGTGACGCTGCAGGGATGCGGACATGCACAGTCATCTGGGTCATCGGTGCTGTGCTGGGGAGAAGCGTGCATGCAGACAGTGGTTATATCTGCTCACCCTTAAGCTCTATTCTGCATCTCCTTAGGTTGATAAACGCCTTCAGTCTAGTGCAGGGAGTGATGGGATGCAGGTTTGGACAGCCCTTGCCTGGGGGTGGGGGGGGGGGGGGGGGGGGGGGTTCTCCACTCTCTCGTTTTTTTCCCCTTGCGATGCTCAGATGCCTCCAAAGCCTCAGAAGATCAGGGTGTTCCTGCCGACGGGGGCCCTTATCAATTGTAGCAAGGCCAGAAAGAAATATAAAAATAAGAAATATGAAAGCTATAAATTAATGAACATAATTAAATAACTACAAGTCAACTAGGGAAATCCCTCATGGCAATATGCAAAAACTGTTCAATTTTGTACTTTTTCCTCTGCATATTTTTTTCTGGTTATTTATAGTTGTGAGGCAGACATCTGGTGTCTGTTGTTACTTTTGGTTATTAATGATGATATTAATCTAAATGTAGTGGCTCACTATGTACGCTGAACCGTTATTGGTCAGATTGATGTTTCCGCTGGTGCTGAAATGCATTGTGGGCCTGATTTCTCTCTGCCTCTCTGATCTGTTGCAGGTACTCTTTGCACTTCCTCTTCCAGAGTGGCCTCACCTACTGCATCATGCTCTTCGCTGGAGCTGAGCACATGCACAAGTAAGTACCCCCCCCCCCCATCATGCAGCCGCCTCCATTTTAATTCCCATGTATTTTGTCATCTATGGCAAGAGTAGTCAATTATTTTATTTTTTCCCTGAAGTCCGGATTCCATCAGGCACTCAAAGCCAAGGTCGGGGGGGGGGGGGGTTCTCCCTCAGTAAATTTCACTGATGGGGCAGGAGGGGGGCGACGATGGGGGAATTATATTGTGTTTCAGTCCAGATGTGAACCATCATTTACTGGAGGAGTGCTCCCGGGGCCTGTATCGTGAAATGAGATTTGTTGGTTAGCAAGATAACTCTGATTTAAGGTAGTCTGGGCTACATGTAAGCCAATGAAGATTAAGTCCATTTAACCTGGGATACCCTAAATCTAGCTAACCAACAAATCTAGCTTTATGATACCCTATCCAAAGTCTATGGTGTCATAGTTGGGGTTGGGCTCTGTCGATGCACTGCACCGTGAACGGACAAAGAATCCAAACGTTCTAGACTATGTGGTCGTTCTTTTTTTTGGCAAACCTTATCCTCCGGCTAATTTGGGGGAGTCGCGGTGTGTGCCTTGGTGGCGGTGCAGAGCCCCCTCCCTGCTGCACTGGCTGAAAGATCCAGTGCTGAGTCAAAAATGAGAGTTTGGCAGTGATTAAGACCAACACAAACACTGGATGAAGGCAAGCTGTAAACTATAAACAGTGGCACTATCGGCAAGCTTTCCCAGCTCATGGATAACATTTATAAAAATATTTGCCACCACAATGGTTTACATTATAAGAAGTTATGAAAGGATGGATGCATGTCTCTTACTGAGTAAGATATGCGAATTTGTGGCTAGGTAATTACTTTATTTTAGCGTCTCTTGTTAATTCTGGGCGCTTGTTTGGTAGTGTTTTGCCCAGATTCTGTTGTATAACTTCCTGATGTTACACGGGATCGATATGGCTGTCTGTCCACAGGGGAGACTCATTTTTAAATCCCCGTTCTTCCTTTCTTAACTGGAACGTAGTGCTCTCATCAATGTAGGCATTATACAGCAACTCTGTAAACACCTCACAAGTGTTCACTGTGTTATACTGGGTAAACGGGATACGGGAAGTGTGTCTGTCACAGGCTGAATTGGTCAGAATTTTGAGCATTCCAAAGCATTGGTCTGTGAGCGTTATCTGTGCTGGAGGATGAGTGGAGGGAAGTCCAGTCTGCCCCAGGGTTTACCGGAGGCTCGTGTCAGGGCTGTTAATGAGGCTAGGTGTTCAGAAAAGCTGCGATTCACCAACTGTGGGCTCACTTCTGCCGGATATAGTAACAGAGTAGAAAAAAGTGCTATTGTGGTTGAAGCTACACACAGTGGCATTGTGCCTTTAGGCATGAGCTAACAAGTTCATATGAGTGTATGTGTGATATACTGTATAAAATCAGTATTGTATATTATATATACACGTATGTCTAAAGGTTGGATACATCTGCTTCTAATGCATTTCTCTCTATTTCAGCTGTTATTCACTTTATAGTAAATGCTTTGAGGTAAAGTATTACATATCAAATATTGCAATGAACAAGAATGCTCAACATCTCAGAATTTTCTCAGATTTTACACTCTTCAAAATAGCCCCCCTTAGCTTCCATGACATCATTGCAGACTCTTGGTATTCTTTCAACCAGCTTCCAGATGTAGCCACCTGGAATGCTTCTCCAACAGTCCTGAAGGAGTTTCCACAAGTTCTGGGCACAAGTTCTTGGCCACCTTGCTCTTACTCTTTGATCAGACCTATCCCAGAGCAGCCCTATAGCGTTTAGGTCGGGGATTGTGGGGGGGCCAGGTCATCTGTCACAGCACTCCATCTCCCTGCTTGTTCACAGGATAATACTTACTGTATAACCTGAAAAACTAATGATTTTCATGATCTTTGACTGGTAATGTGTGTGTGCCCTGCTACAGTGTAAAAATTGTTCAGGAGTGGTTTGAGGTGGTTGAGAGGAGGCCATTCGTCCCATCAAGCTCGTTTGGGGAGAACTTAACTAATAGCTCAACAAACTTAATATTTCATGTTCAGTGTTTTTTTTCTCCACAAAAATGTAATGTTTTATGTAATCAGTAATAAGCAATTTTCATTACCAAAACACACTAGTAATTTAGGTGTTTAAGGCAGGAAAAGTGTCAAGCACACCACAAAAATGTCATTGGGTATAACTTTATTGGCCATATTTAAAATAAATAAAATAAGTAGCAAGCAGAACACAGGCTCTGTATACTGTATAATGATTTTATACAGATCCTTCCAGACACCATGTGAAACGTTAGAAACCGTACTTGCAAATGTTTCTAAACTTAAACTATAGTTGGGCGTTGGTTTTGTCAGGTCACAGTACACAGTGACAGCCTTACCCAGCATTGCGGCTTATAATCCATGCACGCGAATATACACATACATGCACTGATAAACGTGTCAGTACAGTTTTGCTGTTTACTTCTGTCTTTAAAAAGCATTCACTCTGTAACGCTAGTTTAACAGGAACAGATTAACCCATTTCTGCTGCCCTCCGTAGTGAGGCTATAGCTTGCTAACGTTGGTCAACCAATGTGAAAATACCAACTTTAGAAGAAAGTTGTGCCAGATACCACAGGACACCTTCAGAGGTCTTGTGGAGTTCATGCTTCGATGGGTCAGAGCTGTTTTGGCAGCATGAGGGAGACCTACACAATATTAGGCAGATGGTTTTAATGTTAAGGCTGATCGGTGTGTGTTTATATATGTATCTATTTATATATATATATTGTGTTTATTATTAGATGTGTTAAAAGTGAACAGAACACGCCAATTAACGATAAAATGCATCAACTCTGAACAAGCCGCGTTTGGGGTTTTTTCGTAAGTCTGCGCGTATGGCTGTCAGTGTGATGCGTGGATATGTAGGTGAGTGTCACATGAACAGTGCGTCGCTGTGGCGACCGGTCCTGCTCGTAACCCATGTGGACTTCTGGGGGGGCTGTCCTGCCCCGGTTAGCATGGCTGCTAATACCAGCCAGGGGGGCGGGGTGAGGAAGATGAGGGAGCTGCTGATTCGACAGCAGTATTTGGGTTTCCCTGCTGGGGGGCAGGTGTACGGGGTCGGGGCATCGTTTTGTGATATAATGCTATGCACTTTGAGATACTAAAAATTATATTCTCCCAAGGACAATCGTAATTAAGGCAAATCATTGTCCTGCTCAAGAGGATGGATCAAACGATCAGCTCCCTCCCTGATGGGGGGGACTTCATTAGTATTAATTGGTGCAGATTTCTTCTTTATAATGTGGGAATCGAGGAGCTCTGCTGATAAAACCAATTGAAATTGAATTGAGAGAGAGAGGAACATTAAAAGGGTGGGTTTACTGACAAACACCTGTACTGGGGGTGGGGGAGGTAAGGAGAAAGAAAGAAGCGTTTATAGAATGAGTGTTTGGGGGCAGGGTGTGACAGGAAGAGGCGGGCAGGGTGTGACAGGAAGGGGTGGGCAGGGTGTGACAGGAAGGGGCGGGCAGGGTGCGAGAGGAAGGGGCGGGCAGGGTGCGACAGGAAGGGGCGGGCAGGGTGGGAGAGGAAGGGGCGGGCAGGGTGTGACAGGAAGGGGCGGGCAGGGTGCGAGAGGAAGGGGCGGGCAGGGTGCGAGGGGAAGGGGCGGGCAGGGTGCGACGGGAAGGGGCGGGCAGGGTGCGAGAGGAAGGGGCGGGCAGGGTGCGACAGGAAGGGGCAGAGTGATTAATAGGCCGTGTAAGACAAGCATGCATGAGCTTATTTTGGCGGAGATGTTCAGAGGGACACAGGTGGCATGAAGACATTTATGCTGGAAACTAAGATATTGAAAGACGATATGCACAGAAAGGCTTCACTGTAGCAGCCACAGCCACTTGTTTGCAGGGTTAAGGGGGATGAGGGCTGTCAGCCAGCAGGCACAGCTCTCCTCTGTGCTGGGTTCTGGACGGCACTAAAGTGAGCTAGATGGACGTCCTCCACAGGCCGTCGTTAAGTGGACCTGCGGGGGGGCAGATAAATAAATCTCCACAGTAATGAAATGGAGAAAAGCACATGGATCACTTCCCTCAGGGCGGTGCTGGCCCCGTGCCGCGGGCCGTTAGCCCGGCTAGCTAGCCCCGTGCCGCGGGCCGTTAGCCCGGCTAGCTAGCCCCGTGCCGCGGGCCGTTAGCCCGGCTAGCTAGAGACATCGCTCCTTATTGGTTTTGGACAGGGTGCCCTGCTTCCCCTCACGCACGGGAGGATGTTGAGGTCATTTATGTGTCCCTTTTCTGTGGTGCAGCTAGCCTTTTGGCCATGTTGGTTTCGTGTGATGTCAGCGAGGCGCTCCACTTGGCTACTGTGCCGCACACGCCAGCGTTCCAGCCCATATTCTGCACCGCCGCGTGGGAAACATGAACAGCACCATCTGCTGGCCGAGCAGTGTAACAGTCACACCCCTCTCAGACATTAGGACGCTGTCCCTGCCCCCAGATTTATCTTCCTGTATCAGAAACTCATGAAATTCAGGATGTTGAGCTGCTTCTAACGATTATTCATTGGTCACTTCACTTAAAAACAAATGCTTAAAAATACGCAGCTCCAAAGAATTCCTGACATGACCATCTGAGAAGCATCTGGCTCATCTGAGCCCCCACCACCACCGCGGTCCAGTCCCGAGCCCCCCCCACCACCACCGCGGTCCAGTCCCGAGCCCCCCCCACCACCACCGCGGTCCAGTCCCGAGCCCCCCCCACCACCACCGCGGTCCAGTCCCGAGCCCCCACCACCACCGTGGTCCAGTCCCGAGCCCCCACCACCACCACTGCGGTCCAGTCCCGAGCCCCCACCACCACCACCGCGGTCCTGTCCCGAGCCCCCACCACCACCGCGGTCCAGTCCCGAGCCCCCACCACCACCGCGATCCAGTCCCGAGCCCCCACCACCACGCGATCCAGTCCTGAGCCCCCATCAGCCCTTGATATGTCCGGTTGCCCAGTGGTGTTGGAAAAATCAGTGCAAACATTTTTTGACGTTCCTTACATCCATCTCGGCTAATTCTTTGAAACCGCTTCTGGCACAATCGTACCTGCTCTGGTGGATGGGAAGGAGGCTTGTTTTTTGGCCGTCATCTCCTTACCAGGCAGGAGGGTTTTGCTTTTGAGTCATTATTTTTTAAACGGGACAGCTTTCCATTCCAAGTCCTTGAATATTAAGCGCGGCGTCTGGTTGCCCCAGGCTGCTGTCTGGTTGCCCGAGGCTGCTGTCTGGTTGCCCCAGGCTGATTCCGTAACGCCACTAAACCCTCGCAGGTTCTGCTGCAGCTTTCTGCCCCCTTTTCCTCCTGCTCTTTTTTGTTGTTTGCAGTGACCATGGCGACGGCCCCCCAGTCCCGGCTGCGTCTTTCCGCTGATCTGTCTCACAGGAATAATCTGTGTCCATCTCAACACCTTCCTGAAGGATCCCGTTAGATTTCAGCCCTTTTGGATGAGAAAGTTTGTCGGCTGCCACAGTGATGGCCCTTAGACACGGCCAGTTCAGTCAGGATCAGCCAGAATGTTTACTAAAAGCACAGCATGCCTTCATTAGGGTCTAAGCTGTTAACCTATGGCACAATATGCTTCTGGTATCTATATTACGTTTTGGGATTTGACTTTTATACATCCTGTAGGCTGTGGGTTTGAATCCTCTGTGTACGGAATTTGTGTATCCTTCCTGTGTATGTGAGTTTCCTTCCGTTGTCCACAATTAGTTCTCTAAATTCTCCATAGACAGTGTGTCTGTGTGTCTGTGCGCGTGTGCAAGTGAACCGGCATCCTGTTCAGGGCGTTTCCCTGCCTCGTCCTGTCTGGGACAGATGCTGGACCCCCTGTAACCCTCAACTGTACAACAAAGACTCCGTTGTGAGGACAGTGAGTCACCTCAGTGGGGGTTATGGGTAACTACTGAAGGTCTGGGCTTAAAATAAATTTAACTTTAAGCCTGGATAATAAATGGCAGTCAGTATTTCTCATGTCCACAGATATTTGTTTAGGAGTACAATGTCAGCCCTCAGAGGATAATTTAGCTGTGTTTAATGGCTGTTACTCTGTACGGACTGCCAGAGTTGAAGTGAAATTGCGCAAACAGGGAATGGCAACGTTCGTGGGCATGTAGGTTAAATGTTACAGGAAATTTATTTTAAAGCACTGTGCTGTTGTTCTGGCTTCTAAAATAGCTGCATAATTTGACTTTCTCACGGACTTCAGTAATTTAGCTAAACTAAAAAGGCAGTGTACAATTATAATTGAATGTGAAATAAACCAATTGCGGTGTTTCTGAATGCTGTCTGTGGAATATTGGGGAATAAGATGACTGTCTGTCGTTAGCAGTCCTGCCCTATTGGGACTGGGGGCTTGGGCCTTTCATGTAGATTTTCACAGTGGCTGGAATTTAGTTTCTGTGGGTGTCTCCTTCAGTAAAAGGAGGGACATTTGGTCTCCCGGGTGACAGCATGGTAAATAAACCTAATTGTTGCTGTATGTCTTGTCCTGATGGCCTCGGAGCAGGGCCCAGCCCGTCGATTGGCCATCGATCCTCTTCCCCAATCTTGGGCCGCCGTGGTATTTTCTGCGGCCGATTAGGCCTGTCCCAGCTTGGCTGATGGCCACGCTGTCCTTCAGACTGCCTTCCACGGCGACCGCTGTCATCCAGCAGACCGACGCCTTGGTCACGCCCCAAAACTGTGATCCTCTACTAGATATGAGGTTTTTTCAGCGCCACCCAATAGCGTCCTGAGTGTCTGTGTGCTACTAGACCAGATATTGTCTGTACATCGCGGCTAACGGCGCGATGTACAGACATGTGCTTCGTCGCGGCTGACGGCGGTCTGTGCCTCACTTTGACTGTGCACTGCTGCAGCCTGAGATGTCTGTGTTCTCAGTAGGCTGTGCGTGTCCCTCAGCCACTGCGGCCTTGTCTGAGTCCATCCTGCAATAACCAGGACCATCTGGCTGTATCAGACGGAGCTCTGCTTTTCCAGGATGCCCAGCAGAGGCCGGCCGGATGCCAGGAGCATGAGGAGGTTCCATTCAAATCGGTGGAGACACCTGATGCAGCGAGAGCTGAGCAGCGTACCGCCATGAAGCCGCTCTGTCGCGTCCAGCTGGCGGTCTGTGGTATTACACGTGTGCAGTTCTCTTGGTTTTCCTTCATAACAAAAGGAAGTAGGCATCGTGCTTCCTGGGTGCAGGGATTGGTGCAGAGGCTGACGGGTGGCTATACTAGCCAATGGGAGCCAGGTTCCCTACAGCTGAACCCATAAGCCGATTTGGATGTTTTTGTTTCCCTACATGAGCTCACTGATTGGCTAATTTGGGCCCAGCTTTAGCCAGCTGGTGTCTGTTGTCATTTAGGCCACAGTCTACTTTAGTCCCAGGCTCCGACCGGGACCTACAGGCCGCACAGGGATTGTGAAAGGTGTTAAAAATGGCTGAAGTTGAAGTGAAAGTGGTGTGCAATGACTTTGGGGCTGGTTCATGTCTTGGTTACGCCCGTCCTGTAACCAGGTAATGGAACCTGGCCTGGGTGATCTTGCTCTGAGGTGGCTGACTCTGATTCTGATTCTGTGCGGCTGCGTTAGTATTTTACTCCTGGGTTTTGTTCACAGGCCAGTGTGTGGATGAGCAGGTTAGGAATCCCAGAGTCAGCAGAGTGATGTCACCATTGGGCCCCTTGAGGGTGGCCCTTAACCCCAGTTGCTCCAGTGACTGCCTGACCCTGCCTTATCAGCTGTTCATCACTTTGGATAAAAGAATCTGTTTAATAAATAAAATGTAAATGGTTGCCAGCATTGTCACCAGCTTTGTGGTTTTGGTGCCGCCATTTTGTTTCTGGGTCTTTAGTTCTACTTGGCTGGCATCTCATCTTGAGTTTATTAGTCCTAGTAGGCTGATGCCTTGTTCCTGGGTTCACGGTCTCGATTATTCTTATTCCTGGGTTCGCGGTCATGATTATTCTTGTTCCTGGGTTCACGGTCACGATTATTCTTGTTCCTGGGTTCGCGGTCTCGATTAGGATTCTGCAGCTGGTGCACCGGCCACCTGCCTTCTTGTTCATTGTCGTTATCTTGTTGTGTTTCAGCCCCACTTCCTGTTTCCTGGGTCCTGCTTCCTGTTTCTGGAATTCTAGCCCTCTGCACTTGAGTCTGCCTGTTATCGCACCATCCAGTCGGCAGGCCTGGTCCCGCTGGTTACTGGTTTCCTGTGGTGTGCTGTTCCATTTGTCTCAGGAACCAGTGGGCAGAAAACCTGGCATTGTGGATAGATGGCCCAGTTTGGGGTGCTCCGTTCTGGTCTCTGGTTGATCCAATAAATGTATTTTTAACCGAGTCCCTGTCTTGTTATAGTTAATGTCTTCTGATCTCAGGATACTGGTGAGTAAGATGACGCTTTTGCAGAAGAGTCATGAAAATATGAATGATGCTGTTGTATCGTGACTTTGGCCTCAGGCAAAGGGTCACTCAGAGTTCAGAGGTCGTCCTGGACTTTCAAACCCCTGCTGTGGGCTTCAGTGCTCACCTCACACCCATACAGTGCCCCCTCTGCTCTCATTTTTTTCTTTTCTCTTTTTACCTCATTTTTTCCTCTCTTTTTATCTCTTGCTCTCTGTCACCTGATCTTACCTCTTCCTCTTTTTTTTATCTCCCATCCTCTCCCCCTCTCTCAGTCACTCTGTCCTCTTTCTCTCCCTCCATCTTTGCCCCCCCCCCATCACTGCCTCTTCTCTGCTGTCCCCCCCACCCCCCACCCTTCCTCCTGCCCTCCGCTTCTCATTCCCACGTTCGCTCCAAAGGTGCGGCCTGGTTGGACGGTTTTATTTTTGAGTCTGCACTCTCTCCCTGTGTCAGGGGTGGTAATTTCACACCCAGCCGCCGAGCTGACCTGAATATCACATGGCCCCGTCGGCCAGGGAGATCACTGCCGTGTGTGCTCGAGAGAGAGAGAGGGAGAAAGGGAGGGGGAGAGGGGGAGAGGGGGAGAGAGAGAGGGAGAGAGAGACCCTCCAAATACTGAAGCACTAGTGTCCAAGTACAAAGCTGTGTCCAGATTACAGCTTATCGCTTCATTTTTAACCCGACGTCTTCCAGTCACATCATTAGGGAAACGATGAATGCATCGTTGAATGTGAGGCTGCCTCTGCAAAAATGTCCACTTTCTGGGGGTCCCCAGGACCGGGTCCAGAAACACTGCTTTAAAGGGACCCACAGTTTAGTCCTGCGGCTGTTAACTCGCACATTAATTCGCTTTGTCGGGAGCGTGTACTGATGGCTAGGGGTTTATTAAAATGTGATAAGCTGCATGCGTGTTGAATCTTCGAACCTGCGGATTTTTGGACACGGTCTGCTTCTGTCGGAAGGCAGACAGAAGGCCAGCTTGCTGGCAGCCCCTGCTAGTCCATCTGTCTGGAGCCGGGCCTGAACCCGCAGGCCACGGATGCCAGCCCGCTAAACGGGAGAGTTAATTATTCCGGGGGTGGAGTCTCCGCCCAGCGGGGCAGAAGTCCGGCCCACTTCGGGTCTGAGAATCGGGTCCGGTGCATGATCATGGGCCATGCTCTGCTCCATGGCTCCCCCTGGTGTCCTGTGTGAATCATTGTTTTTTTTTTGTTGCCTTGGACTGAAATGAAAGGCTTCCTTTCTTGGGGTGTTAATGGTGGCTTGACAGAGAAAGGCGGTCTGTCCTTTAGCCCCTGAACCCCTGCCCCCGGAGTTATCCTGTTGAAGTATCGCCCTGTTTCGGTTTCTTTCAAAAACCCTTGAAGAAAATGGTCTTCTGTCACCAGAGTGGCATGATACGGGATCCGCCCATCCTCAGTGACCTCATATCGGCAGGGGAGCAACACCTGGCACGCCCAGTAGGGAGCGACAAACCATAATGGGCCACTCACACAAGCAAACTTCGTGACTCGCCCCTCTTGGTTAAGGGTACAGACTTGTAACTTTTGTCTGCCAGTTCAAATCCCTGGGTCTGCTGTTGTACCATTGGATAGCAGTTCAGATGGATGGAAGTGGCTTTGGGTAATAGGGTCAGCCAGTCTGTATCTTGAGATTTTTGGTGATCTCTTTCTCTTTTCTCAGGTATTGTTTCATCGTTGCCCTGGGGTACCTCAGCCTCTGCCAGATCACGCGGGTCTACGTCTTCGACTACGGCATGTACTCCGCTGACTTCACTGGGTAAGCCCCCCCAGCCGCCCACCCCCCAGTGTTGGACTCTCGCGTCTAATTAGCTCATGCTTGGATTTATAATTGGAACTGTGTAGAATTTGAAAGCTGCAGTTGGCGGGGTTTGTTGTGCTGTCAATCACCCAAAGAGGACCAATGATGTGGCCGAAGGAAGGCGGGCTAACCAATCGGCAATTGACAGCGTACCATACACCCGCCCACTGTAGGTTTTCAAGTCAGTATCTGTGATGTGTTGGAAGGTAAGTTGACTGGATGGAGGTCCTTACATTCTTTGGGGTGTCGGTAGAGCTGACTGGTACCTCTGGGATGGCTGGTCACTGGGTATCTTGGGACAACGAGAGGCCTCGTCCAGCATTTCACAATCCAGTCTGAACAACCTTCCACCACAAGCTGTACAGACTCGCCCAGTGACATTTGCTAGGACTCCCCAGTCCTCCCCAGCTAATAGGGGCGGCATTTGCTGGCCCCCAGAGCGGCCGGGCCTATCGACGACCCCCTGGAGTGTCCGGTCTATGACAGCTGTGTGCTGTCATCAGCGCCTTTTCATTTCGGGCAGCAGCAACGCGGAATGCACTCTGGAAAGGTCAGAGCCGTATGGATTTTAGCGCTGTGATATCTGATCCAGTGTGAATCTCGATTTTAACAGTGAGAAGGTTCCTGCCATTATAATGTCTGTGCGGCAGATTTCAATGTGGGTTAATATGAGCGGCGCTGATGAGTTTTTTTTCGGACTGGTGAACTATGGAGGGGGAGGGGCCATTATCGAAAACCGTGCTCTGCTCAAACCTGCTTGGAATCACGACTCCAGGGACTCACTCAATCCACTAGGACAGTGTTTCCAGTCCCCAGTTTTATCGAACCCAGTGGGGAAATTCCCTTTTTGCTTCTGATGCTGCGAAACCTCCTATCAGACAGCAGGGGGTTGAAGAATTGTTGGCTGGGGAGGGTCAGGCCCTGAATTATAAAATGAACCTTGTTACAGTGGTTAAGTTGTAAGTTTGCTAGTTGGTCACTGTGTCTGTGTGTTTCTTCCTTCTCTGATAGCCCCATGATGGTTATCACGCAGAAGATCACCAGCCTGGCTTTCGAGATTCACGACGGTGAGGAAGACTCAGTGGGGGCCACCGGGTCCATGGGGGGGGGGGCTCCTCATCTTAGCCCGTTTGGAAAGCACCCCCAGATTCACCGCGGCTGGGGGGACCAGTGTCAGTACAGCCCTTGGACCTGAGGCTTGTGACAGAGACGTTCTCTTTGCGAAGGTTATTTTAGCGGAAGCCTGGAATGCAGCAGCTAATGATTCATTTTTGTCTAAATACCGTTAAAAGTTTTTACTGCTGTTTTGCAGGCTGGTTGACTAATGACAGAAGCCAGGCCCATAATTCACATGAAGGCATTCAAAGATTCAAAAGCTTCATTGTCACTGGTATGAATACAAGTACAATGAACCGTTTTTGTAGCTTCCTGCGACTTAAACAACACATAACAATGAAAAACAATGCAAAGCAATAACAGAATAGTGAACAATAACATGCTACATACAGACAATAGGTGCAATATGTGATCAGTATGTAATAACATATATAAAGAGTGCAGAATGCAGGTGAAAACTGGAAATGGGAAAGTGAGTTAAAATTGGATGCTAACTGTAAAAAATATAGTTTGAAAAGCCCCATTGTGATTCAGGGCATAATTCATACAGAGGGGCCAAACTTATCATCAACCAATGATATGCTTGGGATCGATGAGTGATGGATGAGGAGGCTCTATGGGGGCCAATCAGCTTTCAGCTTGGCCCGGTGCCCCTTGGCCCCACCCCTGTACCTGGTCCTGTCTATCGCTAGCGGAAGGTGTGACTCATTCAGTGACACAAACGATGGAGGAAAAAAAAAATGACATGGATTATCCTTGGGGTCAGAATATAACCTGTCTGATCCCCTTTGTTAATGTTCCTTCTCGTAATGTCAGGGATTGGAGCTCCTAGCTCTGCTGCTGTCGCAGTCACGCCTTTCTCTCTCACACCTGGTGGATCCCGTGGTTTGCCTCCCAGTGCACCCTGCTACTTCCTGTCTGGTTATTTCTGAATCATCCTCTCTTCTCCGCGGGGCTCTAAAAGCATCCGCCACAGAGTGACTGCGGCCAACAAGGTCGCTCTAGAGGAACTCGTAAGGACTCGCATTCAGAGACGTGTTGGGGGAATACTGCCTGAAAGAACAATCTGGAACTCTGACACTCTTGGAAGCGAAATAAAGATGTTGCTCGCATTAATATAGTTTAATTTCATTTAATTTACTACTGCATACCCGGCATCCGGCGGCACATCCCTGCACTCTCCTCCTCCAATGATGTCTTAACATTCGCCGCCACAAGGAGGCGCTGTGTTTCAGAGGGCAGCACTGCATCTGGACCAGTCAGGTCATGCTTGGCATAAAAGGCTGCGCCATTTCGTTGCAGCAGGCCGAAGCAGGGTGCATTTTGACCCCCCCTCCCCCCCAAGGAGTTCTCAGTAATGCGGTTTGATTAACAGGCTGATCTCATTATCAGCACAACAGTTGTGATAAACATGGAATTATCCAGACCGTCTCCTTCAGCACGGCCGCTTAGATGCATCTGAGGCGGCAGAAGCCTAGCGGCAGGGCCAGCGGACGGATTATTCTAGAATTATGCGTAGGAATTGGAGCCAAGCAATAGACGCTGTTTTTCAGCCGTCTTGAAGATGTCAGTTTTTTTGCTGGCGGGACACTTAAATAAATTACATCATCACATTATTTCATGTAGTGTTTTCTGCGCGGGCAATTTTAGGATTTTTTTAAGGTAGGGGGCACAATTCATACAGAGGGGCCGACCTTTTCATTAGCCAATGATATGCTATGAATTGGTAAGTGACCAGGGAGGGGGCACTTCAGGGTCAATCAGCTTTCAGCTAGGGCCTGTGGCCCCGCCCCCTGTATATACCCCTGTGTGTCTGGTCATTTCATGTTAGGAGTGATCTCTCGGAGCAGAGAACTGTCGGAACTGTCACCTGGAATGGTTCAGATACAGGCGTGTTCCCTGCTCCGGCTCCTTCCCTCATTGTCTGTGAGCAGCCTGAGTCATGGTCTGTTAAAGGTGTTGAGACTCACTTTCGATATGTGACTTAATATATCTTAAGAGAAGACTCAAGATTACATTAAAAAATATCAGAAGTCTGGGTCTGCCTCTTCAGATTTTTATGTTAATCTCGCATACTGTCCCATGCACATTTGAATCAGAGTGTTAGGTGTTCTCTTTTAGTGCCCTTGTCCTAAACTATTGCTCCAAAGCAGACAGAAAGAATCCATCCAACCATCCATCCTATCACTTATCCATTATTTGGTTTATATGAGCCTGGATTCTGTCCCAGGAAGCACAGGGCACAGAGCAGGGGGACACCCTGGACGGGATGCCAGTCCATCACAGGGCACAGGGCCGGGGGACACCCTGGGCGGGATGCCAGTCCATCACAGGGCAGGGGGACACCCTGGACGGGATGCCAGTCCATCACAGGGCACAGGACAGGGGGACACCGTGGACGGGATGCCAGTCTATCACAGGGCACAGGGCAGGGGGACACCGTGGACGGGATGCCAGTCTATCACAGGGCACAGGACAGGGGGACACCGTGGACGGGATGCCAGTTCATCACAGGGCACAGGACAGGGGGACACCGTGGACGGGATGCCAGTCCATCACAGGGCACAGGACAGGGGGACACCCTGGACGGGATGCCAGTCCATCACAGGGCACAGGACAGGGGGACACCGTGGACGGGATGCCAGTCCATCACAGGGCACAGGACAGGGGGACACCGTGGACGGGATGCCAGTCTATCACAGGGCACAGGGCAGGGGGACACCCTGGGCGGGATGCCAGTCCATCACAGGGCAGGGGGACACCCTGGACGGGATGCCAGTCCATCACAGGGCACAGGACAGGGGGACACCGTGGACGGGATGCCAGTCTATCACAGGGCACAGGGCAGGGGGACACCGTGGACGGGATGCCAGTCTATCACAGGGCACAGGGCAGGGGGACACCGTGGACGGGATGCCAGTCCATCACAGGGCACAGGACAGGGGGACACCGTGGAGCATTTACAATTATCCCAAAATTTCCAATGTTCCACCAAGGCAAGTCCTTTTTAGATGGTGTATCCAGTGCCACTGTAATAGTTATGGGGTTTTGGTTTGCAGTTGGAGGGAACATCTACTTTACTGTAGCTGGAACTCTGTAAATCCTGCCTTGAGCTGGTTAATCATGGTACATGGTACATGGTACATTCAGATTTTCAGATGTTGGGGCAAGGGATTGCCTTCCATTCTCCCAGGGTTCCGTGCCGGTCCATTGAGTAACCACGGCGACCGGGGCTGACCACACGACTGTGTCCTCTCTGTGTTCCGCAGGGATGACGGTCAAAGAGGAGATGCTCACTGCCAGCCAGAGATGCTTTGCCGTAAGGTATGTTCCGAAGGTATGTGTGCGGCCCCTGGGGGGGCGGAGGGGCACTGTATGCCAAGCGTATTGGGATGGGGGGTGGTTATGGGAGATGACATCATCTCATCGGCATGGCTCAGCAGTTTTTTTTGGCCAGTGGCATTAGAGAGAGTTTGATGTTGGGGAGGACAAAGTTTAAATATGAAGGTCTGTTTACATACTGGGGGGGGGGTGCTTGCCCTTTTCCACCCCCTGTACTGTACATTTTCCCTACACTCTAACCTAACAAAGTGGTGGCGAACAGAACCTTGTATCTTCCAGAAACAAAAGCTCCTTTTTTCATTCTGTGAACGTGAACGGGGTGCTATGTTGTAAATACACGCTGCCGTGCGTCACGTTGACTAAAGACTTGCTGTTCCCTTTCAGCTGAAAAAGCTTTTTTTTTCCCCCTCCATCTCGAATGACCATCTTGCATTTTCTTTTGAGTTTCGTCCAGTCTGTGGATTATTCGCATTATTCTCGTTGTTCAGAGAGACTCTGCGAGACAGCCTTAGTAAATATTTTGTGCTATTTTAAACCCAGATAGATGCCAGGCTCTGCAAATTGGGCATATTCGGCAGATATTAGCATAAAACATAAACACAGGATTTGAATCGTGGTAAGTACAGAGGGAACCCGGCGGTACGCTGAGGGATTCCCCGCCGTTTCCAGGGCAACGGCACATTCACGCAGCCGTGTGATCGGTGTCTAAGCCAGAAGAAGCTGGGTAATCCACACAAGGCAATGAGACACCCGTAAGAATCACTAAGATGTTTTTTTTTTTTAAGTTGGAAACGGTCCAAACACCAAGGCCTGCAACATCTTGGTACTGATGTTTAGGAATGCGTCAAAAACGTATGTTAATCTGCTTGGCTAGAGGACTGTGCTATCACTGTTACACAGTTTATATTTCAAGTCAACGTCAAATCCAAGTATCTTCATTGTCATCTTCAGTTATATGATGCATGGGGTCATACACAGATCACATTACGATCTTGTCAGCCATAGGGCAAGACAGTGATAGAAAATTAAATCTGAAAGGTAAATACAGTTTAAACACGACGTACTGAAAAATGGGCTTAAGATAAAGAGAAGAATACAATAAAAGTTTTTAACATAGTTAAACAAATGGGCATTGAGTTGCATTTGCAGTTTCTGAATGACAGAAAGGTGCAGTAATAGGTTTTAGTTACAGTATTTAAAATGTGCAATGATACAGAAAAGTTCCAAGAGAGCGTGTTGGTCTCTACGCAGCATGAAGTAGTTATAGGAACGTCTGGGTGTCTGAGAGGAACCTTTTGGGGCGTCTAGCCTTGGCCAGTGAGCGTCCAGTAACATTAGAATAAGCAACCAATGAATATTTCTGCAGCCGTACCTCAGAGGATGAAGGAGGATGACAGATGACGCCGGTTTGGAGTCCCGCGTGTGGGAGGACTCTTGATTTCACGACGTCTTTTTTAGACCCAAGGATTCAAAAGGTGGTCTCTAGAAGTCATGCTGCAGTGCGGCGTGGCTGCTGTAAATCTCACAGCATTATCCCAAAAGTCAACGGTTCCCCTGGCAGGGCTGTTAGCATAATGAAAATTCCTGTAAATATTAAACTACCCCCCAAAGCGGTCGCCTGGATTTAAAAGGCATGTCATACTTGGTCTGTGTATGTTCACTGCATCTTCTGAGGTTTTCTTCTTACGATTTTTTTTCTTCTTCAATGAAAGCCTTCGCTCGTCGCTCAGTCTGCCTACCGCATGCCGTCCGAGTAATGGCTCCCTCTTGGCGTTGACAGGAGGGTCCCAAGCCTGCTGGAATATTTGAGCTATAACTGCAATTTTATGGGGATCCTGGCGGGACCCACATGTTCCTACAACGACTACATCGCCTTTATCGAAGGCACCGCCTACCACCTCAAGCAGCTAGAGTCCAACGGGAAGGAGAACGGGAAGTACAAGCAGAGGGACCCCTCACCTAAGGTACCGTGCTGGGCACACAGATGCTGGATCGTGTTTCATGATAGCCACACTTTTCAAAAGCACGATGGATTTTATATTGTGTGCTAACCTTTAGCCGCATGCTAACATTTAGCCGCATGCTAATGTCTAGTTGCACGCTAGCTAGCTTGATGTTGCGCATTTTGCGCTAACCTTTAGCCGCTGGCTAGCATGGTTCGTGATTTGCACGTGTGAGCTGGGGATATAAGAGCATGTCGTGTGTGATGTTCAACTGGGCCATGCATTACTAGTTGCTTAGCGTGTTGAGCTGTGTCTCTCAGAGCTCGAGCTTTTAGCTTGGCTCCGATCAGTTTCTGTCCTGGAACATCCCAATCCTCGTGAGTCATACCGGCATGTGACACTCGATTGCCGCATCTCATTGCATCTCATCGCATGGCATTGCAGCGCCGGATCTTCCCCCCTACCGCTTCCTTCAGGGTCGCCTGGCAGTCCTGGCATTTTCCTGAACCAGAGCTCCCTCCCTTATCTGACTGGGACTTTTGCCAGTTGCAGCCTTTAGTAGTTTTATGGGCATCTTTAAAAAATAATCACCAGCTTGAGTCGCAGGCCTGTAGGAGGCCTGTTTGGGATGAAGAAACACAGTTCCTCAGTTTGTTTTGATAAACGCAGGGGGAGAAAAACTAATCCAAGTGCACAGAGGATTTGTATTAACATTGCTCTTGAATTCTCAGCTCCAGACACGCAAAAAGCCAAAAGAAATTGGCTGGTACTGTTTCAAGATTAATTACAGTAAAATATAACGAGTATGGTTGGAAACCCGGTGCTTTCTCAGTTCCTGGAAACCAGCTATTTTGGTTTTTTCATTGCTCAGCACACTAATTAAATTGAATCACTTTCTTATTTTGAACTGAATCATTCGCTTATTTTCCCATGAATGTTTCCATGTTTTGGGGTGATTTCATTTTCCGTGATGGCACAAACACACCCTGCTATTGTGCCGGTGCGATTTTCACGTCCTCCACGTAGCGAGAGCGCGAAAACCACCCGAAGGCCGCCTGTCCAGCCCCTGAGACGAGCTCGTCTTCCTCCCACAGAAGGATGTGATCTATAAGCTGTGCGTCTGTGCTGCGTCGCTGCTGGTCTACCTGTCCGTCTTCCGGGTGTGTTCCGTGGAGCGCAACATCCAGGACGACTTCATCGCCAGCACGCCCTTCTACCTGCAGGTTGGCTACCTCTACCTGTCCATGTTGGCCACCAGACCGAAGTACTACTTCGTCTGGACTCTCGGTAAGCTATAGGGTTTCCCTCGATTCAGCCATTTTCGTGTAAATTTTTCACACTTCAAAATTGTACGTATTTTTCATGCAGGGGCGGAGTTTTGTTTAAAGCAGCAGGCAACAATGTGGGATTTGTCTAATGTGAAGACATTTAAGTATGATCCAGAGCAACTTTTTCGGTACATACTACCTTTGATTGTTGCAGAGCAGCAAGTGTTTCCCCTCATGACCCCACGTCGTAATTACCTAGAGCTAGCTACCAAAATCTGGAGGACCAGATGACCCCCCCCCCATCCTCCCATGCTACATTAGGTGTCTGTCGGCAAAGAGGCCCAGCAAATGCTAATCAGCTCGCGTTTTGTCAGAGGGGTTGGACTACTGACGTCCTCTTATGCGCATTGCTCTATAGTGACACCTACTTTGCAAAGAGTGTTATTGAACCAACAGGCTCCTCTAAGCATGTGGGTCAGTGGAGCCAGTAGCCCACAGTGCAGTGGCTGGGGGATTATGGGGGATTGCCTCAAGTCCAGTTCTGCATTTCAAACTGTTCTGTTAATTGTCAGGAAAATGTGCAAATATTTGGCCAGCAACAGGGATGGCAACTGTACAGTACCCTTAGGATAGATTTGATAGATTGAGAAAACAAAATAGCTTACCAGATTAATTAATAATTCCTTAACTAATTTGTGCAGGAAAAGTATTTGATGGCAAAATCAGCTGCTTTTCAGGTCTTGCAACTAGACCCAAGATAGTTTTCTTGTCATCTTCTGCCCCCATGTGGCTGTAAAGAGAACTGTCCCAAAAGCAGCCTTTAAGCAGTAGTTGAGGTAATTATGCTCACTATCATTCACTAAATGAATTACGGAAGCGTGATATCTCGTGATTTTATACTCCTCTCTCTCGAGGAGTAAAAAGGAAGCTAGATTCTGAAAAGCATTAATTTAGTTACTTATTATAAAAATGCTGATATCCTAGTTAACGTGAAGGTACACAGATTTGTGTATCGCTTATTATTGGCTGCTCGTATCCCTAGAGGTGTTGTCCTCATTAACACAACATGATCCAGCACAGATAACTTGCTATGCCGTAACTCTGTGGTCCTTGTTCTCGGACAGCTGACGCCATCAACAACGCTGCTGGATTCGGGTTTAATGGCTACGCCAAGGACGGCACTCCCAGATGGGACTTGATATCTAATCTGAGGATACTGGACATAGAGGTTAGCAGGTTACATAGAGGTTAGCAGGTAAAGCATGAGGCCTCGTCACGCGACAGCAGCGCTAACAGACGTGCTCTCCCCGATTTCCAGTTCGCCACCAGCTTCAAGATGTTCCTCGACAACTGGAATATCCAGACGGCACTTTGGCTCAAAAGGTAAATAAGTCATATGTTTGTTTTTCAGACATACCTGAGAGTCAATGAAATAGGTAGCTCTAGTTTGGCATTTCAGTAATGTTCAGTGAGGCTGTTGGCACTGTTACCATTGCTGACATATGCCAAATAAATCAAATAAATGATTAGTAGCACATGTTTCTTTTTGGTTTGTATCTTTCGTCATGCTGTGGGTGAGGGTCACTTGCTGGGACCCTGGTCACACCCGTATTATTTCATGCATGTGTGTGAAATGTCAGTTCTGACTGTTTCTGTGTGCTAACTACTCATTTGTCATTGACTGCTTTAGCTGTTTGCTGATTTGCTAGTGGCTGTGTAAGCTGGTTGCTGATTTGTTAGTGGCTGTGTAAGCTGGTTGCTGATTTGTTAGTGGCTGTGTAAGCTGGTTGCTGATTTGTTAGCGGTTACGAAAGCTGCTTTCTGATTTGCTAGTGGCTGTGTAAGCTGGTTGCTGATTTGTTAGCGGTTATGTAAGCTGCTTTCTGATTTGTTAGTGGCTGTGTACGCAAAAATGTTTTTTTTATATGTGGGGCTTGATGCGAATGGGAATACACTCTCCCCACAGGGTTTGTTACGAGCGCTGTCCCTACAACCCGACGGTGGCCACCTTCCTGCTGTCGGCCATTTGGCACGGCGTGTATCCCGGCTACTACCTCACCTTCCTAACGGGCATCCTAATGACCCTGGCAGCGCGCGCCGTGAGTGGCTCCTTACCTGTCGAAGTTACGCGCTAAAAATATTACCACATTACTGACTGAAATATCACACACTCAAAATGGTGAAAACAGATTAATAGAAAAATTAAGATTAATACAAAGAATGCAGCGCATCTGCGAACACTGCTTTACAGAAAGTCGGAATTATGCAAATTAAGCTTATTTTAAGATTCAAAACCGTTTGAGAGCAGGACCTTCAGATGGCTGCAGCCCTCAGATATCCCTGTTCTTGTGCAGCCTTTCTTTGGGGACAGGGGATGCAGACCCTTTGTAAGAATGCTTCATTTCTCAGGCCTCACATCTGTTTAAAAAGAGCCTGCCTTTGATTTGGATCAGATCGGCACCTGCGTTACTCAGATCTGTGGTGATCAAGTCCCAGAAGCCATCCGGCTCGGCCAGACGTGACATCTGAGTCACAGTAATGCAAACGATCCGGAAAATCCCTTAAGATATCCGATATTGGATACTTGGATATTGAAACAATAAAGAAATATGTTTTGAAATGACTAAATTAGACAAGCCCAGCCATGTTATCAGACGTGTTCGAAACTTACAGCGGTAGTTTCTTATTTAAAAATGAACCTTCCGGGATAGGGTCTGGACCCCCTCCGCCGTGCATGGCTAAAGAAAATGGATGGATTGATTTAAAAATAAGCTTGCTTATTTATTTATGTCTGTCTGTCTATCTATCATTTCTGTTTTCCTTGTGTATCGGTCAGACCGTATGTTTTCGTGATGGTCCCGAGTGACATGCGGGCACCCATGCCATCCTTGTCTCTCCCGTAATGTCCAGACATGTGACAAGAGCTGCCTTTTGGCCTGTCGCACCTTGACTTGACCCCAGACTGGCTTTTCACCTGAAGCTGAAGGTTCAGACGTAACTGAAGCTGCATTATATTTCAGAGCTAATCAGACATTTTTATCCTGAGCAACTTGCATTCCTTGAAATGTGCTGTTTTTGATGTCTTACTGAAGCTGATTTATCTGGGTATAACATGTTTTCACTGTCCCTGAGTGTCACATTAACAGCTGCCAAAATTAGACAATTCGTCGTTTGTCATTGCGAGTGCGCTGAAGTGACTCCCCCTGATTTATCTGGGCCCCCTTTCCAGGTGCGGCACAACCTGAGACGGCACTTCCAGGGGTCCGCCTCGCTGAAGCTGGCCTATGACATCATCACGTGGGTAGCGACACAGATCGCAATATGCTACACGGTGGTGCCCTTTGTCCTGCTGGCCGTGAGCCCTTCGCTAAAATTCTACAGGTGAGGAAAGACCCCATGCTGGGTGGAGGTGGGGGGGGGGAGGAAGGTTTTGTGGGAGTCGTTGCTGAGGGGCATATTGAGGGGCGGGTCCACAGGGGCACTGGCCTCAGCTTAAAGCTGATTGGCCCGGCTTCTGTCACTCACCGATTCAAAACATATCATTGGCTAATAATGAAGATGGCCCCTCTGTATGAATTATGGCTCCTCTTTAATAAATTCTAGAATCCTTCCCTGCAGTGGCAAACTTTTTCTTATATAGCCTTGCTCACCAGCCGAATCTTTAATTTATGGTGTGGGAATGTGGTGCTTCTCCCATTTGAGTAACTCAGCTACCGATCTATAACGATGCAGATTTACTGCCCTCAGAAGGGCTGTTTACTGCCTGACATAAAAATTGACTTTACTCAGCCAGCGTCCTTTGAGCAAAACAAGAGCCATGTTTTTCTGTCATTCCAAAGACGCATGGCATAAGTAAAGCTATGTGAACGCCCCCTAGAGTCAAAGCCCTGTAATCGCACCACTGTGATGTTTCTTTACTCAACAGCTACATTTGTACATTGGTCTTTGGGTGCCATGTGGTGGGGAGTTGTCAGTGAGGTGTCTTTGCTGCCCAAAACCTGACTGTTAAAGTTTCATAACTGTACTGTATTGGCTCATTTCATGATAATGTATCAATTTCAAACTGAACAGAGGTTTTCTTGAACCAGGCTTAATTAAACTGAACTCCACACCAGAGGCTGGCTAGCTTGAGGCCTTGGTGTCATTCTGAGTTTGAAGGTTTTTAGTCCTAGAGCACCTGCCTTCTATATAAATATGCAAATTTCCTGCAGCTTTGGCAGAGGCAGCTCATTGGTCAGTGGAATGTTTGACCTTGTAGGCCCCTCCTCCCTTTCATTGTGATAGGTCGTGGTACTTCTGCATCCACATCATATGCCTCCTCCTGGTGGCCACCATGCCAGTGAAGCCCAGGCACCTGCGGCCGAAGGACACTTCCGAGGGGCCCGCCCCACCTCAGACAGAGGCCCTCAGGAGCCACCCCGCCATGGACAGCAACAGCAACCAGAAGCTGAAGACCACATGAAGCGGGGTTGGGGTAGGGGGGAGGGCACCCAGCAGGGGGAGTGAGGGCTGGGGGCTGGGGGGGGGGGCGTCTGTCCGTCCACTGATCGGCTTGCTAGCCTTCGGAACGCCGGGATGCTCAGTATGGGGGCGGTACTCCTCTCGCAAAACGGAGAGATTGGAAAAAAAAAAGACGGAAGAGAGGAGAGTCGAAGAGAGAAGCTATAAAACCAGGATCGACCTTCCGGTACCATCGACGAAAGCTGCCGTAGCGTTCGGCCCGAACCCGGCACAGCACTGGGACAGAGCGCATGAAGCGCCACGAATTTAACAAGTAATAATAACGCTGAACTTCGGAAGGGTCTAATCCAGACACTGGGATGCCGGGGAATCGCTAAACACTAAAAGACTTTCTTAAATTTAAGAATTAAAGTTTGCCTTAAACCCTCTATCTAATCAGTGGGTTCTCAGACAGAGAGTTTGGGAACGCCAGTTTTGGGGAGAGGGGGCGGTGGTGGTGAGATGGGGGGGGGGGGGGTTCGGGTACTGACCTGTCTGCAGATCACTGTATTTGGAGGGTTTCAGTCGTCGTGAACATTTGTTCTCCACATCAGAGAGGCTTTGAAGGAGAACGACGTAAATGCAGCAGCGTGACGGATGCCGATATCGTCAGCTAAGCCATAGGTCACTCCGATAGCCACCGTTGGATGTTTTTTAATTTTCTTCAGATCATGGGTGTTTTTTGTCTGTCAGGTAATATGGGGAGCAGGGAACCATGAAAGTCAAAGGGAGCGAATCACTATTTAGTAATGGGTTTTGCTTTATCCATTTAAATTTCTTTTTTTTTTGGGGGGGGGGCGGGCATGTGTATTTCTTTGGCACGTATCTGGCCATGACCTCACGCCTTGCTGGCCTTTCCGGTCTCGGCTGATGGGAGGTTCAACTCTGCCAAAGAAAATTTTCCGAAGCGGCCGGAAGCTGTTGGTGGATGTTGTCAGCGGAGGACAGGGCTCCATCCTTTCATGAGGGGGTGTCTGGATTGCACTACACGATTGCACTATGTGGGGCAGAGTCCTGCACGGGTCCACTTTTGGAGACCCGCACCCGCACAGTACAGCACCGCACCCGCCCGTGCACCCGTGATTATTTCAAAGTTAAATCCGCACCCGCCTGGGCCCGTTAACATCCCACTCATTACCCGCCCGTACCCGTGATAAATTACACACAATTATTTTTTGTATGCACCTCTCAACGCGACAAGCGCTAGCCCTACATGAGTTTTGAAATGAAACGAAAAAGTCCGTTTAACACAAAATCAAATCAGATAGATCTAAGCTATCCATACTGTGACGAGCGTGAAAGAGTGAACACGACGACACACTCCAGCAAGGATTCAGACGTGTATGTGAATGTTTGTCGAGGCGGTTATCTAATGGTGCGTTCGTTTTTCTCTCGGAACTTGGAAATTCCGAGTTAAGTGACATCACGTCCGACAATCTCCCGTTCGAGCTACCACATCTCGGAGCAAACATGGCTGCCTCCATGAACACGCTGCTGTGTGTTGTTGCTTTATATTTTAGCAGATTTGGAGTGAGATTATTTCTTCTGAGAGACACGAACTAATCAAACCACATTTAAAGCTTGATAAAATATTTTAGCACATTCATAGCGATATTCTTTTTTCGAGAGGCAAACAAAGTACAAACAAACCAAAGACACTAACAAGTCTGGTAAAAATCTGATATTGCATGATAGGATACTGTTTACGGTCATGATATGGTATTCTCTAAATCAAACATGTGCAGTTACATTTATAACTATTAATAAATTTAACAAAATAAACATTTTTAATGATTTATCAAATAGAATTACTGTGGAGTGTGTAAGCCGCCATGTTGAAATTACGTCACAGGGGCAACTCAGACAACAAAATCTTGTCAGACATCAACGTCATAAAAGAGGCGTGTTTACGACGGGAAGTGGCGTTTTTCGTGACGTTTCATGACGTTTTCATCCGAGTGCCGACTTGGAGAGAAATAATTGAAAGCACCATAAGGTCCCCCGACATACTGAACATGCTGTGATGATGACAATTTGTACATGAGTCTAATACATAGATATTTTCGCTTATATGTTATTTTTGCAGGCTACAATACTGTTTTGATTGACCTGCTACCCGCCCGTGTGTAATGAATTACCCACCCGTAAAATTCCAGAACATTAAAATCCGCCTGTTTCAGCAACTATCTGCGGGTACCCGACCCGGTGCAGGACTCTGATGTGGGGGTGTCCACTCTGTATTGGCCATCGATCTGAGCAATTCCCCATCTCATTTTAGACATGTTACAAAGCGTTGAATTTAATAGGATGTAAGGTATTAGAAAGCTGTTAAAAATGAATTAGAGGTTAATTATTTTGGAGAAATAGGCTCACATTTTTGTACTTCACATTTAGTAATTTATTTTTAAATGAATAGTATTTATATGAAATCAACAGATGCCGTTTAGCATTTCTCATGCATAATTAACACACAGCAGTGTACCTACACTACAAATAGGTAACCAGTTTCGAGGTGACTTTTCTCGACTGCCAATCGACATCCTGCCATTAATGTATCTTGAACAGGCCTGTCTGGAAGCATGCAGGAAGAATTTGATGAAGGACGGATGGCGATTCTATTTCACTGTCATAAATTTTGGGCAGTCAGTCTTCGCCCTGAATGAACATACTGTTTACTGTTTGTGTATAATTTGCTGGCCACTGTGTTAAATGATTTAATGTTTAAAGTGTTTTAAAAAATTATACAAATCCTTCCTGTCCATGTAATGTCACACTCCACAGCACAGTGTAACACTATGTTAATGTTCTCAGGATGTTATGCATCCATTCACTAAGGCCACAAGTTCTATTTGTCTGCAGTGAGTCCTGTGATGAGGAAATATAGTTTTGTTATGCAGAGCAACATTTCGAGGTTTTTATGGTCAATCTGAACAGAGGCTGAGTCCAGGAAACACAGAGCTGACATTTCTTTGGAACCATGTTCTTCAGATCAAGACAGGGTTCCCAGCTGTTCAGGTCTTTAAGCACACTGAACGTTCAACATGTGCAAAGTCCAATACTAAGGATCGCCCACGAAGAATCAAAGACCTGAATCCCCCACGCCAGGGCCAAAAAAACGTAAGAAGAAAGCTTTGAGTTATTATGTGGGCCAGTCGGCTGTTGGGGTCGGACCATGTGACACAAACCAGCAGATCAATGCAAGTGCCGAAGTGCCAAACGGAAAGGGGTCGCGGTCTTACGTTGTTGGGGTCTTACGTTGTCTGGGTTTTGTCTGCTCTGGAGACGACCCTCTTTGAAGGTCGTGATTAAAGGAAAGATGAGCATCACCCTGGAACTTAGACCCTCTGTTTTGTGAAGACATATGCTATTTTTAACCCTTACAAAGAGGTTGGACAAAAACTACTTGCAGTTTTTAGCAAGAGTACAGTGTTATATAAACAAAATAGACCCGGCAATATGTTTGTGCTTTGAGAATAAGACCTTATTCTTCTCCATGTGTCTGTACGTAGCTCTGTCTGTATGTACTACGCTTATAAATAGTAATTCAGTTTTGTCCGTATCTGTTCAAGCTCATGCTCACTTGTGTGCATTGTCTTGTAAAAACACCTGTGGTCACGCCAGGAATGACCTCTCTGATGTGTAGCGTGTGTTTCAACCAGGTCTCTGCTACCTGTGCTTGGAATTTGCCATATTATCTGGCTAAAAGCCTTATCCCTGTTTGGAAGCTTTCCCACACAGCCATTGGAGACCTGAAAACGGATCCGTCCCACAGAGCCTGTTTTTGTGAGGAACCACTGTGGTCGGAACTCTGCACCGTGCCGCTGAATTCTTTTGCTCAGTGTAGCCTCCCATTTCTGGATTCTTCCCCATGTTGCAATGTGCACACCCTCCATTAGAGGGCACCACACCACCCACTGTCACAAACGTGTCGCATGTTTGCTGGGGAGTTCAAAGTTTTGTCACGGTGATTAGCTCATTTCCTCCTGCCAGTCTCCCCCATTTCCAAGGGAGACAGCAAAGACACCCCCACACCTAAGCATGCAGCTGCAAAGGTCCATCCCCCCCCCCCTCCAAAGCGATTCGTTAACAGCCTCCATTCTGTTTCTGCTCATTTTTCGAAATCAAAAAGCAGTTTTTCTGATAATCGATTATTCTAGACGGTGATGCTTGGTTGATGGGTGGAGGGCTGGTTCTGTAATGATCTGTGGAGGTGCGCAATTCAGTGTGGCAGCCAATGGGGATGTGTACACTGGAAATGCTTTTGAAACCCTTAGCTATTGCACAATGGGGGCCTGCATCTCTACACGACCTCACTGGGGAAAGGGTCCTAATTTACATGGGTTTATGAGTCTGGCAACACAACTAAGAAAAACCAAATTTGCCTTCCCCGGAGTCACATGACTGTTTTTTAATTTTTTTTTTATTTTAAAAAAACAAAACAAAACCTGTTCCTTTTTTTGGTTGTTTTTTGGAATACATTTATTATTTTTTTAATCAAGTGACAAATTTTAATTACAGTTTCATTGAACCGGTTGTGGTGATGGTGTGCTTGCTCCGGAAATTGTCACTTTTGTGAACACTGTGATGCATTAAATCACGTTTTATACTTTTTAAGATAATAAGGCTTCGTTTCTAACATTCTAGTGGCTGTTCTAGGAGCATTTCTACCTTTTTTGTCTAAATGTCTCATTTGTATCCTGGATGACATTTTTTCGGTGTGTGTTTTTCTTGCCAGTACTGATTAAAACCAGCTGATTAAAAAATATATAATACGTTTGTGCGTCAGGGTCTTTTTTTTGCAATCTTCAAACATGCATTTAAAACACTGGGTGTACGTCTCAGATACACAAATGACAACATTACAAATGAACAGTTTAACGGGTTGTTGTGTTATTGTGTTGTTGACTGCCTGAAATTGCTCAAACATTTATCTGTGTTTCCAGAATAGCTGGCAGATATTAGCTCAGGTCTCTGTTGGTCACCTCATCGTCTATCTCCAATCCCTTCGGAAAACTGAATCTGATTTCCTCCATGTCCAGGAAGTCCCGTGTACAGACGTGCGCCCCCTAGCGATCGTGAAGTCATAGCTGAACGCTTTACAGTCGCGCGCACCCTAGCGATCGTGATGTCATAGCTGAACGCTTTACTAACGCTGTGGTGATGCTGGTTTAAACAAACCTACTGTGCTGGCAGTCTTATGAAATTATAGCACATACGATTATCTACAGTACATAATACTTGATGATGAAGATGATAACCAAGTATGTTACATGTTTATGTATGTACTACATGCATTTTTATCGTTATTTAGGCTACACTATATGGCCTAGGTGTGTAGTAGGCTGTACAATCTAGGGTTGTGTAATTACACTCACTCTATGATACTCTCGCAACGACGAAATCGCCGAACGATGAGTTTCTCATAATGTATCCGTCGTTAAGCGACGTATTACTGTATTGGTTCAAGTAAAATTACGCTGTGCTTCCGTTATTTAAATTTTATATAGGTTGTGTATTTACCAGATAATCGCATGTTTTACTATATGATGTAAATTTTAGGTTATATGTATTATTTCTTTATGATTTTTTCGGGGTTTTTTTGGGTGTGGGTACGCCCAAAAAAATCCCATATAAATTAATGGTGGGCTAGTACTGGCCGTATGCCATTTCGTCTTATGAATTGTTTCATAATAACGCTTTACTTTCGGATAGTGGGGGAAACCTGTATATGAAACGCTGAAGCGTCTTGAGTTTCAAGAACAAATATTGTATTGCAGGACACGGGTTGTCACGGGGTGTCCCTGTAGATGGCGTTGGCACTGCCCTGTAGAGAGCGCGCCACACTTGGATGACGTAGTTGTGGCATCCAGTAAAGTTCACCTTTGATCCAGTGTGACAATGAGCAAAGCTTGTTACCCATCATTACGGTCATTTAAGCTGCCTCTGTGTCCGGTCCTGTGCCATTTTGGAGACGGTGCTTGGTGTTTTTCCGAGGTGATGTCAACCTGAATCACAACGACTGATTTTTAAAATAGAAACACTGAGTATGATGCTTATTTACTTTTCGCAACTGGATTTATTATTATTATTATTATTATTATTATTATTATTATTATTAATTTAACTTTGGTGAAGGTAAAAGTGAAATTCAACACAGTAATTTGAACCCAAATGTGGCCTATTTTCTGGTGTATCAACAGGTTAACGTTGTAGTGACGTTTTTTTTTCTTTTTTTTTTCGGTTTTTATTGTCAGTATGGGAGGTGCAGTGGGTAGCCTCACACCTCCAAGGTTATAAGTTCAAATCCCACCTGTACTGTGTTTGTGGAGTTGACATTTTCTCCTCCTGTAGTCCATGTGTGAGATGATGTGTGAGAGGGTGGGGCCCAGTCACCCCCCTGTGATTCAGTACTGGGAAAGCTATTCCGCGATGGACCTATGGATGGATTGATCGATTGATTGATTGATTTCGTATGGATACTTTGTCTGGAAATATGCTACACCGCGGTTACCACGTGCTAATGTCAGACAAACTACCTCTCCATAAATCCTACGCTACAGTATAGAAAATTTGATCTAAGTAATCAAGCCTGTCATTAGAAGACAATTTAAAATGGTATGCTTCATCAAACTGAGTTAAACGAACAAGCAGTTACCACCATATGCAGTACCGGTGTTCTGACAAAACATTCTACCTATCGAGACGTGCTATCGAGCCTTTCTGCGCATGTGCAGTTCCACCGTTTTGGGATTAGGGTTAGGTTTTAGGGGTTAGGGTTAAGGTAAGGGTTTTAGGGGTTTTTGGGGGGTTAGGGTAAGAGTTAGGGTTAGGGCTATCGATTAGCACTACGGTAGGATGTTTTGTTAAAGTACGACGTTTTGTCAGAACACCGCTCTAACTGCTGTATAGCCTACTGTATAATTAAGTGCTTTAATAAAAGTCATGTAAGAATCATTGCACGGATACGCTTATGTTACACTTATTCGCATATTAAACAACTATTAACAATAACAACAACAATAATAATAAATAAATAATAATAATGATAATGATAATAAGCGCATTAAGCATCCTTAATATCCGTATTTCTTAAACCATTAGAAATGTGAAGGAGAAAACGCTATTATTTATTTAAATGATAATGTTCGACTTTCAAGGGACATTTCATACGTAAATTGACGAGGCTAGAGATGAAATTATTAATAAACTGCATAAGAAAACAAACGCGCAAAAGTATTTCACGTCACACATTAGGCTGTAGGGGGCGGGTGGCGAGACGGTGCGATGTATCTGAAACGGGGGCGGAGAGGTAGGACGCTGGTTTAAGAAAAACGCCGAAAGCACGGAAACGGAGACTAAATGTACCCTGTGCAAAAAATGGTCCTCGTCGGGTGAACCGGACAGTCATTGCATTGCCGACGGCCCGAATAGGTGTCAAAGCAACAGTAGGGAGAAAAGACCTTAACAACTCATTTCAACTGACTGAATTTCTATAAAGGTATGTTTGCGAGTCATTTAAAACTTCTTATACATGCTTCTGTGTATTTGCATTGAAAAACATGCTTTTATGGCAAATTACCCGATGACCACTCTAAATATACCTAACATTAACTCTGTCCAGTTAAACGCCAGTGTCCTTGTTGGGTTGTATATTATAACGTAAATAGAAAGTTATCTGTATGCAAGCGCAGCTGTTTGTGCTTTAGGAATCAGATCATGGATCGTCGCTATTCATCTTATATCACTCAGTAAACATGCTGTTTAAAATGACTGTTATACTGGTAATGTCACCGTGCCGTGAATAGTTGCCGGCAGTTAACTATTATCCTGCTCATGCAACGAGAAATTAAAGTTGGGTGAACATTGACAACAGCTCAATTAAAGATTCAGCAGAGAGTCACGCGTGGAGAGTAATCTTATTTACTTTGAGATTAACACCGATCACATGATGCTCTTTACAGATTAAATGTCAGTCTGGAATTTCATGTATTTTTTCTTATTTTCAATGCGCGTTCAGAAGTATTACCGTGCACACCTCCCAGGCAAAATAATAATAATAATACGCGCAGAAGTAAAATGAGAAACCAGCGTTATCACTTTTTTCTGTATAGTGGATTTTGGGGATTTTTTTTAATCCCATGTTTTTGTGTCTATCTCTCGCCTTTTGCTGTAGCCAGACTCCGTTTGTGGAAAACCGGTTTCACATCTCATGACTTGGTCTAATTGAGCCGACTTGTGTATATTTAGACGCCACGTCTGTTCTAAAATTGTCAGGGTCATCTTTCCATTTGGAAGACGTGTAAGGCCTTTTTGATGTGTGGTATTTCCAGATATGAAGTCTGAGCCCCTCCAAATAATATCGTGTCATTATGTTGGGGGACAAACATTATGTTTATATCATAAACAAGGACGGAGACAGCAAAACAGTCCATGTACTAATAAATGTTATCCGAGCTGTGAATACAGCGTGGTCTCTTGATGATCCTAGAAATGTCTTGTTTTAATTATAGGATCCTGAATACCGCTTTGAGTGCGTCGGCTTGTCTGAAAAGACTTCCATGCCTGTTTAAGTCAGTTCCCGCTGCAGATCATATTGATCGGACAGAAAGCACAGGGCAAGGTGCGTTTGCTGTGGGGCTGAACCGTTTTTTTCATGCAGTTACATCATTTGTAGGATCGGGACATATTTGGCGGATTTGTTGAATACTCAGCCCGCGTGAACCCCGCGGAAGGTAAGCCAGCTATGCGAGGGGCTGTATTTGTCCAGTACTATTGGGAACTTAATTAGATGGATGGATGCTTAATTAGAGATTTCTGCATTGTTTCAGACGTATGCCATATTATCTGTAAGCGTTTTTTTGTGTGCCAGTTTATGTGTACTGTTTGTTGTAGAATCTTATATTACTTATATTACTGTTTTTGCGGGTAGAGGTTAAGCGTTATTGATTGATTTATTTATTGATCGCAATCAGTGCTCCCTGTCAGTGTAAGCCCAGGTGAATGGTATTGTATTTAAGAAAAATACTTGTGCTTTTTAATTTCTGTTTGCTTTAAATCACCAATGTATTAACTCAGGTTGTTCTTTCAACTCGATTATAATTCAAAATGCGAATTTTTTATTGCTGTAATATTTTACTGTCTGATTCGTGTTTTTAGATTCTCTTTTCGGTCTAGTTAGAGCCCACTCATAAAACAGCCTGTGGAGTTTACGCTCTTGGTTATTCCTGTAATTTTCCAAGCACTCAGATCTCGGTCTTCTCCTTTATTGGTTTTGTAATCCATCTTGCGGCCCCGTGGATCGGGGCTGGAGGTTGCCCTGCCTCTCTTACCACACCGTTGGCATTTGTCCCCGTCGTGGTTTCGGTGTCCTCCCACCGTTTGAAACATGCGGTTCAGGTGTGTCTGAACGCCTCCTCGCATATGGATGAATAACGCGTGTGTTTCCTATGCCACGGTGCGTCTATGGAATCCGCCTTGTGCCGTCTGCTTTTCTGTAATGTCCTCTGCATCACTGTTACCCTGAATAGATAGGAATGTATAGGCCTACACTTATTTCCTACTTTATAACCCTGAAATTGTCTCGTGGCTGGCACGAAATGCAACAGGGAGCTCTAGAAACTCAGGAAGGACAGCAAATACTTAATTTTAAGTTGATCTTTTTTTTTCAGCAGATGAAATTAATTCAATTTTAAACTTTGAGACACGGATAACTTTAATACACGGATGCTGGAGAATGATGTAAGCAATATTTCTTCATACTGTTTTTGAGTTGAGAAGGTTTTCAAAGGATGTATTGGGGTTGTCTTTCCTGGAGGTGTCTGGACTTCTCAGCTTTGAGGAATGCGTGAATCTCCCTGACATGTGCGCCTGTGCTGCACTTACGAGGAAGAGCAGTCCTGTCATCTTCCTGACCGCTTACAGCTGTGATCTGATGTTTTGATTTAACGTCTCAGCCTTTTGCTCTGGTGATGTTCTGGCCCACGTCTGCTTCTTCACGCTCTTCCCTCTAACATGGATGGGATGGGGGTTAGGTCACAGATAAAAGGATTTCCTTAAATTTTATTCGCCCGTGTCCCATTGTACCTCCCTCCTCTGCGTCGAACCCGAGTCATCTCAGCATAACGTTGCCGTTTCACAACGGTCCAGCCGGCTGCTTTCGGCACAACTGAGCACGCAGCCGGAATGCAGCGGAACATTGGCAGTGGGCTGTGTGGATTCTGGGTCCTCGTAAGTGTGATTAAATTACTTGTGCCGGGGTGGGTAGCTGGCATCTCCTCGCACAAACTGCCAGGGCTAATCCACCTTGATATATTTATGCCCTTTGTAGCAAAGGTCCCTGAAATCAGCTTTTCCTTGCTTTGGGCCTGTGAGGTTAATCTTTTTGTACATGAAATATTTTTTTACATTTACATTAAATTACATTTACGTAAATGTAAATATTTTTTGATTTTGGGTTATTAACCTGTAGTGTTTTTCTTTCCCCTCTGCCCGTGAATTGTGTCTCATATGAGGATGGTCCCGGTGTCCGTATCTGAGCATGTAGCTGAAAATATTTGTTGATGTCCCCCCATGACATCAAGGAATGACCATGGACGCTGCCTCCTCCTTGAAGATGACCACGACGGCCATCCAGAACTACTTCAGCTATGTGGAGGAGGAGAACTTGCTGGCTATCGTGACCCACCTGGAGAAGTTCAAAGAAGTAGACAGCAGAAGTGATGTAGGTGCCCCCCCCCCCCCTTTAATGGCTGCTGCCTTTCCCAGTACAGAGAAGAGAGTCTCACTTGGGCTGTTGCTGGATGAAAATTAGTCCGACGAGCTTTGAAAAATTTCTTCGCATACTGACCCATTGAGCTGGCTGCCCTAGATCTATCTCCCCAACAACATTTCCTGCTTGCTAACTGAAATGTAGATTCTGGGAAGCTGTATACTGTCATGCTTATGTTTGTCCTGGTGAGTTATTGTCCCGAGAATGTGCCTGTAGAGTTTTTTTTCTTTTCTTTTTAATTTCCCTGTCCGTCCACAGAGTGGACAGACGGCGTTGATGTTGGCATCAGAGCAGGGCAGTCTGCAGATTGTACAGGAGCTCATCAGCAGAGGAGCCAACATCAACCTGGATGATGTTGTATGTGAACCTCCTCACTGACAAATATGACGTTTAGATGCTGATCTATTGCTGTGTACTTCTCAGTCGAAGTTCTTGTGATTATTCTGCCCAGTTGTATATCTGGTGTGCCTCGGCAAGTAGGGTGCTGTTCCTGCAATCAGAAGGTTGTTGGTTCAAAGCCCACAATTGGGAGAGTAATGTCACCATTGGGCCATAGAGCAAGGCCCTTAACTCAATTGGATCTGGGCCTGTCTGACTTTGCTTTCTCTTATTTGAATAAAAGCATCTGTTAAATAAATTAAATGAAATATAATGATACTTTTATTGATCCCTATAGGGAAGTTCTATTTTTTCACTGTCCCATCTTGCTCTCCATGACACACGTGGGTGAGAGCAAGCTTGACAGTGAAGGGCAGCCACCTGTAGCGGCCCCCATGGAGCTGGGGGGAGGGGTTAAGGGCCTTACTCAATGTGTGACTATTCTGCTGAGGCCGGGCCTCAAACCAGCGACCGTCTGATCACAGGCACAGAGGCCAAATGTGTGTATCTAGATGTAACAGTTGATCTGTTAGTTGGTTCGGACAAGTCTTGCACCATTGGTCATTCATCCCACATCAGCAAGGCACAGTCAGTCACTCCGAAAAGCTTAGAGGAGCCTGTCTGAGGTCATACACCCGATGATGAATAGCACACTTTCTAATGAGTAGCTAGAGGCGAGACCATACCTGTGTTTAAGAAAATTACTGTGAGTCTGTAAAACAGCAACATGCCGTCACCCTGTCAGAACACCAGCTTGGGTCAAGCAGAGCAGACCTTGGCACATTCTCACTTTGTTCTTGGGCTCCCCCTGTTTTACATGAGTACCTGGTACGACCAGCTGGTACGTGAAATCTTGGACTGTACCTCCAAAGTCCAGCCGGGGGGGGATTGTAATGGGAGTAACCGCTATGTGCTCTCGCCCGCATTGACGCCCTCTCCCGGACAGGACGGGTGGACGGCGCTGATCTCCGCTGCCAAGGAGGGTCACGTGGAGGTGGTGAGGGAGCTTCTGGAGCACAAAGCCAACCTGGAGCAGAGAGACATGGTGAGCTGGGGTGGGGTGGGGTGATGTTTTGGCAGTCGGGCTAAGCTTGGTGGTTCCCTGGTTGGTGTGTTGGCAGTCTGGCCTGCAATCAGTGGTTTTCCAAGTCTGTCCATCTCGCAGTTTGTGGAATTTCTGGTCATCTGAAAGTCCGGTCAAATCCAGGTACACAATCTGGACCTCTTCGTGGGTGGGGTTTGTTTCTCTGTAGCTGAATAAGAGCTAATTACAGCCTTCATTCTGCTCTATAGCTACAGGTCACTCACACATAGTACATTTTTAGTCATAAAGACGTCAGGACGTCTTCCCTCCTTTGTGTGGCGAGTGGCATCCATGTTACCATGACGTTCTGCGTTTGATAACGTCTTCCGGCTCATCCTGGGCGGAATGGCTGCCCCGCTCGGATAGCGGCGAACGCTCTGCATTGTTTAATCTCGTCAACCCTGCTCACGTATGCTAACCAGCTCCCATAAGGTTTACCGTGCTGCGCTGTGCGTAAGCCTCCCCGGTGCCAGGCTGTCTGCGGGATTCGGGGGGGTCATGGCAGGTCGGGAAGCGCACTGCCTAACCTGCCTGCTTTTAAAGGTTTTTTCCTGGCCTCTGAAACGGGCCAATCAGGATACCTAGCGGTGCACCGATCTGGAAATTTTGACGATAACGGATTAGCAGATTGATGTTGCATTACTTCTTAGTCAATGTGCAAGACGAAAGATAGATCTGCAGCCATATTTAATAATGAACTATATAATATAATAATGAGTCCCTGAACATGTCATGGACTGTATAAAACGGCCAGAACTTTGAGGCCTCTAAATGGAGAATGACTCAGCAAAATCCCCCGTCCTTCCCTAAGGAAGATGATGGCCCATCTAATACAATTTAGGCAGTTACGTCTTTCGCTTTGGTGCTGCTAACTTTGAATGTTGACGAAAGTCTAAATATCAGGCAGCAAAAATGACTAAGACTGACACATCAGACTGAAGCCGATACATTGATTTTTTAGCAAATATTAGTTTACTGATACGTTAACGATGCATCCTGCGTCTCTCCACTGCGCGTCGGCTCGAAACTCTGTACTTCTGAATAATGACTGGACATATAGGTCACACACTTATGGGATGTTCAAAAGAGTCTTGTTTTCAGTGTTTGGTCTTCTAACACGCATCTGTACTATAACAAACTTTATTTCTGGGATTTTGTTTAAATGTATTATCCAGTTTTCAAAATCTTAATCACAAGACTGCAGGGGAATCTTAATCTTTTTGTTTTTGTAATGTCCAGGGGGGTTGGAGCGCCCTCATGTGGTCTGCTTATAAAGGACGCCTAGAGGCTTCTCGCCTGCTACTGGAGAAGGGGGCCAGCCCCAACATCACCGGACAGGTTGGGTCGCACCTCCTGCACAGATTCAGTTAGCATGAAGTGGTCTGTGAGTTTGAGGGATGACCTCGGGTGTGACTTGCATTCTGCACTCAGCAGTACAGCGTCTACCCCATCATTTGGGCGGCTGGACGGGGCCATCACGAAGTCGTCCATCTCCTGCTCCGGCACGAAGCCAAAGTCAACTGCTCTGACAAGGTGGGCGTGGCCAGGGGGCCAGCCGGGGGGGTAGGGGGTGTTGTGGTTGGCGATAGGGGTATTGCCAGTGACTGTGTGCCTTAAGCTACTGGGTAGGCATTTCTCATTGGTATTTAGTACATTTGATACTGCAGAAGCCATGGTGAACGGGTGAGCTGGCATCTCACATGGACGGACTGACAGCGCATTTGCAAATTTCAGCCAGTGAATCCCAGACATGAAGTCTTGGTCTGAGGAAGAACATGCTGGCAGCTGCTGAAGAAATGCCACATGATGGGGGGGGGGAGGGGGAGGCAGCTGGATCACACTCCGGCTGACACTTACGGAAATGGTGTTTCATGTTCGGCCAGTACTGACCTGCTTCTTGTCCTTCCTGCTCGTCCCAGTATGGCACCACGCCGCTTATCTGGGCCGCCAGAAAGGGCCACTTTGACTGCGTCATGCACCTGCTGGAGAACGGAGCTGACGTCGACCAGGAGGGGGCGGTATGTGGCCCGCTAAACCTCACCACGTTCCTGATCGCTCTGATTCAGCCATGCTGTGGATAAGTCTATAGCATAGGCGGTTCTAGACCTTACTTAGGCGTGTATCAACCCCCCTCATAAATAATTTTAGTAAAACCATTTAGCAATTTCTCTGGTATTTGCGGTACCCTCAGTCAACAAACTTTATCGTGGGGGACACCCCCTATAGCATTATTTCTTCAGCCCCCCCCGGGTCAAATCCTAGAATCAGACAAGCCAGCATTTAATAATTCCAAGGAGGGCTCAGCTCTTGTCCCCTTGGGTAAGGTGGTACTTAACCCAATGCCCAGAGTTCTTCTGTGACGGTGGTCTGGTCCGTGCTGCCCTCAGAACTCCATGACGGCGCTGATCGTGGCGGTTCGGGGCGGCTACACGGACGTGGTGAAGGAGCTTCTGAAGAGGAATCCCAATGTCAACATGAAGGACAAGGACGGCAACACGGCGCTCATGATCAGCTCCAAGGACGGCCACACCGAGATCGTGCGGGACCTGCTGGAAGCCGGCGCTTACGTCAATGTCCCCGACAGGGTGGGCCGTTCGGACCTCGGCATTATCAGGCGCAACCTATAGCTGGAAGAGGGAAGAAATCTCTGTAACAAGGGCGAGGTCACTGACCCCAGCTGAAAGCTGATTGGTCCCCACAGTCCCCTCCCCTGTCATTCACCAATTCAAAGCCTATCATTGGCTAATAAGATTGGCCACTGTATGAATTATGGCTCCTTTTATGTGCCCCCCCCCCAAAAAAAACCTATAATCTCCCCTGCCTTACGATAAAGGAAGCCCTCACTTCTGGCTGGTCACCTTGACGACAAGGCCAAGTTCTGAGTGGCCAGAAACTCCACTACCCTCAAAAACCGGTCTCTGCTGGCTGTACCGCTTCAGCGATATCTCAACTGCCCGCTCCTGTCTCCGCGTCAGCTGACAAAGTCTAAAAATCATCTGCATTTTTGTGGTGGCAATGTACATGTTTGGGTTAGTGTTGGCCGTGAGGCTCCATGACGGCTGGTCGGTGCCCACCCCCAACACGCTCTGTGTTTCTCTGCACATTCCAGAGCGGCGACACGGTACTTATTGGGGCCGTCAGAGGGGGCCACGTGGAGATCGTCAGGGCCCTTCTGCACAAATACGCCGACATCGACATCCAGGGGCAGGTAGGGGGCCCTGTTCTCCTCGGACATGCAGGACCCTGCCTCCCACTTCATTATACGTCTTCAGTTTGTCTTGTGTCCCATTTTAAAAGCCAAATAAGAACTTGATTATAGGCTATAGATTAGTTAACATTACTGTAAGCTGCCTTATCCTTCCAACCTACTTGTGGCCTCTGATTTAGGACAACAAGACGGCCCTATACTGGGCTGTGGAAAAGGGTAACACTACCATGGTACGGGACATTCTGCAGTGCAACCCCGACACGGAGACCTGCACTAAGGTAGGCTCTGGACTCTCGACCTTTTGTAGACCTCTGCTTGACGCCAGCTAGCCCCACGCTAACGCTTCAAACGCTAACGCCTTCAAAATCCGACCCCTTAGCTTTGAACCCCACGTGCTACATGCCTGGGGTGCGGTTGTAGGGTTGACTGTTGGTGGCCATCTTTGGGTCACGTGACCCGCGTGACCTTTCGGTCCGCTCCGTTCAGGATGCGGAGACCCCGCTGATCAAGGCCACCAAAATGAGGAACATCGAGATCGTGGAGCTGCTGCTGGATAAGGGGGCCAAGGTCTCGGCGATGGATAAGGTGGGGGGGGACGGAGCCGTCTCCTAATTTATTCATGTGAACCGCAGTCGCTGGCCACTCAGCCTTTGCTTGATGCTGCAGAAGGGGGACACGCCCCTTCACATCGCCATCCGGGGGCGGAGCCGCAAGCTGGCCGAGCTGCTCATGAGGAACCCCAAAGATGGCCGACTGCTGTACCGGCCGAACAAAGCTGGCGAGACCCCTTACAACATCGACTGCAGCCACCAGAAGAGCATCCTGACTCAGATCTTCGGAGCCAGTGAGCACCTCCTGTTTGGAAACCCTCTTCGGGTGGGGTGGAGGTGTTTTGTGGAAGACCAGGGCTAGACCTGCGGTACTGAAGATGGCCCAAACAAGCCAGACTCTGCCCATCATATTTAATGAAATCATGTATTTTCTATCCACCTCATATACCTATTGACTAGGACTAACTTAGACTATGTATGTAGGTCCTTGACTGTTGAAACATCTCAAAACAAGTTTCAATGAGTCCCTAAACTAGAACAGACCAACACCTGGGACCTTAAGCATGACCTGCCAATTATTCCTCTGTATATAAGGCGGTATTGAGGCTGTGTCTGTCACCAGAAAGTTGCTGGTTCAAGTCCCAGGTTTGGCAGAGTGATGTCAGCATTGGGCCCCTGAGTGAGGCCCTTAACCCCTAATTGCTCCAGGTTCCGGCTGATCCTGCTTCCTCAAAAATACATGCTTTAGATAAGTGTCTCCTAAATGAATATCAATGCTGGATACATATTTGGGGGCAGTATGGTTATGTGGAGCCTTCCCTTTAGATCTCAGAAGACCAGCGTGTGTGTTTTGGTTTTGGTGGTGGGGCTGGTGTCCTGCTGGCTGAGACCCTGTCCCCACCCCTCCCCCTGCAGAACATCTGTCCCCCACGGAGTCAGACGGTGACATGTTGGGCTACGACCTGTACAGCAGCGCGCTGGCGGACATCCTGAGCGAGCCCACCATGCAGCCGCCCGTCTGCGTCGGCCTCTACGCCCAGTGGGGCAGTGGCAAGTCCTTCCTGCTCAAGAAGTTAGAAGGTACAGCTCCCACTACCCCCCACCACCACCCCCTCTCTCCTGGCAGTCCCCAAGCGGGGAGGTGGATTTGTAGCCCTACAGGTAGGGCCGGCCCACCCCTTTTCTGGGTCCTAAGTTAATTCAATTAATTAGTAGTCTTTCGTGTTCTTCTTTCCCGTTCTGATAGCCTGATCAGATGGGGGGCCCCCTGGTGGCCGCTGGGCTCTAAGCAGTCGCTTACTTCACTGCCTTGGGCGGACGCTGCCGTAACGGTTCTCAGAAATACTTCCACGGGCATATAGACGAGAATATTTGGGAGCTGAAGTCTGCTCGTGTCCCATCAGAAATGGAGCCCCTGACCTTTAAAGACGAAAGAAGTTTATTTCGGGGATACTGGGTTCTTCTGCTTAGTCCCTATAGCATTACAGATCAGCTCCTGTGTGCTTTTTGGGGTAATTAAGGTGAAGCTGGCTGTCGGGTCGCCTGGGGTTCTGCAGCACAGAGCGGGCGGTAATTAAAGCGTACCTGCCGAGGCCTGCAGGGTTTCCGCCCGCTGAGCTAACAGTGTGCACTTCAGCTGTAGCTCTTAAAACAGCTTCGCCGCTGAAGGCTAAGCCTGCGAGTCTCAGCCAGATCTCTCTGCAGACGAGATGAAGATGTTCTCCGGGCAGCAGGTGGAGCCCCTCTTCCAGTTCTCCTGGCTTGTGGTGACCCTGACGCTCCTGCTGTGTGGCACCGTGGCCCTGGTGCTTGGCTTCACCGTCGACCCCCGTCTGGCCGTGGCTGTGGCCCTTACCCTGCTCGCCTTGCTCTACATCTTTTTCGGTAGGGGCACCGCTCAGGAGTCGGCTGGCACCGGATCTGTAGCAGCGTTTCCCGGTCCGGTCCTCTGATCCACAGATGACCCATGTTTTTGCTCTCTCCCAGCTGACTACTGCTGTGAGGGAGCAAAAATGTGGACTGTCTGGCAGGGAGTGGGAGGGAGCAAAAACGTGGACAGTCTCTGGGTCCCCGAGGACCAGCTTGGGAAACACTGACCTGCGGTAACCGCAACCTGTGGAGGTCAAAAGTTACGCTCATCAGATCTAAGAAGCGCCACTTGGGGACGTTATGTAACCATAATGCTAAGTGCAATAAGTAGCTTCTACTGCCCCTTTGTCCTCAAACACAAGCTAACTAAACTTCTCTGTTATGTATAAACCACGAGGTAAATGGGTTTTAGCTCTAAAATTAATTTAAATGTAAATAAGAAATCTACCACTAGAGGGCAGTATTTCTATAAAAATAAATAGATGAATTACGTGGTTGTTGAGCTGTTTATGATCATACAATAGCGCAGCCTCTGCATTTTCATCCACAGAGACATTAGACATTTAAACATTTAATGCTGACTTGTTTATTAACTTATCGAGACTGCTGCAGCAGCTCTCGAACCTGTGACATCATGAACATGTGAAGTCAGAGCCCCGTCCTAAATCCTAAAATAGTTGCTGCATGACACAGGTGTGCAGTTTCTTTTGGGCCCCCTTTTTAAATGTGAATAAATTACACTTAAACCCCTTACTGTAAATTAGTTACTGTCTAGTTCCGCCTTGAGAAGAACATGGCCCAGCGCCAAATGATTCAGAGTTCGTCCTGGCCCCTCTGTCTCCCCCTAGTGGTGGTTTATATTGGTGGCCGCAGAGGAGGTGACAGCTGGACCTGGGTGTTGAGCACACGCCTGGCCCGGCATGTCGGCTACCTGGAGCTGCTGCTCAAGCTGATGTTCGTCAACCCCCCCGAGCTGCCAGAGCAGACCACCCGTGCCCTGCCCGTCAGGTACCGGCAGGGGGAGGGGGTCGTGACCTGGGCTGAAAGCTTGCAGGTTCACCATGAATCAAGAGAATTCGCGTCTCTTTAGTCGTGTGGCTTTTTGTATCAGACCTTCCTTCCATTCAAAGTAGCATTGAAGTTTTCCCATTAAAATTATTAAAACCTAAATCAATTGAGATCGATAAAGATCATCCCTCTGGGATCAGTGACGCTCCTTATAATTCTAATTCTAAACGGCATTAACCTGTGGGGTCTCTGAGTTCCCGGTCCTGCATTGTCACCCCTCGTCGCCTCAAGCTTTTTCTCATTTTACTGTAACAGGTTCTTGTTCACCGACTACAACCGGCTCTCCAGCGTGGGCGGGGAGACTTCCATGGCGGAGATGATCGCCACCCTGTCTGACGCCTGCGAGAGGGAGTTTGGCTTCATGGCCACCAGGCTCTTCCGGGTCTTCAAGACGGACGAGACGCAAGGTGTGCCAGAGAATCCTCTGCATTGTACTGCGGCTGGCATGCAGAAATGGGAGTCTAATCTATTTCATCATCAATATGTATAGCATCATAGAAATAGATTCTAATAGATTGGAAATCGTGATGAGATGTCTATTAGGGAGTCAGATCCTAGAGGTGTAAGTTGTTTTCTTCGTTTTTTTGTTGGTCTCTCAGGGAAGAGGTGGAAGAAGACTTGCTGCGTGCCCTCCTTCGTCATCTTCATCTTCGTCTTGGGCTGCCTGATCACGGGCTTGACCCTGTTGGCCGTCTTCAAGGTGGACGAGCAGAACCTGCCGGTGAACGCGGCGCTGATTGCCATGGCGTGTGCTGTGGGCCTGGGCCTGCTGCTGAACTGCTGCACGTGGTGGCAGGTGCTGGATTCGGTGCTGCACTCCCAGCGCAGGCGGCTCCACAGCGCCGCTAACAGGATGCAGAAGCTGAAGAGCGAGGGCTTCATGAAGGTGCGTGCGCGTGTGTGTGGTCTTTACACATCAAAGCCATCCGTATGAAGCATTGCTTCCTAGTCTTTGAGATTATGTGTTGTGTTTTTGGCATCTTGGGCATTTTATTCATTTTTATTTATTTTATTTTTTTGAGCTCAGAGGTGCTCTGTCGTTTAAGGACCCCGTCATCTCACTTGCGCCGCGGTCTGCCCTCACAGGTCCTAAAGTGTGAAGTTGAGCTGATGGCTAAGATGGCGAAGACCATCGACTGTTTCACCCAGAACCAGACGCGCCTGGTCGTGATCATCGACGGGCTCGACTCCTGCGAGCAGGACAAGGTCCTCCAGATGCTAGACACGGTAAGGGTGGGATCTGGTCACTCTACCAACAGGGCGGCGCTGTTGACCTTAACCAAATCCAGAGTGATCTTCAGCTGCTGCACAAACCAAACACAGCCAAGTTTGTCATTATGTCTTATGATTGCTATCCATCTGAGACTTTTTTAAATTGTAAAATATCAGTTTTTAGGAGCTAAAATGTTTAGTGACCTGGAAAGTAAAAAGAAAAAACAGGGTATTTTGACCCCCGCTGTCCTGAAAGAGTGCAGCACCAGGGAAATCCTCTCAGATCGTTTCCCAGAAACCCACATGGGAACTTATTAGTTATTAAAATTCAGGGCCCCCTCAGGGTATGACTTTGCAGAATGGACTTTAGGCTGTTGCAACCACCCCCACCCCCCCCCCCCCCCCCCCAGGAATGGATCTCCTGGGGTACAAACTGTACACAGTAGTTTTTGGAGTTGATCTGTAAGCCCTCCAGGGGCTCAAATTCTTTTCCTCGTTGAGAGTAATAGAATTTTCCTCCAGCCAAATGCTATGTGGTGGGGTGGTGTGGGGGGGGGGGGGATAATCCCCGTGAATTGGCAGACCCTTCTGGGACTAATAAAATCCTCCATCCTGCAAAGTACAGCTAATGAATGACTGTTTTGTGAGAACTGTTTGCTGCTTCCTGCTCCGATTCTGAGGTCCGTTTCGGGGGATCCGATAGAACCCTGCAAATTACATTTTTTCGGAAAACCAAATGTTTTTCCAGGACTTTGGGGGGGGGATGATATTTGTGCGCCGCGGATTAAATGTATGAATCCCAGTGGAAAGATTTTTTTTTTCTTTCAAAAACTGTGAGCGAGTTTTGTGGCGACAGGCCATGGGGCATTAGGGGCTCCTTGGCATGCAAACGGGCACTAACTGGGGCAGGGATTGCCCATGTGACATTTCACAGTGACCCAGCATCTCGTAGCGTCCTGGAAAATCCCAACAGGTTGCAGCACACAATGTGAATTCCTCCCGTGTGTGACTGCGGAAAATGTGCTGGGGGTGACCTCTGTGTACATTCCTCTTTATTGTAAGTGTATGATTTATAGTAAGCTGTTCTATGTTAGTTTACATCTATTAAATGTACAGTAAAAGTGGACTGTAGGAACCTACTTTAAAAAGTTAGCTTCATGAAAGTAATGCAATTTAAAGGCCCGATATCTGTCAACCTTAAAAAAAAGCCTTGACAGGTTTAAAATTATGGGATGTGTGTTTATATAATTTAAGACATAACTGAATAAAATTCTAAACATGAATAACTCTCTTGCTCTCCTGTTTTTCACAGTAGTGCCATTGATTAATTTAGCATCAAATGCTAAATTTTGTCATCAAACTGTGCCAAAGAGGATGATGGGAGGATGATGGGAGGATGATGGGAAATGGTGTTTTTCCGTCTAGGTGAGGGTGCTGTTCTCCAAAGGCCCCTTCATCGCCATCTTTGCCAGCGACCCGCACATCATCATCAAGGCCATCAACCAGAACCTGAACAGCGTGCTGCGTGACTCCAACATCAACGGGCACGACTACATGCGCAACATCGTGCACCTGCCCGTCTTCCTCAACAGCCGCGGCCTCGGAGGGTGTCGTCGGCTGTGCGCCACGGCGCCCCTTAGTGGCGACGTCACCAGCCCGGATGGTAACCTGCCCGCTTGTCTCGCCGGCCCCCTCCTGGGCCCAGTGTGACACACTCAACTGGGAACCATCTAGTTTTGGATATGATATGATCATGTGACAGAAATTAGCTGTTTATGGTCATAATCAGGTCTGTCAGAGAATTATCTGCTTGCTTCAGAGCTGCGGCTGCTTTAATACAAAGTAATAGTTCATTTTAATACTTAGCTGTGATTTTATACGCCCTGGTCCGGGGCGGTATGTGGCCCAGTGAGCTAAGCCTCCATGTCTTGTGAGAAGGTTGCTGGTTCAAGCCTCGGCAGAACAGTCACATGTCTGTGGGCCCCTGAGCACGGCCCTTAACCCCCAGCTCCAGGGGGTGCTGTATGCTAGTTGACCCTGTGCCCCCCCCAAGCTTACACTCGCCTCTATATGTGTCACATGGAGAGAAAGATGGGGTATGCAAAAAGAGAAGCAATTAATAAAGTATCTCCTCCTCTTAAGAATATTCCCTTGTGCAGAGATTATCATTCTTCATTATTGTATATAAAACCGGAGCCTATATCCATTTATGTGCCGAATAATTGGTATACAGCGTGTTGACATATGATCAGGGATGGATCGTAAGTGGTGTGGTTAAGTTATGTCATCCAAATATCCGTTGTATGTAGGGTGTGTATCGCAAGTTTGTTTTGGTCGGGGAGGGCTCATGATGTATGGGTGTCTCTCTTCCTGCAGACGGCCATGACATGGCAGACAGGAAGGTGTCCCAACACAGCCGACTGGGCAGCAGGGCGGCACCAAGCCTCAGGGTAAGGATCCTGAAGCCCCACCCCTGGAAGTCATGGAGCCCCAGCCAGGGGCCAAAAGAATTTTGTGATGTCACAGTAGCTGGACCCCCATCCAGCTGTTTCAGGCCATCGATCAGTTTGTTGACATCGGCTGTAGGGGGGGGAGAGTTGTTGGCACACATGTGCCCACTTGCCGGGTGAGGTGGGCGCCCGTCTGTGGGTCGCGGGCAGTGGCTCTAATTGATTTAATGTCTGTTTATCCTTCCCACTGCGACGCCATTGGCTAATGACAGGGTGCAGCGGCAGTGGGTCGCGCTGACAAAACGATGGCGCCAGGGCTGCTTGCGGGAGGCTAAGTGTCTCTGCCCCTCTCTCGCAGGCGCCATTTGTTTGCGGCGTGATTTATTCATCCCGCCGGCTCCCCCTCTTCCCCGCTCCCCTTATTCCGGAAAGTTCCTTGTTTCCTCCTGCTCTTCGCCCCTTCTCCTCAGGTCTCGAATCCATCCTTCCAACCGGTTCTACAAAAAAAAAAAAAACAAACAAGAAAAGCAAGCATATAAACAAGGAAAGACGAGGCCTCAACCGTCTCTCCCGCCTAATCTCAGTGGCGAGATGTTTTTCTGTATTTCCAGGGAACTGGGTACATGGAGAGAGCTACGCAAGGCCCGCTTGCAGGCCCCCTGAGCTTCGTCTTGCCGCAGGACACCTACCGTCGGAGGCAGATTCAGAGAAGTCTTACCAGGCAGATGTCCTTCGACCTGACCAAGCTGCTGGTGACAGAGGACTGGTTCAGTGACATCAGCCCCCAGACCATCAGGAGGCTCATCAACATCGTGTCCGTCACAGGTGCCCCGACGTGACTTTCCCTGACCGATATCCAGCCTTCCATTGCTTGCACCCATAAGTTCATTGATACAGATAGAAATTTGCAAAGGAAACTGAGGTTGAGTTCACCTGCGTCAAGGTTATAGCGAGCATTCCCGTGAACGTGTCAGATTCCCATGATCGCCATGCCTGTTGTAGCATGCTAATGCTAACCTGTTGAATTTTCTCTGGCCCCGATGTGGCCTCTATGCCTGTTACAAAAAACCAGGTCGACTGCTGAGGGCCAATCAGATCACCTTCAGCTGGGACCGCCTGGCGTCCTGGATCAACCTGACTGAGGAGTGGCCCTACCGCACCTCCTGGCTCATCCTCTTCCTGGAGGAAACTGAAGGGGTGCCCGACAAAGTGACTCTCAAGACCATCTATGAGAGGTCTGTGGAGTGGGGGGGAGGAGGGCTCAGGGGGGTCCCGTTTTTATTTACAGTGGTTTAGTAACACAGCCCATACTGTGGAAATACATTTGTGCTTGAGCAAGGGTATATACAGGGGCGGGGCCCCAACTGAAAGCTGATTGGCCATTGGCATGCCCTTTCTCTGTCACTCACTGGTTTCAGGACATGTCATTCATGTCATAATAAGGTTGATCCCTTGGTAAGAATTATGTTCCCTCTTACGCTCCCCATCTCAAGGTCCAAGTCTGTTAGCGTTATGCTACATGCTACCCTAGTTAAGTACTGTGGGCCTAAATCCTCATGTAGTCATGCACTTGTTACACTGTGTCTTATTGTGATCGATGTGTAAACGCTACTGATGATTCATACTTGCCGTCAACTTGAGTAAAGAGCGGTATGACTATGAGTGTCCAGCAGGTGGCAGTAGGGGATTTTCTATGCGCAGACTGAGCACTGGCTCATCGCCTTGGAGAGACTGTATCTGAAGCACGTTCTGTGCGTGTGGACGTTGTGTAACCTCACATTTAAATTGCACATCTGTAACAGGAACGGAGTCGGGCTGATATCATTCCGCAGTGTGGTAGACAGGTGACAAAGACGTTTAAAGGCGCTCACTTTGCCACAGCATTCACCGATCCGCTAGGCCGGGCCATGGCGTCCCCTCGCTCTTGGGTGCCGGCGGGTCGCCATTAAAGATTGCTGCATGTTAGCGGATGTTCGATCGTCAGATACCCAGAAGTCTGAAATATCAGCAGGGCTGTGTCAGGCCACGCAAGGTCCGAGCCCTGGGATGTAGCAGGGAGGGTGTACGAGGGTCCGAGCCCTGAGGTGTAGCAGGGAGGGTGTACGAGGGTCCGAGCCCTGGGGTGTAGCAGGGAGGGTGTACGAGGGTCCGAGCCCTGGGGTGTAGCAGGGAGGGTGTACGAGGGTCCGAGCCCTGGGGTGTAGCAGGGAGGGTGTACGAGGGTCCAAGCCCTGGGGTGCAGCAGGGAGGGTGTACGAGGGGATCAGACAGCACCTTTTTAATTAATTGAATTAATAAATGTTACCTGGGTAAAATTGAGCGTCGGACCTGGACGACGTATCCGCCCAGAGCGCAGTCGCATGTCAACTTAGCGGCACATTTTATATATTTTTTTTGCCCAATCAGGAAGCCATATCTTTGGAGACATTGCCTAGATAAGACTGTAGGGGCCCTTTGCTGCTCTTTTTTTTTTTTTGTGAAGTTGCCGTGGGGGGTGGGGGGATGGGGGTCTGTGAATCATGCATCTCGCCTGCGCTTTTTATAGAAGACTGAGTCACAGCACCCATCTCGGTCGTGGCTTGACGAGAAACTGGGCAGATAGCCCCCCCAAGGTCCTCATTCAGTCCGAGGGGGGAGTCAGTGTGTAACCGCTGCGATCGGGGCCACGGAGCACGGGTTCAGGCAGGAAGCATGACTCAGGCCCTCGGAGGTCAGCTGTCACTTTGTGTTTTGGTCACGGGCCGCTGTGCCTGACCAGAGAGAAGTTTCTGGGTGGCTGGGGCCCTGCTCGCTGGTTCTGCGTTTTGGGTTACCGGAAAGCAAGCGAGAGGCCATTTAATCCATAATAATAATAACGATCATAACAGTAACATTGTTGTTGTTGTTGTTGTTGTTGTTTATTTTCCCCTGTGTCTGGTTTTGTGTCCGGTTTAAATTTTGAGTTTGATTCGTTCATCATGGTGTTCCCCACGCACCCAAACATTCGACCCACCCTCCCATCAGGGTCGCGTCCCCAGTGAGGCTCCTGTGTTCTAATCTTCCGCAGAATGTGCATAATCTGCTAATAACATCAGCTTCTTCTGATTAACGCCGTGGCCAGGCTGTGCCGGCCAGCAGAAAGTGCCGAGAAGCACCTTTTAAAAACAATGGCGGCAGTGTGTCCCGGAGCCACTAGCCGAAGCGAAAGGGGGGGGGGGTACGGGAAGTCAAGGGATTTGCCTCGCTCACCCTGCTGAGAAAACGGCGATTTAAACCTCCAGCCTGGAGCTAGTTTGGTCCGCTTGAAAGCCGCCTCGCAGTGGACTCCCAGAAGGCTGTGTGTGTGCTTAATGCAGACCTTTGTTTATAAATTTGATCATGATATTTATTTTTTACTTAATTTTCAAACAAAACTGGACTAATTGCCAGATAATACTACAAAAAACAAAGATTCAGCCTTTTCTTTCTGTCCTCTTGGAGGATTAATAGGGCCAAACCGAAGGGAAATGTCCTTTTTTATGGGGGGGGGGTTATTGTTATTACTGTATTTTGGTTTCCAACCAAAAATAGATTGTGTGACGTCAGAATGTGTGACAGTGTGAAGAAACCAAACCAGGAGGAGCGAACGAAAACAGTTTAGAAGATAGTTACCCGTAGAAAAAAAGCGTTCCGGCTAACTCCGGGTACGTTTTGGTCTGCTCCGGTCCTTGGGGGAATTTATTTATGGAACTCAAATCCTGACCTTAGCAGGAAGTGCGGCCCATTGAGCTGGTTCTGGTCTGACATCTGGCGCCACGTCGCTGCCAGGAACCCAGCGGAACCGGTGTGGGCCGAGCCCCCTGGACCTGGACCTGTCCCCATCTTCACTCACGGCCACCGGCCTCCACGGGGTCGAAAGGTGCTTTCTCTGAGCCGGTCTGAATTTGGGGGGGGGGGGGGGGGTCCTGTTAGAGCTCCCCCTTTCTTCATATAGGGGAATTGCAACCTTACGGTTTAGCTCCTTCCGCGGAATTCCATTCCCCCTCGATGCAGGTGGCTCGCTCTGCCTGTCCGCTCCGAATTTCAGGCTCCTAATTCCCCGACGTGGCCCGCCAGTCCGCCGTCTGCTTTGCCGTGAACAATTACCGCCGACGTTCCCTTTTTAATTCGCGGGCCCAGCGTACAAAGGCCTCTGTCAGAGCCTTCAAGTCCTGCATTCATTTTTGAACAATTGCTTCTCAGTGATCCGCGCGAACGTGGGCTTTTACCCGCCACTCTCCCAACTGTTAAAAGTTTTAACTGATGACATTTGAAATGAACACATGGAAAGCGATTTCAGATAATTAGAAAGCCTCTTCTCCCAAGTACTGAAACATTAAGATGACATACTGTTCATTCAGGATTACTTTAATTGGGCCAATTATTGTAATTTGCTTGCAATTACGTGTTGAGATAAAAGCATTTTGTAAAGCACATTTGTGCGATTTCTTTTATGTTGAATCCTAATAACCAGCTAAATACTACTTATGAAGAAAGAGCCATTTTTATATTATTTTTTAGTACTTTTTGAACTTTTTTTTGTAGCTGTGAGTGACTGACACATTGTCGCTTTTTCTGCCCCCCCTGCCCCCCCCCCCGCCGATATTGTCATGTGACGTCCTGTAAATAAACCTGGGAGGTGTCCAGAGATACAGACCCATCTTCCTTTCTTCACGTGGCTGTTGTTTCAGCTCAATTTCAGCAGAGGAATAATAAAAAGGAATTTGAAAAGTTAGCGGTAATCTCTACCTGCCCAGCAGGTGGCAGGACAGTTAAGGCTCCCAGTTCCAATCCTGAGAGGGACCTCTGCTTTGTGTCCTTTATTCTGAATTTTGGGGATATCATGCTAAGTTGTTAAGGTGTTTTGAAAATAAAGTTTATTAGAAATGAATTATAACTGTCATAATTTGTTTATTGCCATGGAGCCCGGCTAACATTTTGTTTGTGAACCCCAGTTTCACAGAAGGTGAGGTTATTCAAGGCTACGTTTGTCCCCCCCTTTAGCGGATCAGCATTGGTACAGTCCATAAATATATGCCATGCTGTCCAGGATCCGTTGTGCGTGAGGAACACGTCTGAATGGGCCCCTCTGTCCGACCCAGCAGACACGCCACACCCCTGCCCTCTGATCTCACAGACCCTCCTGTGAATGACGCACCTCTGTTTTGCAGAGTCCAAGCCAGACCACTCTCCTGGGTGGTGCATTCTGGGATGCGAAGGGTGATGGAAACATCCTTTTCAGTCAGGCCCCTAGAAACCAAGACAGAAAAAAGATATGAGCTGCGAAAATGTCTGACAGACATGGAGATCATCCCTCGTCTTATGGCGGCGGATTTGTGCACTAGGAATAAAATAAAGACTGGTTAGTCACAGTGTAGTGGCCTTTGTGAGTCGTCTTTATTCTGTGTGCTGTTCCATGCGTTTTAATGAGCCTTTTCCAGCTTCCCCGAGACGAACACCAGAGCAGAGGAGGCTCTCTCGCTTAATTGGGACCCGCTCCAAATATATACCCTGCTCCCTGTGTAATTAAGCCCACAATATCCGCTTATTCTGCACCCTGCCCATCCTTCCGCGGCCCGTTTGGGACAGGAGTGCTGACACGCTGTTTCCCGGCGTTTCCCGTGGGATCCGTTTCGGAAGGACAGTCCCTCGTCGGTTCCTGTGATCCTGGGCCCCACCACGTCGGTGGGTACGGTTCTCCAGATTGGCAAGCGACGCACTTCTGTGGCAAGACAATGCCGTCGAGCACTGTAGCTGCGTGACTGTGGCTCTTTATGCTCAACTGGTTTGCAGAAACAAAATCTTTGTTGGATTTGTCGTTTCTGGACCTGAAATCCCCAACACTGGCTGTATTCTGCAGTCAGATCAAAAACATGGAGTTTGCAGCGTGTAAAAGATGTCAGATTATCCCGCACGGACCTGCAGGTTCACCCCAGAGATGTATTTTTATACAGGCAGCTCTCGACTTGCATAAAACGGACATAAAGTAAATCCAAATGAATGCAAGAAATATAGTTTACGGAAGCGCTAATACAGAAACGTGACATACGTCCATAAGTAAATTACCACTTTATCTTTTCATTTTTTTAATAAGTCGTCTTTAGTACGTAGTACTAGTATATTTTTGGCTTGCATGGTTTTTGCTATAAGGTGTATTAAATGGTATGGCGATTTGAGCAGATTACTTAAGTCAAACAAGAAGTGCCTGCGTGTGTTTGTGTGTGTGTGAGTTATGTATGTATTACATTGTGGCGTCCAAATTTTCATTGTGTAGCTGCAATCAAAAAATGAAAAATACCAAAAGTCGTCAATTGTCGTCATTGCTGACATTAGGGTTATGACTGAAGAAATGAATGGAGAGTCCCCACAAAGGTGTGTGTGTGTGTGTGTGTGTGTGTGTGTGTGTGTGTGTGTGTGTGTGTGTGTGTGTGTGTGTGTGTGTGTGTGTGTGTTCTGTGAAGGTCCAGTTAAGGTTCCGGAGTCTGAGGGCCTTCCTACATTATCAGTTCATTCATCAGGATCAACAATAGACATTCTGCGTTGAAGGCCGGTCTCCGTCTGAAAGGCAGTTAGGTTATGAAGCTGAGGCTTGACGCATCTGGACAGAAATTCCAGTGCGGGGAGTCAGTTGTCATCGTAGAGCCTCGCTGAAAGTTCCCCCCCGCCCCCCGAAGGTCATGTTCTGGAAGTCTCCTGAGTGGGAAAAACGCAGCGATGACGATCCGGACCGGGTTGGGGCCGGATGATCCTGGGGCTCCTGCTCCCGTCCGTTGGGAAAGGCTGTCCGTCCGTCGCTGGAATGCTGCGTGACGTCCACTGAGGATTCTGATGGCCATTGTTGTCGGCCATGTCAGGAACACTGGTCCTCTTCACAGATTCCTCCTGATAAATATGCGAGTGCATTTCTCAGCCTCTGCGGGGCCGTTCTTTGGGCCGCACCGGGGCGGGTCGCCGCGGCCCACGCTGGGAATTTGGAGCCCTGGTGGCAGGAGAAGAGAGGGAAGATTGTATGCCAGCCCCCCCCCCCCCCCCCACCCCTCTCAGCTGCAGTAAGTAGGAGTTCAGAACAAGAGGAACGGAGCCGGTTAATTCTCTTGTTTTTTTTGGGCCCGAGTAGCACTAAGATCAGCACTCAGAGTGGGTGGCAGGGGACTAAACTGCCCTGCAGGATTTAGACATTTTACTGCCCTTTGTGGTAACAAGGCAGATCAATGGTTTTATTGTTCAAGATGGCTGCCAACTTCCTTATGATCCATCCCCCTCTTCACTGGTAAAAGGCAGCTACTGTCGCATTCAGACCCGGAAGCTACTTCCAGGTTCGTACCATTAGATATTGGATCTGAATGCCTGTGTTTGAGGAGGACGGGCACGTGAACAGAGAACCAGCCAGAAGTACTCGATTTTGATTACTGAATCTGGAGGCCGTCTCCCACGAATGCTGGCTCTTGAGGAGTGTCTTAATCAGTTGGGACGCTGCGACAGGTTTCTAAGAGGCCCGGCATTCGAACCATAGGAGTTTTGGCGAAAGGTACAGGGGGGAACGGCGGAGTATGATTTGGGGAGAAAACCGCGATCCAAACACAAGCCGGGAGATTCGGACCCATGTGTCTGTTTGTTTGGGTTTGTTTTCACTCGAGGCGACGTCGTTCGGTCTCCGAGCAAATGTCGTGCTGGCGGGTGGGATCTGGAAGCTTCCAGTCGTCCGAAGGAAGGCAGAGATACCTGACGGCTGGCCAGAGCGCAGGCAGACGCGACTGATGGATCAGTCTGTCGCGAATCTGGACGGCGGAACCGGACGGCGGCGTCCCGGTAGCCGGGAGGGGGCCATTGGCCGGCGTGGCCAGCAGCTGCCGTGTTGTTCTTGGAAGGGGCCGCTCTCCCACGTTTGCGGGCCAGGCTAAACATGGCGTCCAGCGAGCCGGCACCGGCTCCCGCCGCGGACGCGGGCTAAACCTTTCACTTGGCGGCGTTTTTTAAGAACAACAAAAAAGAGAGAGAGAGAGAGTGCTATCGATGGCCGGGCGAGGAAGGAGCCACCTGTGCGTCTTTAGCACCCAAAAAAACAGGCAGGCGTTGCGATTCCTAAAAAGGAGAAGGCCGTTGGCCAGGAGGCTGATGGTGAAATGAGCGGCACTTCCTGTGTCAGGGGGAAGTCGGCTCTCACGAGCGGCTAGTGTCACTGCCCCCCCCCCCCCCCACCTCCTCGAGTTGGCAAATGTCCAAATAACCAACAGCTCTCCGGGGGAGTGGGGGGGTTCCTCAGCTGTCTTCGCACGCAGCTTTGCGGGAAAGGAGCGAATCACACCCCACCCCCACTTCTCTTCTCACAGCGTGTCTCGTGATTGGCCGTCCCCATGCAGCGCAGAGCCCTGGGTGTGCCCCCCCCCGCAGGATCAGTGTTGGGGCTTTCGGGTCGGAGATCTAATCCTCCTCCTATGTGACAGATCAGCTGAGCTGTTCATGCCGCCGGCAATTTCGGCGTCTCGAACCCCTGTTGCACCTTAGGCTTGGGGGGGCAGGATGGAGCACAGAGTGTGGCACTGGTTGGGAATCCTCCCCCTGCTGGTCAAGGTAGACGACGGGCAAGTGGGAAAGGCCTTAAGCTGCCTGTGACGTCCCAGCGTCTTAAATGATTACCAAGTGACACTGCAAATATGTAACACATTTATATTGATAATCAACACAGCTCGTTTTAAGAATAGATTTTCACGTAATGAGACTTTTCCCCCTTGATGTCAGATGTTGTGACGCTGCGAGGTGGACTATAGGTGGCACGATGTGCAAAACCAAATGGTACTAGTAACTCCAGCCAGAAACTCCACACTGGGACAGCGAAGTCACCAGTCATCAGAGGTGGATATTTCAGGTCTAGAAAGTAAAAGTCCAGACTAAGATTTTGTTTCAGCCAACCAGTTGAGTACTTTGACTGTGATTCTGTATAGTGAACTGGACTTTTACTCTCTGGACCGGAAAATCCCAAACGTGACGTTAGGCTGTGTGCCCTCTCCACTGTTCGAGGAGGTCAGCTTGAATTACTTTTATTTTTTTCTGTACATCAAATACATATTTATTTATATGGTTAGTATATAATACTTGGGGGGGGGGGGCACCAGGGCAGTGTGTGTGGAGTGAGGGCTTCAAAGTCCTGCTTCTGATATGAACCAAACACACATGACAATGTTTCTGGTTTGTAACCTAACATAAGAGGCCATGACTGGTCAGATAGGAGTCACGGTCTGCTGGGGTGCTGAGACTCCATCCGGGTCCGAGTCTCACCGCTCCTCTCGGCCCTCGTCAGGATCTCCAAAAACATCCCGACGACCAAAGACGTGGAGCCGCTGCTGGAGATCGACGGAGACGTCCGCAGCTTCGAGGTCTTCCTGTCATCGCGGACCCCCCTGCTGACGGCCCACGACGTGGAGACGTTCCTGCCCTGCACGGTCAACCTGGACCCCAAGCTCCGGGAGATCATTGCGGGTGAACGCGGGGAAAGACCCTAACGAGGGAGCAATTCACACCCATAAAATGCTCAGTACTTTACACATCCCCCCCCCCCCGCTGTGGTGCTATTTTAGGTCATCATGTGCTCAGTGTGACAGTTAGGCCACTAACAGGGACGCCATTGTCCCTCACCGCTGCCTCCGCTGACAGGAATGTGACCTGCGGTTCCATTGTGTCACGTCAGCCCCCCCTCCCCTCCTCCCCAGCAATGTAAACATATAGCCACCTGGCTGGATGCTGCAAAATGTCGTCGGGACCCCCAAAACGTTCTGGGTCCACTTTCACACTGCCGCAGACAGCGCCCACCTGTGGCCAGACGGAGAGGTGTTCCCTCGCGACGTGGGCAGCTCGCTAGCCTGGAGAATCTGTGCCCCCCCCCCCTCCACCCCCACTCGTTCTTTCTCTCCTGTTTTTTTGGGTCTTGGTGACCCACCTCACTTCTCCATTTTGCGTTGCGGAACACGCTCTGGTTTCTTTATCTCCGCGGCCAGACAAACGGCCGTCCTCTGGGCCGTGGGATGGCCCCTCACTCTTCATCAGCTCTCAGTATTATTAGCTACCAATATTATTAGATATCTGTGGCAACATGAGGGTGGAACCAAAACTATTCAGATGAGATCAATCGAAACATGGTCTGTAATTTTACTCTGGTTCTAATCTGCCATGTCTGTAATAATTTTAGCCTGTAGGAGTGAATTACCTTCTGCCTTTCAGTGAACACAGACCTCTTTCGGTAATAGTTGTTCAGTCTTGTGTTGTCATCTTGATAATAAGGTATCTGTAAAGGCGTGACTCTTTCTTGTAAGGAGGAAGCAGCATTTATATGCTAGAAATAGAGCTTGAATGGCTCCTGACTTGTCCGCTTAAACATCTGTCCTATAGCGTCTTCTGTGGCAGGACACACAAACTCTTGTGCTCCGGATGCATTTAGTTTTTATCTCTGCTATCGCTTGTAATTTAGGGAAATTATGCACATTTCTACACGTATATATACAGTCTGAACATAAGCTCCGCTGTCCGTCCGACAGCCCTGGGGCATTTTTCGTAGGGTTAAAGACCAGCAGGAATGCAGCTGCTCTGTTGAACACGGGATTCAAACCGACAACCTTCCGGTGACAGGCACAGAGTCTTAACCTGCTGAGCCACACAAACCTCTGATAGCATCTATTAACCTAAAAGAAAGTCCTTTGCTTCTAGACCTTGTTAACTTTAGCACCCAGCTCTGTGCTAGAGGTCCATCCAGTTTAAAAATAATCCGTATCTAGTGTGAGCATCTTTTCACTTCTTCTCCCCCCCCCAGACGTGCGGGCAGCAAGAGAGCAGATGCATCTCGGCGGCGTGACCTATCCCACGCTGCCCCTCCAGGACACCCCCCCCCAGCGCGCGCCGGCCGCCTTCGGCCAGCACCTTCCAAGCTGCTCCCCCACATTGCCTGCCCCCGGCCTGCCCCCCCAGCCCCACAGCAGCCAGTACAGCGGCCTGACTGGCCCTCAGCATCCCTTCTACAACAGGGTAGGGTGGGGGCTTGTTTTTATTCTGCCGTCTCCCTGCTTTCAATAAAGGGGCCTCCATTCATTGCTTTCTGACTGATAAAATAATTAAAAATAATCTAGCCTGTCAAAAACGAACACATGAAAAAGAGATCTGTATAATCAGTTCAGGTGCAGGTGCACTTTAATTCAAAACTACTATCAGAGTGTCTTAGCAAGAAAATTAGGTGCAAAATCATGGTGATGTGGTAGTTTAGATGTTCTGCAGCTCAGCGACTGGTTTCGGCACATCCTGGTTTGGGGAACACTGGACCAAATACCCCCCAAGCCCTCATCGTCACCCCCATCCTGGTTTTGGTGTAAACCTCTCCCTAAATTCTCTTAATTTCACCATCTGCCATCTCAGCCCCCCCGACAGTGTTCCATTGTAGTGCTGGTTGTTTCCATGACGCTGCCAATTCTGTTTTTTTTTTTTCCATTTATTTATTCTGATTTATTTTTTTGCCATTTAAGTTTGCCTCTCCCCCCGGGTTCCCCCCCCCTCCAGCCCTATTTTCCCCATGACGTGTACCAGCTGCCCCGGCAGTACGTTCCCAGTTCCCATCATGCACTTCTGCACCCATCCGTTACGCCTGACTTTCCCAGGAATACGAACAGCACACTAGTAAGTACAAGGTCCTTTGCATGACAAATGTATGTCATTCATTTCTACTTGTATGGCTTTATTTATTGTGTATATATATATAGAAATAATGTAATAATAATTCCTTGGCCTGCTCTGAGGATGGTCACTGGAGGTTTTCTCTGGTCTGTAAAAGGTGTTGTAGACTGTTTCAAAATAATCATATTTACCCCGCATTTAAAAACAGGTTGCAGGTTCTCTGAATATGTTGGCCCCACCCACTGTTATGCTAAGTCCCGCCCACTCTTCTCTGTGCTCAGGAAGTTATTAAGGAGGATGCCAGCGAGGGTCTCCCTTCTCCCATTCTCCCTCCCGCGGTAACCCCTGTAGGGACAGCATGCTCTGTCTTCCCCGCCCCCTTAACCCCATTGGTCCAGAGACCCTAACACAAGCTGCCGCCATTGGACCACTGCGACTGCCCTCTGTGGTTTGGTTGTCTTTTTAAGAAGCTAACCAGTGTAGAGCAGCACATGGAAGCATGTCTGAGGCTTGGAGCATGTTGATTCCCAAACACGACCAAGTTCAACTAAATCAAAGCACGCATTTTCAGGCCATCGTATAAACGACGAGGGCGCCATGTCCGTCATCCAAAGGACGTGTGTCACTGAAAGACTTCCTGTCGTCCCCCTCGGACCAGACGCCGACCCTGACATGCTGCATAAGGACCGTACGCAGACAGGCTGCGGCCAGACGGGCGGCGACAGACGCGGGTGGATGCTCGCGACCCACTCCCGGTCCGATCCGCACAGGGACCGTCGCCAAGCGCAGTCTTCATACCAGAACTGTTTTTCCTCCGTGTTCATCTGTTGTGCAGAGATCGCTCTCTGTTCCTCTTGCGTCGGCAGCGCCGCCGTGGTGTTATCGCCCATCGGCGCTGTCACCGCCCCCGCTAACTCCCATACCAGATTCGAAGGCCCCTTCAAGTCCTTGCGGACGTTTCCCGCACACCGGGCTCTCGAGAGTGATGCGAGGTCATCCTTATGTACGCGCCCTTTCGTATTATCTCAGGATATCCCAGAATGCTCTTAGTGGGCGCTACTGGGCCACTGCAAAGTGGAGATTAAAGAGGCCAGTTAAAGACCGCTAGGCTCTGCGTGTGTGGAGTCCGAGCCAGCATCTGTAACCCCTCGACTTCTGCGCTTGACCTGAAGGTTGTTTGCTCAGGTCCCAGGAGCCATGGTAATTTTACCCTTGCGGGGGGAAAAAGTGCTTGATTCGCTGTAGTGAAATATGTAATGGTATTAAAAAAGAGAACAACCGCATACGTTATCACACTACTTTTTTTTTTTTTTTTAAACGTCATGGTGAAGCTAAATAAATGTACTTCCAGGCACATCTGCTTCACGCTCCACCTTCTGGTCGTCTTCCGGGGGGGGGGGGGGGCGGGGTGTGGGCATTTGCCCGGATTTCTCAGTCAGGGACTCGCCGGCGTGGATGTCTGTGCCATCTGTGAGACACGGCCCCGTTTATATTGCCTTAAAAACGCGCTTCCCTTTCGCCCCGCCAGTGCACACAGTAATTACCGCCTAATCGTAGGCAAATCATTTTCGCGCCCCTCTTTTTTTTTTTTTTCCCGCGGTGCTGTAATGGTGATTACCATCCCTTTTCTTTTCCCTTTTCTGTCCTACCTGTCAGGCTGTTGGCGGAGCGGTTCAAGCCGTCCGACAGGCTGGACAAAACAACTGACAGATTTAGCGTGACATCCCCCCCAAAAAATCGTTCAGTTTCTCCGTCGGTTATATCAGCTTGCTAAGACACGGCTCCCTCAGAAGGTGGAGCCCGATGCTGCTGTCCATGCCGACTAATGGCTCGACCGCCGCTGACACAGTGCAGCGAGTGCTTCCTCCCATCTAACCCCGTGTGCGTTTCCTAACCTTCCTGTTCTCCCTGTTTCTGCTCTCCCTTTCCCGGCCAGTTGCAGCTCAGTTCCCTGCTCTCGCTTTGGTCCTGAGCCGCAGCTGGAGTGTGTTGTGCTCTTTTCCGCCATTTAGACCTTAGCGCCATTTTGTGTGTGGCGAGAGAGTGATGAATGTCAGGAAAGCCACCATACTGCATGAAAACTCCAAGTGTGACTGTGAGGGATACTGACCCCTACAGGACAGGTGAGATTTAGGGAATAATTTAATGTGACTGACATATTTGGCAAACTGGGGGGCCAGTATGGTTCAGTGGGTTAGGATGAAGTGCCAGTGAAAGAAGGGTCGCCAGTTTGAATCCCGGGATCGGCAGAGTGATGTCACCACTGGGTCCCTGAGCAACGCCTTTAAACCACTAACTACTCCAGAGTTATTTCACCCCAAAATTATACATTACTCTGGGTAAAAGTGTCTCCTAAATAAAGAGTAAATTTAAGGCTGGTCCGGTGTCTCCAAGCCTGTTCTGAGCTCAGCGTCAGGATATTCGCACCTTAGTTTGTGGGTAAACCTCGGTCGCTTTTATTTGGAAGATAAACTGCTTCCTCTGAGGCCGTTTAAATAAAGACAAGCAAGCTAATAATCTTCTCAGGTGCAGCACGTAAGTGTAATATCAGAGGACGCCCCCGTGGCCCCCAGTGAACCCCCCCACGTCGATGTCCTCTGACAGGCCACGACGAGAAACCTACCGGCGTGGCTAAAGGAGCTGTGCTCCTCCCCCAACCCGGACCATGCTATCACTCACATGACATTTCAGTCATTGTCTCTTTATTCTGATACTTATTCAATACATTTTTTTTCCTTTGTAATTTATTCATTTTTTTTTATTCACCAAATTAATCGAGGTCACCGCCACTAAATGGGAGCGAGGAGTTTCGACTCCTCTCACATCGCCGCTCGTCCTCACCTACCGCCGAGATAATGGCTGCTGTCAAGTGACATCGAAATGGATAAATTATGAGCCCATTATTAATTGACACCGAGTGGTAGGCAGACTTTAGTCTGGGTTGAGGTTAGCTGGGAGGATGGGAGGTGTCAGGCTAGCTGCTAGCACCTCGGTTAGCAGGCATTAGCTGCCGCTATCAGCATACCCCGAGTCAACATGGTTAGCGTGTAGCATTTGGCATGTAGCAGTTAGCATGTAGCTGTTAGCATGTAGCAGCTAGTGTGTAGCTATTAGCATGGTGAGATGTCGGGCAAAGCAATCTGCCGCACAATCGCAAAGGAAAATCATCAAATGTTGGTCCGGCCTAGGAGAGCGTGCTGTGCTTAATGTGATGTGAAATCTAACCTCTCTTCCAGCGAAATCGTCCCTGGTTTTAATTTAATGTTCAAGCTCCAGCAAGCAGGTTTCTGGGAAACCCCCCCCCCCCCCCACTGACTATGCAATCCTGTTTTCCGGTCCCGGCTCCGTCGGATAGGATTCCGCCATGGCCCCCCCTGGCCCATCCACCATCCCACTCAGCTCCATGACGACGGACTGTGTGTGTGAGCGACTCCAGCAGGTCGAGGGCATCGACCCAACCATGTTGGTGCAGTACTTGGCCACCGTAATGAAGGTGTGGCCCGGTGGGCTGGGGAGGGAATTTGGTGTGAGTTTGTCATGTGACAGGTTTTGTGTGTGTTTGTCACGTGACAGTCAGTTTCCAGTTTCCTGTAATTTAATGTCATTCTGCAACTGTCTGGTTTGCCTCCAGTTCTACCCGTGACCTAGGGATGTCCTTGGCATGCGCAGTGGTGTCACACTCTGTTGCCAAGGGTCATCGTGAACAGTGTCATCCAGCCGTGTCGTCATCTGAAAAAAATATAATGACCCACTTTTCCATCCCAGGCCAACATCAATGGCAGAGTGCTGTCCCAGTGCAATCTGGACGAGCTTAAGAAGGAGATGGACATGAATTTCGGCGACTGGCATCTCTTCAAGGAAATGGTGAGCTGAGAGACACGGACGAGAACAAACGACGACTCGTCTTTAAAGATGCATCTCGACTCCAAACATTGTGCAACGTGAAGTGTGTGTGTGTGTGTGTGTGTGTGTGTGAGACTGGTCTGTGTATATGCATGCCGTTTCCCTGATATTTTGAATTTTATAACCCGTGTCTCTTTGAGAGCGCAGCCTGTTCTAGGTTGAAATCAGTAACACATGTAGCCGCACTGATCACATTTCCATTCAGGCTTATACAAACGAACGCCGAGCTGCCAAACGCGGCTGGCCATCTGCTCCAGAGCGCCTGACACTCAGATGAAGGAAAGTTATTGTCTCTGTGCTTGCCGTCGACGCTCAGTGTGGGCCCAATTCTCCTCGCGAACGCAGGGAATCCGACTGGTTGGAAAGCAAGTCTTTATCAAGGCCGCGTTTGGTTGGCTTGGTCTTAACTTATCTGTGTCCTTCCTGAATGGGGTTCTCCATACGCTGGGGATTGTTTTGAAGATTCTCTGGGTGTAATTTGATCCAAATAGCGCTGCGAATACACAGGACAATGCCGTTGTATATCTGTTTCCAAGGCCTTTTTTGAGGTTGGGCTGAGGCACCAAAATCTTATTTATATTTTCCACGGTTTGTGTGTAAACTTGAAAAAGTAGAGTATTGGAAAAGCCGTTCATGGAAGACGACCTTAGGGACAAAATGCTGTTTTCTCTGTGCCATGAATGGCGCAGTTAGCTTGTGATAACATTCACATTTATATATTTAGAAGACACTTTTGTCCAGACGATGTACGAGCAATGGGGGTTTAAAATGCTTAACACGGCGTTGAGTATGGAAACCAGGATTGGGGTGACTGGACTGACGACCGGTGGTTTTGCTGTTTCTAATAAGAAAATGGCTGGAAGTGATCAGGACGTGCGTGAAAGTGTCCATTGTGGTTCCTTACAGACCCCCGTGCTGTGTCCTCGAACCCTCTGCAGGTGACAGAGCTCCGTCATGCAGAGAGCCAGGTGCTTCATGAGGGCCTGCAGGCCGCCGGTGGGCAAGACTGTGGCACGGTCGCCCCTGGCACGGTCGCCCCTGGCACAACCACCACTGACCACGAGGCATCCAACAGGTGCAGCCTAAGCTTTGAGGACCTGAGCACTCTGACCCTGGATGAGCCGCATAAGCTCAGCGATTCCCATTGGCCGGTAAGTGAGGATGCCCTGACTCTGTCGTAACGCCGGCTCCTGATCCTGCCCATGAGCCCACCCCCAGGAAGGAAGATGGTAACGCATTTCAAGTCGTTAGTATTAATTATTCTTAAAGCTTTACGCTTCTGAGGATGCACTGTAGAGTAGGTGTGGAGATACTTTCAGCATGTGTGCAACATGGAGGGGTCAGGCGGGTTTGTCCCCCCGCCCCCCCCCGCCCCCCCTTCTGCAGCACACACCCGCCGTTGCACAAAATTAGCATGTGGTTTGAGGCGAAAATGGCCCACTGTGGCTAAGACAGCTAATGGAGCCCCCGACTGGCCAGGCCGACCTGACGACCGCAAGCAAAAGCGCCCCCCCCCCCCCCCCCCCCCCCACATGCCAGCTGTGAGGGTGGAGCTGGGAGCCTGCAGTAACATGGAGGGGGGGTATTTCTGTCTTCAGTTCTCACTCACCACAGCCTTATCAAATACACAGAGCAGTATTGACATTTCAGCTTTAACCCCCCCCCCCCCCCCACCCCCCACCCACCGCCTTCCGCTGTGGCCTGCATGTGTCGAGAACCCAAACGACGGATCCAAATTTCGTGAGGCCGCGTGTCAATGGGCGCTAATGACGTGTCATGCACATTGACCCCCCCCCCCCCCCCCCCCACCCAGGCAATAGTGCATAGGACCTCCAGCATGTCCAGTCTCAACTCCCAGGAGTCGTCGAGCGACATCTGCAAGCTGACAGACAAGCAGCAGGAGGAGTATCGCGACGCCTACAGGGAATACATTGCGCAGATGGGCCAGCTGGAGGGGCGGGAGCCCACGCCTCCGGACTCCCAGGACAGGGCAGGCGAGGCGGATCGGGAGGCCCATGAACCCGCCGACGTCAGCGGCCCATCGCTCGAACCCATCGCCGAGGAGGAGGAGAAACCACAGTCCCACACGACCGGGCCGTCCCCGGAGCTCAACAGCGAGGAGGAGGAGTCTGGGACAGAGTACACGGACCGCACTCCGCTCCTCAAGGAGGAGAAGAGGGTGCGCGTCAAAGTGCCGGCAGCTGCCCGTCTGTCCTCCGCCGACCTCGAGAAGGAGTCCTCCGACTCGGGGCTGAGGTCCAGCGACAGCTCGCCGGAACACTCACCTCGGGACGAGAAAACGGGCTCCCCCACGCTCATCGAACTGGAGCGGGAGAGCCACCTGGGGAGGAGTCCCACAAAGCGGAGCCCGCAGGAGGAGGCCACCCGCATGTCACTCGGCTGGGACACGCCCTCCGAGAGGAGCTGGTTCGCCAGGCGTGATTCCGCGATGAGCCGGGCCTTCAGCGACACCACGCTCAACAACAACAACAACAGCGGAGTCCCCTCCCGCCGCCTCGTCGCCACCCCCGGCTCTGGGGTCGTCCCATCGACGCGCAAGAAGAAGAGGCTGTACTTGGGCCTCGGAGCCACCGCTGTGTCTGCTGACAGTGTGGCCTTTGGGGACGAGCAGGAGAGCATCCTGTGACAAGCCAGTCCCCAAACAGTGCCCTTCATAACTGTGCCCTAGTAGGTCGATTTTTTTCAACATGTGGACAGCAAAAAATGTAAGATTAATAGGTTCCAGTCCCCAAAAATCAAACAGAGACACCAATTTCATCTCTAATGTACAAAATTGAGGTAACAAAAAGAATTGCAGCAAGGGGAGACAGTCTTAGAGGCTGGAAAAAATATGCTTGATCGGGATTAGAGTAGGTCCCATGTTAAGTCTTAAGTTTTGTACTGAAGCTTGTGGGATTATAGAAAAAATGGAGGTCCAGTATGAATGTAACCACAGTAGAGGCACATAAAGTTGCCTGTGTGTTTAGCATGTTGTGCACCAGCTCACCAGCTCCGAAGGCTGCAGGACAGGCTGGTCGAAGGCTAGCAGGTGACATCACTGCCGCCAGCATCAGATACACCAGCCTAAAGCGCGGCTCACAGCAGGCGCCATCCAAACGCTGGGGGGCTACAGCGCGGCAAGAATCCCAACTATTTCGGTCTTTACCGGCCCTGCTGTTTATTACTTTTTATATCGGTTTAGAAACTTGGATGTGCTCGACGGATCACGGACACTGGCGAACGAAATAAAACCATTAATCTGTTTCTCGTTGTGTCGCCACAAATGTCGTGATGCCTTTAAAAAAACATTGTGTGTGTTTGCTTAAGTAAAACGAAAAAAACAAAAACAAAAACGTTCCTATGCGCTTGGAAAGGACGCAGAGCGTCATCTGCGTGAAATCTTTCCGTAAATCCGTAAATTCGAAATGGCGTAAATCACTGGGGCTTTAGTTGTTTAGAAGAAAACCCACAAAAAAATCTTCATAAAGCAAATCTCAAGAACCATATGCCCTCCATAATTAATAAAACCTGCTTGTAGAAAAACTATCTCCTCTTTCAAGCAAGTGAATTGGCTTGTGTTCCCACTTTGCAGTTTATCCTGTTTAATCGAATTTAAAAAAACACTGCAGTGGTTATTTCCTGCTCCTGAATAAGAGTTTCAGCAATGTCACAGCCGCTGATGTCCGGTGTGCAACTGGCTACAGAGTTAAACCAAGTTAATGCCCTTATATGGGATAAAATTGATAACGGGTAGCCTCACACCTCTGGGTTGCGGATTCGAGTCCTGCGGACTCCTGCCTTCTCCCCGCGTCACGTGACTTTCCTTTGAGTGCCCCGTAACCCTGACTAAGATAAGTATTTGGAAGGTGGTGGACAAATGATAACGAATGATAGCCCTTTCCAACACGTAAATGTAGTGAATTCTAAAGTGTACATGTGCATGGTCTTGAAATGAATTGAAATGAACCACATGCATCGTCTTACCTGATATGTGCCTGTGATCTTTTGGTCTTACCGCCCCGCAAATGTAGCCTATTACTTTAAATGAAGCACAAATTACCTGAGTGAAGCGGTCTTATTTTGGACATACTACGAGAGAAACTCCGTGCATTGGGAACGCTGTCTATATGGTCGTCAGGAGTCGATCCACATTACAGCACATGGCCTGGATGATTTGTTACCTAAATATGTTGATGTACGAAAATTGTTTCATTACCGTATATTGTAAGATACGGGCAAATGTGTCCCAGTATATATAACCATGTATATATATCCTGGGATCATAATGTCATATATAATCTGTGTGGATGTAGGTGTGATTTAGATTAGCGCAGCCCTTTGAAAAAGAAACAGATTTGATCCCCCCCCCCCCACAATAAACCACCTTTCATCTCTAGCTGCACTATAAAAATTATTTCGAACTACAGATGCAGATATTTGCGTTAATATTTCTCTATTTGCTCATCACATGGCAAATTCTGGTAGACATTGTGACCAAAACGCATTTTTACCACGTATATAGTACTTGCCCTACATAGATTTTTTAAACCACGTACGCGGACGATTCTTAAAACGGACAGGGTGGACAATCCCTGGTTATAACTGTGGCATTTCCCCCCATAAATAACGGTATACGGAGGGTCAAACAACCAGTAGGTGGCGTGCTCTCCATACAGAAAAAGAAAAAAATACAACGGCTCTGTCAAAGTGCAGTAATTTTACGTTTAAACCACGCCGATACTTAACGTTGTCAACCCAAGAGTCAGAGCCGGATTCCTTTCTTATACGATGCTTTGTTAAAACGGGGTTAGATACACCGCAAAATATACGCACCCTATAAGCGTTATGTAAATACATGTACATTCTGAAATTAACAGTAGGACAAGATGAAGCGTGAAAAATAGTCATATACGCCAGAATAGTTTTGTACTTTAGCATCTGGATGGCTGGAGAAAAAAAACAATTGCTTTGTTTTTTGAAAGAATAAATGAGGTTTATCATCAATTTTTATCTTAATTTTGTCTAAGTGGTACTTTAGTTATAATATGACGGTGCGAGTTTTAATGAATTAATGTTATTGGTTTCAGCAATTACTTCGAAATCAGTGTCTAATTAAGGGGAAGTTTGAAATAAGGGGTGAGGGTCGAAGCTCATCGTGAGGGTTGCAGTTCAATTTAGTGCCGATGGGAGGAGCAGTCTGCTCGTTCATATTCGCTGCTTGGGGCCCTCTTATTAAACTGTGGCATGCTTGTTCTTTGTACTGCATATTTAATTACATGAAATTACTGGTAGCCAGTCGCCGGAATCCGAAATCGAGAGAAAAACCATCAGCCTAAAGCCGACGACTCTGGTTCGCTCCATTTTCTGATCTGAAATGAAGTTTCGAGGGGAAATATATATGTTCGATTAGTCGAAGGAGATGCCTTTTTTGCAATTCCTAATCGAACCATCATTGACTTTTGATTAGTACCAGGCGGGTATAGCAAAGCAGACTCATCCCTTGGCTGTGCACTGGGCTTTTGGTGTCAAGGGCAGAGAAGGACGGCTCATCAGACCCAGCGGCGCCAGGGGAACACCTGTTTAACATAGGTTGAAGTTTCTATACACAGGTGAGGCAGCGGTTTCGCCTATTATGGTTTTAATTCTCCATTGTTGGGAGAATTGCGGAAACGCATTACCGCTATGGGTGAAACACGGCGATCGCCCGTAGTGCTTTTTTTTTTTTGCACTAAACGTCCGCGTCTTTCTCCGCAAAGCCGATTGCGACAAAGCTTTTGTTTCGTTTTCGGCTGATGTGAACGCGCTTTATATAAGAAGCGACGCAACCGCTGCAGAAACGGTCATAAAACGCTGCTAACCGGCGACTAAAATCATCTCCGATATTAATGAATGCCAACGTGGAAAAAGGTAGCCGTTTTGCATGCTGGCCAGCAAACGCTCATCCGATGTAATGACATTTTATGATCACTGAGAATAAGCGTCGTCGTTGATATTGAACCATCGGCCTTGCAAATTATTAGACTGCCGAGAAAAAAACGGCCCCTGTATAAATTTAGCGTGTAATCATGGACATCATACAATTGTGAATAAAAAAAAAACTTTGCTCGAGAATCCAGGCATCGTGAATTTTAATGTTTCAACCATCAAACTGAACAAATGTTACGAGAATGGAGACGTTCAAATAAAGCATTTGATTTATTTTTTTGTATAAAAAGGTACAATTTACAATATTACTTTTATAAAAAGTTTCAGCATAATTAAGTACAGCATTACATGTTATGCAGAAATTTGCAATCTCTGCAACTATACAAGTTAAAACTCCGATTGTAGAGTTTACAAGGTTTCGCTCGCTCGTTTCATTTTTTTAAACCACGTCCAGTCCTTTATGTGCCAAAAAATAACAATTCTGACAAGACAGACTAAACTTTATACAATAACTAACCAAGTCTTCTATGCGCGCTCCACCTTCGCAAAAAAGCAAAGATTTCTCATGGGGAAAGGGACGTCTTGACAATAGTCTTCTTTATTTTTTTTTTCTCTTCTTCCTTTTTTGCTCCCACGGTGGGGAATATACCGATCCTTCCATCTGAAGAAAGGACAAACCATGTCTAGAAGATAAATAACTGTAACTGTCCAAACTCTTAACATATAGATTGTCCTTTTAAAGTCTCTTGGTTCAATTAAAGAAGAAATCCAAACTGAGAACAAAAATAAGAGGAGAGGAAAAGTCAGCTCCCAGGTCCTGCGTTTTTTGTGTCTTAACCAAACACCTGCAAAAGATTGAGAAAGAGAGGCGTGTTTTGAAAATGCAAACAGGGCAGAGATCCGGACAGACTGCATGGCGCCAGGGAGGAAGCCGCAGTTTTAACATTTAACCAAACACTCAAATACTGGGCAAACCCTGAACTCCAGATGTACACACTCGCCCAGCCGAAGAGCACATCCTGGCAACTTCTCTCTTACAATCTGCTATCCGATCGACTTAATTGTAGTTCGGTTGGCGCCTGCTTTCTTCTTGCATCAATTATTTGCAGACGTCAAAGCAAGCGGTCCACGCAAGTACTGTACAAATCCCAACAGTACAAAATGTATTTTACTCCCCCACCACACTGTGCTGAGCGACAACGTATGCTTCTTTTTAAATGCAGAATAGGAAACGCCAGCTGAACTCTACCAATAAATAAATAAGAGCTTTGTTCCAGCGATACCGCCAATATCCATTACTTAGGTTTACATGAATACAGAACTGCAGTTCCTCTTCGAGCCTATCCGTAAGCCACCGATCACTCGCAGTACATGGCTAGATGTCATTTTCATATAAAAAGGGAAATACTTACCAGTTTAACGATAGAGCGTCTTGCTGTCATCTGTGGTGATTTCTTTTGGAAATTCAGCAGACTGCGAACAAATAATTGGATTTGTAAAAATTTTTGCATCTGCAAATGCTTGGTATAATAGTGTGCATGGATGCATACATTTATAATCTTCGTGATATCCAGAGGAGTAAGAACGACGATGTTATTTGCACTTGAGCTAAGAACCTAGATGCGTTTACGGCATTTCCTTACTATATAATTATCTTTCCCCCCCGGTAATACTACATTTTAACAGGACGATCCCACGCGATTCTCTGTTGGATAAAGCGAGTAACCACAGAAATTCCGACACAATCCAGCCCCATTACCTGTAATGAAAGGATGCTGATGTCTGTGTTGAGGGTTGTCAAGGGAGTCCTGGATGTCGCCTGGCCCGGCCGCTGGTGGTGGAGGCTAGTTATAGCGGAATTCGAGTCAAGCGCGATCTGCAGGTCCAGGATGTAATCGATGACATGCTGCAGGATTTCCATCTTGCTAACGCTCTTGTTCTGGGGGATGCTGGGCACCAGCTCCTTCAGCTTGGAGTAGCAATCGTTCATGTTGTAGAGCAGACTTAACGGATCATCCACGGGGGTCTTGCTCCGGGAGATTCCGAGGCTGTGTTCTGACAAGTTGGCGCCGTTTTTCCTGAAAGATCTCACTGGGCTTATTGCTTTCATTTTTGACACTTCGGGTGACTTCGTTGGCGTTTCGAGTTGCACTCACGGTTGTGCGCTGGTCCTATTCGTACTGTCGGCTGGCAAGTAAACGGACTGATTTTGCAAGCTGTCATTGCCGTTTATATACCCACTGAGCTGGGCATGTCACGCAGATGTTCTCGTGAATTTAATTGGTTGGATGCAGTACGTCAATCAGCGGCAAAGAGGCAGTTCATTGGCTGTTCCCTTCCTACGAATAAATCCCACCCACGTCTTCCGCGTTCTTAACCAGTGAAAGTTCACGCTGGAGCTGGCGCTTTGAGAAAGCAGGGGCTGCGGTCGGTAATTTGGAAAATTAAACATTATCCTGTACATGTTTTCGATAGAACAAATTAATTTATTGTTAGAGACTGTCGTTCTTAATAAGATCACAACATCCATGAATGATGAAAAATTATATTTCTAAAAACAGAAGATTATCTCAACACACTTAGGCCTATAATTTTAAAATATTCACTTTTACATTTGCACATACATTTAAGTCCTGATCACTTTTAAAATATCGTGTCCAACGCACTAAGTGAATAGCGATGCACCCGATTAGAGGAAGCCGTCGTATCTATTATTATTATTAATACTAGAAAACCTTGTTAAATCTGTCTGGATGCCCAATAAATAATTCGAAATGTTATAAAAGGACATTTCTAACTACAGCAGACAACAGATAAGTAAACGGCATAGGCCTTTAATCGCAGCAACTTCGTCACATACTACGCGGGCACTTTGCACATTCCTTCACTCAAAGGGGAGCGCAATTGCATAGCCCATTCTTTCAGGCGTCCTAACATTCTTACACCAACTCGTATATGTACATTTTTATTTGCAAGGCCATTCGGCATGACGGTATCATTATAGACATTTAGTGTGAAATAAATGTACTGGGTTTTCTATAATACAAATAGGTTATATCAATATTTAGCGGTAAGACTAAAGGTACAGAAATACGTCTGGAAGTATCATGGAAGTGTCAATGCGTAGGCTACAAATTTATACTTACGTTTTATTTAGCACTTTTATTACAAAACTTCCACTTAAATTTGCACTTTATTGTAACGAGTGCAAGGTAACCCCCTACTAATTTGATGTCCCGGGGTCGTTCTTTGGTTATTAAGCCAATAATCCAGTAAATTCAAGCTTCATCTACGCTGGGAAGACCGTGAATATAAGTAAATATAAATATATTTAGACAAACATTTGATTAATTCGTGCGTGCGTCAACACTGCTGCGTATCTAATAGATGATGGTGATAGTGCAATAACTGCAGGTAAATTACAGAACTTCAGACTCATAAAGTGGATAATCGTGCAACATATAAGGTAAAGGATAATTTATTAGTTAAAACGTGTAGCTTTTTATATCAATTACACGCTGCATTCCTCAACTGGTGCAGCGGATTAGTGTTTCTCGAAGTGCGACGTGATGCGACAGAAGCCGATGGTCCCGGGGCTGTAGTTGCTTTTAAGCGCTTCTCCTCCGCGTTTCTTTTCCCTTACGACTGGAATTATTTCCGTAAAACAGCGCATTCTCCTCTAACTGACAAACATCCTATAGCCTACTAACCATAAGGTGCAATGGAATATTACAAAGTGGCAGGCATGGAAAAAGACATCAGAATCCGAAGTCGAAAATGTTTGCCCAAATGCAATTATATTTTTACATTAACGCACATTACATCCTGATATGTGGTGCAATAGAATCACAAATTATATGTCCATAATTTGTTTCTTGGCTGTAGCATAGACTTCATGCGACAAAGTCGTCCCATCTGAGCTGCAGTCAAGATTAGTCAGATTTGTATTTTAAAAAATTGCCGTGTGGACTCTGCGCTTCATACACACACGCCATTTTATTATCCAACACAATGTGCTCGTTTTTAATTTCGACTTCTCCTTTTCTACCATTATAAATCCCTAATTTCCAAAATCGTCACTTGAGCGGTCTGGATTCTTTAAACTGTAGTGCTTTTCTTTACAAATATCTGAGTCACTTTCTCCCCCCGACGTATAATGCAACCGAAACTACGAGGCAGCATTGCAAGTGCCAGAAGTACTTTGTTTCCTTAACGACCCATGTGCATTTATAACGGGACACGTTGAGATGTGGGATTCTCCGAGTGTCGTCCACATCTGGTGCAATCAGATTTTTCCATTTTCCTGCCTTTTCCTTTTTCTCTTTGCGCTCACAGCTGTGTATATTTCGCATGACACCCTGACTGATCCCTGACAGGTGATGAATTGGCACCGAGCAGGCAGCAGAGCCGAGCAGCGCCGCGAGCTCACGCTCTCGCAGACTCTCCGGCGCCGGCCTTGTGACGTCACCCATTCACAGCGGCCCTTCAGCCAGTCCTCGCGGCGCCGCTCAGTCGGCTGCCATGGCGACCGGGGCTGTCAGTCAGCACGAGCTCTCAGCTGATCAATGGGAGTGAGCGCTGAGAGATCCGAGTTAAATTCGTCACCTAGGTCTTTTGCTGCTCCGGGGCCCGCACACCTGCACTAATTTGCATTTCTAAAAGTTATTTATTTGGAAAAGGGTCATTTTTTCCCCCTTGCACAGTTGCGGTAAGAATGGATGCGAGGCTCTGTCTAATCAAATTCAGCTGCTTGTGTAAAACTTTAATTTTCTGGAGACAAAAGTTTAGATTTTAGATTTTATTTCAATATTTATCCAACCATGTCATCCAAAATTTTCTGAGGTAAGCGTTGCACGCCTACGATCCGGCTGTAATTACAAACGGTGCCTAAATGAAAATATTACAGATGTTAAACTATAAGACCACGAAATTTTGTAACACTACACATATCTAAAACGCTTCGTCTGAACATTAACGGATTTTCGTTAATGCTTCTTTGAGAGGCAGGGGGATGTGGGGCAAGATGCAGGTCCTGAAATTCAATACCCAACAATTATCACCGTCTTTCAACTTGCGATCGCACTTAAATAGTTTGATTCTCTCTCCAAGGAGCTGATCTGGAACGACATTCTGCATCCACAAAGGATTTCGCTGTGTGTTTTTTTTCGGTCACAAACTATTAGCCAAAGTTGAAGAGATAAGGCCTAGAAAACAAAATAGGACTGTCAGTCAGTTGATATTCTCTCTGCAGGCCGGCGTCAGAATGTCTGCGCCGCCTACTTTAACTGTTGATCCAGCTCGCTGCAGCTGCGATCCTCAAACAATCATTCCCGCGGAACAATAATGGTGAGGGCTGACTCTTCCCATCAAAGTACTGGCTTAAAAAAACACTGATCTAACACTGAGCCCTGAAACCCTTTTCACAATCCGGTCACTGTTTGTCCATTGCCATCTGTGGGAAATTATCCCTATCGGGGTCGAAAATTCAGCCAAAGTTGTTCCCGCGATCGCAAGCAGCGGACCGTTTACTTGCTCTGTCACCCTCTGAAAAGCCTCTGCGTTCACAGAGCAGCAAACCGCGTACAGCTTACCGTGTGTGAGAGTGATTCTCATGCTCGGAAACGAAACCGTATTTAAATGATCGAAATCTAGGCACGCTTTTCTATTAAATTCCCAGCTGTAACTAACCGCACGAATGTTTCCCCATTTTTGCCTGGCTTTTAGAAGCAATGTATTAAGTTAAAAATGCATTTTAATCGATCCAAATTTGTCCAATAAATTTTCCATGCCGAAACGGAACCCGGGCGTTTCAGAGCCTTAGCTGAATGCCTTTTCAGTCGCCCCTTGCTTACTGTGTTAAGTATCCAGTCCAGGCTGCAGCGGTTCGAGGCGAAACGTACATAGGCTAGCGCTCCCCCATTTTGCACCCCGGAGCAGCACGAGAGGTTAGCACGCGCCTGTCGCGTGCGGCAGTGTACACAAAAGTGTGGCGCGCGACTCTTGTAGCAACATCGGCCCTGGGGGCGTGGCGTTCGTATTTAGCTATTGTCCAACCTGCCAGAAGTACATATCTCATTGAGTCATTTAGTAAAAATCACGCCTCTTATATAGATATGAGAACTTGCAACGCCTCGGCTCCGAAAGGGTGAAGGGAACACCTTTTTATATTACTGTATGAAACAATCAGAGTAAAAATTAGTATAGCTTTATAATTAGTATTTATGGCCATATCAGCAGAGTAAAAATGAAAAACGCATAGTTAAGTGTGAAGAAATTGCTCTCAATAGATATAAACAAAACGGTAGTGCGGCCTTTATTTAAAACGCATTTACAAACCTCATAAAAGCAGATTTATTAGTGCTTGTTAGGTTGTTAATTATTACAAATGAAGGAACTTGTGCTTATTATTTTCCCCTTGCTTTGATTATACACCAGCTACAGTTTATGAAGATGTACATGTGATCTTGTTCTCCATTCGAAAGCGGACACGGAGAGCGATGGCAGCAAGTGTTTATGATGTTTGTGTCAGCATCACTGTAATATTAAGGAAAAATTGCTATATTTACAGAAAATGCACCAGGAGGAACTGCAGCAATAATGCACATTCATTATTTCATCATCAATCAATCTTTTTGATTTTTTTAGGAATACCTTTAGGCTTCACCCTCAAGCTGACTTACAGTCTCAGTTATCCACATATTGCTTAATTGATGGACGCCCCCCATCTTTTAATAAAGGTTTTTTTAAACCGCTGCTTCCAGCCTATCTTGTGCTAATAGCTGTGACCAGTGGTTACAGTAGAAAATCTGCCCGCTGGTAGACCGCCCCCCTGCCATCCCACCCACCCGGTTTGGGGCGGATCGTTGAAAACGAGGGGGGGGGGGGATCGTCGGCGGATCGCACAGACGGTCCGGCAGGACCTCGCACCGGCGGCGGCGGCCAGATTGGACGCGGAACAAAGGGCGGTGACTCCCGGAGAGGAGACGGCCAAGCGGCCCACGCAAAGAGCGCCTCTCTTTCCGCGAGCGCTGCTGGCAGCCCCGCCGAGCCTCGGGAACAGCACACAGCTGTTGCTTTTGAGGGGGTGGGAGGACTCGTGCCATTCCCGCTCCTTCTCTCCCCCCCGCTCCTTTGGTGTAACAGCCGGCTCTTAGGGTGGGAGGTTAACCAGAAGCTGAGGAACTTTCCGTCCTCTGGCGATAAGAGCCGTAGGATGGAGTTTCGATGCAGTTTAAAAATCCGAAAAAAATGACGACATTAAAAGAAATATATATATTTTTTCATGCAGCCAGTGCCAGGGTTGATGGCAGGGCTTGGCGTTAGTGTGGTCTGGGCACCTTTTTCTGTCCTCAGGAGTCCCGCACGGAGTTTGCAGCAGTCGCTGTACCAGGGAGAGTAACAGCTAGAGGAAACGTTGACATCATGCGAGAAACCTAAAAACTGCTCGAAATGTACTTGTCGTCCTTAACCTCTGAAATTGGCTGTATTGCACCACAACTGCTTAACGAGACTCTTGCAAAATCTGAAACGTTCGCCTGAAAGTTTAATTTATTTTATCGCTTACTAAGGTGTGGCTCGCGTGTGCTGTGGGTAGCACTGTCCTGTCGTACCTTCAGACAGCTTGGGTGTTTGACTCCCCTCCCACTCTGCGTGCAGTGTTTTATGTTCTCTCTGTCCTACCAGTGATGCATGTCTCAGTGGGTTTGGGTCCTGTGTCTGTAATCAGAAGGTTGTTGGTTCAAATCCCAGTGGGGTAGGGTGATTTTACCATTGGGCCCCAGTTGCTCCCAGGATAGTAGGTGCCATATAGGGGGGGTGGAAGTTAGGATGATTCTATGGGCCCCTGAGTGATGGGGGCTTTACAAAATGTGGAACATAATGGGATGGGGGCCCAGAATCTCCAGCGGTGGCCCTGCTTTCTCGGCTCTGTCACTCTTTGTCTGCTATATAAATTAATGTAAATGTCCGGGTTTCCTCTGAGTCATTGTGGGAGGTGGTGTCCCTAAATGACCAGTACTGTGTGATTGCAGGTGAGAGTGTGTGCCTCGTGAGGAGCTGGAGTTTCGTCCAGGGTGCACCCCTACCCCATTCCCCATGCTGTCTGGGATGGTGTCCAGCCCCCCTCCCCGGTCGGAGGATGGATGAATGGGTGCATGTGGGCTTACTCCCCTTTCGGATTGGGAATGCCATCTTTGGCCTCGATCGCCCTCCCGCCTGCCAGAGGGGATGGATAAGGAAAGGGCTCCTGCCTTCGCCGTGTGGGAACTTGACGGATAACTTTGTTTCACGTCTTTTTGCCTCCCGTGCTCCGCTCTGTTATTGCCAGTGTGGTAATTTATGCTCCTCGGCATTCGAACCCGGCCGGCGAGGCCCTGATGCAGAACATCCTCAGGGTATCATAACGGTGCTGATCCTGAGTCGGCTTAAGTGGCTCCGTTTGTAAGGGGGATTGTGGGTCTGCCGCTGTGTCTGGCCAGCCTCTATAAATCCTTTTTTTTTTTTTCCACATGGGTTGAAACATCACCCCCGGCGTCAGAGTAGCTGAGGACGCTGTCCAGGCTTAAGTGGTTACTGTCGGCGAGGTGGGCCCCGTCGCCATGGCGAAGCAGGGCTCGTCTCCCTGCGCTGTTGCCAGGCTTCCGTCGTAGTCGTGGTCACCATCCTCCGATGTGTCATAAGCCATTTCAGACGCATCACGTACGCCGCATGGCCCATGTGACGCAGGGGAAGCTGACTGAAACTAAGCTTTTTGTGGGTTTTGCGCCTCTGTCAAAATGAAATCATACTCTATTAACTTAATAGCATGTAGAGATGGTGTAATATGACTCAGTTTTAAATATTATATTTAACTTATTGATTCTGCCTTTTTGATTGTTATGGTCCCTGAATTTGGAACTGGGACACTGGTGTATGTGCAGGGGGTGTTTTTGTTTTTTAATGGGGGGCATGAGAGGGGTCTCCATTTATACAGAGGGACAACCTGTTTTGAATTGGTGAATGACAGGGGATGGGGGGCTCTGGGGGCCAGTCAGCTTTCACCTTGCCCCCCCCCCCCCATATACTGCCTGTGTGTCACATGTCCAGGGTGAGCGCCATGTCGCTCATTTTGTTGCATAAGCAATAAAACTAAATAAAGATGCAGAGTTTTTGCCTTTGCCCCTCTGCACTTGCCCCTCCAGCTGGCCTTCTTCACCCAACCCCCCCCCCCCCCCCTTTCAATGGCGTCCTGGGCCTGGAATGCGACACTGAAGTGTGAGCCACACTCCGGAAATCAGGCTGGGAGTCTGTGCAGACGTGCTCCGAACATACGGTGGCAACAAGAGGCTTGTCGTGCCTAATCCTCCTCCTCTCTTACCCCATGTGCTGCCCCCCCTGCACACACGCCCTGCCCACCCCCAGGCTTAACCTGATTGGATAGGGGAACAGCAGGCATGTGATTACTCTAACCTTCCTGTTCATTATCTACTAACACCCCCCCCAAAAAAATGCATACTGTATTTGCCACCAGACACAGGCAGGTTAGACCCCCCCCCCCCTTGTACCCAGGGGTGATTCTAGGATTTCACCTTTAGGGGGAGAAGAAATATGAGACCCTCTATTCTACCCTCTCTCCCCCTGCACACGTACAAATAAATGTGCCAAGAGGAGCAGGCCGGGGTCGCAATATAGTTTTCAGAGAGTGGAGGTATGAAATGTATATGAAAATACAGGAAACCTCGCTAAATGGTTTTAGAAACACATTTTTTTTGGGGGGGGGGAGGTTGAGAAAAAAAATTAACCCCCCTAAATCAGGTCTCGAACTGCCTGTGGTCATTGAGGGTAGACCTCAAATCTCAAATGCATTTCCTGTCCACCCGATTGGCTGAAGGTCTTGTGGACCTTGACCAGCACTGAGGGTGTGGGAAGCACATCAGCACTGTCAGTAATAACCTTCAGTAACATCCAGGGATGATACTGGATAAGAGTCAGGTTCAGTGAGCATGTACTGGATTTTATGCTCCTGTTTGGTGGAAATGCATTCGAACATGTGACTACATCCATGCCACATAAAGTAGATGACATTCTTTCCTGAATGATTCACGCAGAAAGAGCCAGAGTTTTCACGCATGTAGTTTAATGTGAAGGTACATAAAAAAAAAGAAATATTAAAAAAACGCTTGTCTCTGACCTTTGCCCTGAGTTGGAGCTGTGAATTCTGTTGTGTACAGTGTAATGAAAATAATATTAGGCTTTATCTGTGGGCCATCTGGGATTATTTAACTGCTGTAATTTGGCAGTAGTACATGGTGCTTTCTGCGCTCGAATTCTGAATTAGAACTGTTATCTCTTTTTGAGAAAATGTTCCATGAAAACACCGAAAATAAACAAGGCCCAGACTAGCCGTGTGTGCATAGTCGTCCGACCAAATGCCCGCGTACCTTGAAATATTAACTCTTCTATTACTTGCAATTTTCTTAGCTTATGGAGCTGGTTATTTTATTTATGGACCCTTATGCAAGCTAAAATTTTCTTTATTTGGTTTGGCTCTTGGTTAATCTCTAAGGGAAGAGAGCAACTGGTGGACAAGGCCAGTTATGTCCAGTTCGTTAACCAAAAATAATGCTAATGAGGTTTAGTAACGGGTATTAGTTTCCTGATCTTAGGGTACAACAGAAAAGCCCTGTCTATAAAATATGTCACCTTAAAGTTCCGTATGTAGGTTTCTCCCCCTCTTTCACACTGCGCCACTCTAATTGTCACTGTGTGCAGCGTTAAGTGAAGACTAAACTGTAGTTCTTAGCTAGACGCTAATTCCACAAAAGTGCGGATTTTTCTACTTTCTTATGCCGAGTGGGTAAGTCTGCAGTCTTTTTTTGGGGGGTTGTTCGTCCACCCTTGTGTGGCCTGTCTGGACTCCCTGGTGCCTTCTCTCCTTCCCTGTATCTCAGAATACAAGATTGTTTCACCGTTAGGGAAAAATGCCATCACCCTGCTCTTGTAGCTAGGTGTGTGTGGTCTTTCTGTCGAGTTGTAAATATGATGTGTTTAGAGGATACGCAGAACAGCAGGGGGGTCTGTCTTCTATCCCTAGCTGCCCGTATATCTGATGTAATGCTCTGATCGCTCTTCTCCGGATAGTCCATCTTCTTCCCCATGTAAACACTTTCAATGAGAAGTGTTCCCCCATTGGTGTTTCCGCAGCGACAACCGCTCTGGTACGATCCGCAAGTTCTCTTTCTTTTCTTGGCCTTTGCACGCGTGCCTATTTGGTTTTATTTTTACGGGACAGCGGTGGCGGAGGAGACTGCAGGAATCCCTCACACTTGGGAAGCTCTCCCGCTCCGATCATTAGTCTTATAAATGAATCGATTTGTTGTTTTTTTTTTTTTTTGTTTTTTTTTTCCCTCTTCATCTCCTCCACGCCCTGCTCGCTGTTCTCTGTCACGGCCCGGCGTGAGGGGGGAGGTGATGGATCTCATTAGGCCTCTGAGCCTGCAGAATTCCCATCCCGAGACATCCAGCATGAATTATTCATGGGATGGTAATCAGAAACGCACGGGGTGGGGGGAGGGGGGGGGTTGGAAGGCCCCTTTGATAAGGGGTTGATCCGTCAGAGGGGCTTGTTCTGAAGACAAAGGCAAGCAGCACGTGGGGGTCCCAGGTGGGTCAGAGATGGCTTTTTGACTGTTTCTCTGCATTAGGTGGGGGCAGGGGGGTGGGGGGGGGGCTGACCCCGCCCTTTCTGTGTCTCTGCCGCGAAAACTCTGCTGGGGGAGGGTACAGCGGAAATGGCTCAGTGTCCACATCTCACCTTCGACATACTGAAAGCAGATCTGAAATTGAAATGGCTGTGTGTGTGTGTGTGTGTGTTTGGGGGGTTGGGGGGAGTGTAGGGGTATTCAGGCTGCCACACTCTGGTGTGTGGGAGTGTCACCTCGCCGTCCCCGTACAGCGATGCCCCCCCCCCCTCCCCATATCACCCTACTCAGACTCCTGAGACTCCAGACGGGACCAGACCTGCGAAAGGACTGCAGGTCACCGTCTGGGTTTATTTTTAATGTCTCTGAAGAGCTGCCGAGACCCGGAGCTGCCTGCTGAAGGCCGGCACTCAGTGCGGGGGGGAGGGGGGGAGGCGGCGCACAGTGCGGGGGCGACCGGCCCTAGTGACCTCCCCCTGCTGACCCAGAGTTTTTAGGATTTTTTTTTCCGCCAAGTTTCCAGCTCCTGTGTTTTTCCTGCCGTGTCTGATCTCACTCGAGGTCGTCTAAAGATGAGTGTGGGGGGCGGGGGGGGTCCTCGCGTGAGCAGCCCGGCACACATCCTCCACTGCTCAGCGGTGGGTGTAGATATACGCCTTTTCGGTGGGAAGCAGTTCCCTCATTTATAATCGCTTCCCGATAGCCCCCATCATGCCGGGCGTGAGTGTCGGCCGCGGCCGTTTTTGAAGGAACTGGGGGGGGTTGCCGTGGCACACGCTAAAGAAGGCAGATGCGCTACGATAATGAGCTAATTTGGGTGTTCGAGAGGGGCTAAAAGGCTTGGCTCTGTGCTGTGTAAAGAGGAGTGGGTCGCATACGGGGGGGGGGGTGGGCGGAGGAGGGGGCTCTGTGCCCTTCGTCTTTCTGCACAGGACTTCATTACCATGTCAATCTGGGGGGGGGGGCGCTGTGGGACAGCCCCATATGGAGAGCCAGAGCCCTGGAATGAATAGTGAATGGTCCTGCTTCTGGACGGGGCTGCAGCCTTTGTGCGCCGGGTGACCAGAGACCAGGGGGAGGTGGGCAGATGGCCCCCGCTATAAATAGGCGGCCAGTCCGTCTCCGTGCTGTCAGTGTCTCTGCCTGTCTGTTGTCCGTCCGGCTTGGGTTCTCCGTAAACAAGGGGCCCTTGAGCCCATAAAAGGTGGGGGCTTTATTGCCAATAACACGGTCCTGGGGACCTGTGGCGCGCATCAGGCCTCCTGATCGAGCTGCTACAACTTGGGCTAAGGGGTGGGGCCACAGGGGCACCAGCTGAAAGCTGATTGGCCCCCCAAAGTGCCTCTTGCGTGTCACTCATCAGTTAAAAATGTATCATTGGCTAACGATAAGGTCGGCCCCTCTATATGAGTTATGGCCCCTCTATATGAGTTATGGCCCCTCTTGAGCCCTCCACGTTAAAGTCTCGTGGTGCGAGTTCCATGTGCATCATAGACACCGGTCACATTTCTAGTTGCAGGTAACAGTACCTAACCCCCTCCCCTCCCATTTTGCTGGCCCATCTGGCACTGGGGCACAGGCATGCGGTGAGGGGCGTGGCCTATGGCGCGGAACGGGCTGCACAGCTACCGCACCGCGGAAACGCCGGCTCCCTCTCCCGGCCGGCGCTGGTCTGCTGCTCCCGGCCTTCACAAATGTAAATGTACATAGAAACCTGCCCGTGATTCATGCGACCAGGACGCGGTGCCGACTGGCAGGGGGTTGGCCAGCAACACGTAAGATACTCGTCGGGCTGTAAACGCGAGATGCCGCCTGTTGAATCTGGACCATGCTGGGGAAAGCCCAGGCCAGGTCAGAACCAGATGTGTTGGGTGGAGACAAGGTGGCACCTGGCTTGGCAGCGAGGGCACAGACCACCATCATCAGGCTCAGCGTTGCCCCCTGGGTTAAAAGCTTTGAAACTGCTTCTGGAAAAACTTAATAGGAGAAGTGAAAATAGTTTTTAAATACTTCCTGGCTGCTATTACATTGAGGCTTAACTCAATGGACTTTAAGCAAAATGGTATCTTAAAGGCTTTGCTTTACATAAATCAATGGTTTTTTTTTTGGGGGGGGGTAGAGGGTTTGTTTTTGGGGAGTTATTTGAAATTGGGAGCGATTGCATTTTTTTTACAGCTGTTTTTATTCAGTTGGTGTAAGTAGGTCATCCCTCGATCCTGATGTATCCGTGGTAACTGGTAGTGACAAGGCGCGTGCGTACGATTCCGTCCCGCCCCACGTGAATCACCCTCCACCTGTGTGTTTGCGCACCTGCAACCTTGCGTGGGTCCAACGCAGAACAGGCCGGCATAACAGGGAAAACCAGTCCCCCCCCGTCAAATTCCTTCCATCCCTCCAGGCTTCTTCCCGACTCGTCGGGCCAAAGATCGCTTCCTTTTACGCTTCCTCGAAGCAATTAGCGCCGACTGACAGAGATGGCGAGCGGGGATCACGGAGCAGACGTTATTTCCCGACTGGCAGACCGAGCCGGTCAAACTGGACCGACCGGCTGCGTTTCCACGGCCTTTGGAAGGACAGCATGACTTGAATCGAAGTTCAAAGGTCACAGTGTTTTGAAGCATTCCAGCCGTCCGCGACACACACAAACATGCTTGAGGAGGGCGTACAGAGTATATTTGAGAGGCCTTAAGCCTCAGGCTGGAGTGATATGGTTTTACAAGCCCTGCTTTGTTATATTTTATAAATATCAGTGAATCACGTCACGTGTTACTCAGATTGTGTTTAGCTGTCCTTCAGCACTTGCGGATTTCCGTCTGGGCCTGCTGCTGTTTCAGGCCCAGCGCCGACGCGCACGCCGTATTCTCCCGCAGCAGGAAGCTCGTCGGCCACGCGGTAAATCAGAAGCCTCTTTGGCAATTTCTGGCCCCCTTTTGGCTGGAATGGTCTGAGCAGATGTTCGGAGCGAGGACAAAGTGTATGTTCCCCTGGCAGGCGGACTCGGCCTTGTCGGGTAAGGAAAGGCCCTCCCAAAACGCTACTACCCACAGTTAGTGTGGGCCGGGGCCTGCGCAGGGCCTGGGGGAGGCTCGGCCCGCGTGCGTGAGGCTCGGTTTGTCTATATCCCGCCGCTGTCGGCATGTGTTGGTGTGTGTTTGTGCTTGTGTGTTTCTGTTAGCATTACCGCTGTTAGCAACAGATTCTATAGTCCACTGCAACTATTCCCCTGAAAAAGCAAACCCAGAAAACAATAAAGTACAATTTAGTTTTTATTAGTTTTGAGGGGGGAAAAAACAATGTACTGCATAGGCACAGGGAAATGTAATGTTTTTTTTTGCTGAAATTGGGTTATGTCTTTTGGGCCAGGGTCTTCGCGTCTGAGCGATAATGATGAAAGAAGCTGAAAGAAATGTACAAGTTCCGGAATGTTCTCCAGTGTCTTGTCCCCCGAACTGCGGGCCGGCTGCTCGATAGGGGCGAGCAGGCGGCCGCGCGCCTGGCATGGGGGGGCGCTCACAGGCGGCCGCGCGCCTGGCATGGGGGGGCGCTCACAGGCGGCCGCGCGCCTGGCATGGGGGGGCGCTCACAGGCGGCCGCGCGCCTGGCGGGGGGGGGCGCTCACAGGCGTGCTTCTCTGGCTCCGGGCCTGCATGCGTACGGCCGCTGGGATCTGTTGTAATTTACTGACAGCTATTAAACGTTTCTTTTCATAACAGACTATCTGCGAATTTACAGACAGTTGGCAGAACCGAAGTTTGCGGAACCTGGAATCACCTTCTCACACTCTGCACTCGTGCTCTCCCTCTCTCGCGCTCTCCCTCTCTCGCGCTCTCTCTCTCACCCTCCATGTTTCTGAGAAGCATTTCACTGTTTTTGCTTTAAATTAAAACACTTCATGTGTAAGCCTTAGCAATATGCCGGTCACACAATAACTCTCTTTACTTTTCTTTAAAATGATATGACATGTCCTTTTTCTGTGTGCCTGGCTGTCAGATCGAGCCTCTCCTCTCACTCTTGCTAGTTATTACGGTTACTGGTTATTATTGTTACTTCTGCTGTCAGTCATGTGACTAAAGTCACAGACTTCGCCTGGTTAAACTCAGCTGGAAGCTCCCGGAATATACACCAGTAGACTTCATATAGACCTTCATAAGCCCCAGGGCTGGTATTTTTTCCTGCCCACTTAGCCACACCCCTTTGTGATGACCATGCCCATCTAGCCACACCCATTTGTGGTGACCATGCCCGTCTAGCCACACCCCTTTGTGATGACCATGCCCATCTAGCCACACCCCTTTGTGGTGACCATGCCCGTCTAGCCACACCCCTTTGTGATGACCATGCCCATCTAGCCACACCCCTTTGTGGTGACCATGCCCGTCTAGCCACACCCCTTTGTGATGACCATGCCCGTCTAGCCGCACCCCATTGTGGTGACCATGCCCATATAGACACACCCCTTTGTGGTGACCACGCCCATCTAGACACACCCCCTTTGTGGTGACCACGCCCATCTAGACACACCCCCTTTGTGGTGACCACGCCCATCTAGCCACACCCCACTGAGACCACCCAGTCACTGCAGACACATCCCCTTTGGCTGCCCCTGCTCACTTTTTCTATCATACAGGTGGAAGCCAGGAACTCGTGTCGAACAGTTGTTTATTATGGGATGCAGACGAGCGCGGGCTGGCGTGGGCCATGGTAAATACATGATGTCACGCTAACCTGAAGGTTGCTGGCTTGAATCCCATGAGTGGTGCCGCAAATGTGCATTGGAGCTGAATACCTAACTAGGGTATCTCCTATAAAAAGTCCTGATTTCAAAAATCATATTTATATTTATTGTTATATTTAATTAAAGCGGCTTGATGATGCAGCGGTGGTGGGGTGGACACTGGTGTAGCCAGGCCTGTTTACCAGGTAGGTGTACCGCGCCTGACTGGGGGGTGACCTTGGGCCCCCTCCCCTCCTGGGGGCTTTCACGTCTGCCATTGTTATGACTTCGAGATTAAGATCGACCCCCCTCCAGCTTTTAAACATAACATAACTTTCTCCAAGGTTCTGCGACTTGGCAAAGGGAAGCCAATACCCCCCCCACCCCCCACCTGGCAACCTTCACCATGTGTCTCTCACTCCTAAGTTTCACCCCTTGTCCCATCCTTCCTCCCCCAGAGCGGAGCGAGGTGGGGGCGGAGTGGAAGCCTCTTACACGGATAAGGCCCTGTTTCCCCATTCTGCCGTTTACGCGTCCTGCCCCCTAGAAGTGGAGGCGGCTGATTTAATGCAGTTGACAATCAAATCCAAAATCACCCCCCCCCCCCCCCCAACTGCAGCTATACCGAAAGCGGGTAGGATGTCCAGAGAGGGGTGGCCACAAACCCCTCTGGGTCCCTGAAGACAATTTGGGGGATGGAGGTACAAAATGTGTATGAAAATACGGGGCAACTCATGTCCCATATTGGCTCGAAAAGGAACACAGAATGTTTCACTTTGGGATGATCCTGTAATACACAGGACGAGTGTCGTCTCCATTTGCAGGTTTGCGTCCCGACCTGAGCTCTGGGGTCCCGTCCATAAGCACGGCACTCAACCAGAACTACTTATGGCGAAGTTTCCTTTGAAACAACGACCTGGCTGATATTGCATTGGAGAGCGGTATGTAAATAGCTGGAGTGCACTTTGATAAGGAAGACGAACCGGACAGTGGCCGTGCCCCCCCCCCCCCGGACGGCGGGGTATGCCTGACCGCTCCGGCTTCGGTGTGATGTTGCTGTCGCAGCAGACAGTCCTGCAAACGGGGAGCTACACTTAGCTACAAAGGATCATCACCCAGATTCCCCAAATGCACCGCCGTCCGCCTTTTCCTGACGGGGTCGCTGTCCGGTCGGCTTGGCTCATGTTGCTGGACCCTGGTGGGCCATGGGGGTGTGGTGGTATCCGTGGCTACCAGTGAGCCGCCGCCATGGTCTCCACGGTGACGGGGCACAGCCCTCGCTCTCTTCTGGTCCCGGATCGCAGTCGATCTGACCCTTCTGCTGGCGATGCGCTAATGAGGCGTGTAAATCAAGCTCCCGTACGGCAGCCCTTTTGGAGGGGGGGGGGCTTTGGTGTGGGCCCACTGGGGAGGGCGCTGTGTGTTGTCGGTATAAAGGGGCTGGTTTTCGACCGGATTTCTGATTTTGCGGGGGCTGCGTTTGAAACCCTTTTCTCCAGGAATATAAAATTCCCACAATCCTCTGCTCAGGGCTTGTATCCCACATCTTCTCCGCATGGAACTTTGCCCATTGCCAGAGCAATATTGCCCTCCCTGCCCCCCCCTTGTAGGCTAAAGGGCTGGCAGAGGGCAAAACCCCCCCGGAGCAGACACAGAGCACATTGGAAGGGTGCTGGTGTCTGCCAGTCCCCCCCTCACGCCCCGTCGCCTCCACACCTCCCCCTCCCCGCACGCCCCTGCCCTCCTGCCGGCCGTTGGCTGATGCTTGCTCCCGCGCATCTGCCTCGGGGTGGCCTGGCACGGGCTGGATCCTGCGGGGTCCCTCCCTACCTGACAGGATTCACACGTGCCACACTTTCGCTTTTTTTTTTCTTCATCGTTGGCAGGAGGCAGCCGACCTGTGTGACACTACGAGGCACCATCTTGGGATCTGCCTGTCCCCCCCCCCCACCACACACACACCCCCGTCCACCCCCGCCACCTTCTCTCAGATCCTCTCTGTCAGATTGGACCTGAAAAAGCACCACACCTCGGCACCTTCCCCTTCCAGAACCTTCCGTGGCTGCAAGATGTTGCCGAAAAAGTCCTGCGGAGAAGGAAGTGAAGACGTACGCTTGCACTTACGGCTAGAAGTGGCGTGATATTCTGCGGTGAGCGTTAGTGTTTTTGAGATTTGAGAAAAAGGCGATGCTTTAAATTCATGCTTGTCATGCTGCTTGACTCAGGTGGCAAATCAATACATTTCCCTGTCCATTGTTGAAAGTGTTATTGAGACAGAAATATTTTCTGCTAAACACCGTTTCCTGTTTTTAGCTCGTATTTTAAGAACTGCTTGTTGTTTTTTAAGATGGGGGGGGGCGGCAATATGTGGTTGCCATAATTCATATAGAGCAGCCAATCTTATCATTAATCAATGATATGTCTGTGATTGACAGGGGAAGGGGGCACTCCATAGACCAATCAGCTGCACCCATTGGCACCACCCCCATATATATGCCCCTGGCTTTGAACTTCTGCCCTGATCTGCAAGAGGCTCATGTGTTGGGACCCAACGCACACCCGGTGCGGCACTCCACACGCTAGATGACAGGTAAACGTTAACGGAAGGTAACTTAACGACGGAGAGTGAATAATTGACAGTATCCGGGTTACTGGTTATCCTCAAGTTAAGCGGGACCCTTTGTACTCATGCCCCTGAACCTTGTGAGCAAACGAGGGCCAGATAGGTGCCATGTTTGCGCTCCGTGTTGCTCCTGGCGATGCAGCTGGGTGCGCTGAACTCGGCGGGGAAGATCTTCTGAGGTCCGGGCCCTGACGATAAAGGACTCCTTCTCAAGGCCTGAAGAACATGAGCCTTGGATAACGGTTATTTTAGTGTCGGTCACATCCCAGAGAGATAGGAGACGGACTCCAGACGTGGGTGAGGGTGTATAACGGAGCTGTCGTTTAGGCCGGAACGTGTTGAGAACCGTACGAGATCTGTTAGATGTTCTGGTCCTGGGTTTCCTTCTTCGGATCTCCAAGCACCCCAAGTCACAGGATGCATAAACAGAATGAGAAAACGAATGACCTATCGGGGCTCCTGCTTGCTCTGTTTCAGTCTATCGCTCCTGGTCACAAGATGGTTTCTAGGCCCTACTGGCTCCACGTGACATGTGACATCTCCTGGCGTGACTGGGATGTGTTTCATTCAGGCACAATATCCCGTCGAAAACTAACCGGCCTCGGAAAATTCCATACAGGGCCTCTTGCGGTGTTTCTGTAGCCTCTCCTCCCTCAGCCGGTTTCCGTTTACTGAGGTGAGAGAGGAGTGTTTTTTAATCGGCATGGTAAAATAATAAAAATAATAATAATAGAAAAACAGCCGCGATAGGGTTTGTCAGATGCAGGTAGCATAATCGTCGCTAATACCTCATAAACGATTGTAATGGCCATCTGCTGAGTTCTGCCTGTGCGGAGAGGGAGCTAATTGGGTGGGATCTCAGCGGAGCTCTTTGCTCTGAACATGCTTTGCCGTTGTGAGCCGTGATGGCATCGTGGCCCAATAGCGCCCCCCCCCCACAGAAAGGTACAGAGAGCATTAGCAAACACCCAGGTAATGGGGCCAGGTAACACTGTTATATGAACCAAGTAGGATGGGGGAATCCAGGATTCTTTTTAAGGATGGGCCATAATTCAAATAGAGGCGTCAACTTTATCATTATCCAATGATATGTTCTGAATCAATGAATGACGCGAGGGGGCACATCAGCGGCCAATCAGCTATCAGTTAGGGCCTTGCCTCTGTATGCTCCCCTGCTAGTCGGTAGCTGTTAACTTGCCCCAGATATACAGCAGTCCCCTCCGAGGTGTTGTTATATCTATGGCGCCCCCTCCTGATTCCCCCGAGATATGCAAATGCATTTTACTGCACTGACGGCCCGGCCAGGACCAGCAAAGCAAGCTGGACGCAAAAAGTTGCGGCTGACCTCACATTGGCGTCATGCTCACCATTAGGTTAAGCCCCCCCTGACTTCATTAAAACGCTGCT